>NC_133126.1:38604590-38918161 GCF_048418815.1 Hemitrygon akajei | reverse complement strand
TGGAGGAGACTGCAGAGGATACAATATTATTAGGTTTTCTCTATCAAATTAATGCAAATGGTAATAACAATCCACTGCTGGTCAGTAAGAATTCCAGACACAATAAAGACATGAGTGAGGCTTTAGGCAGCTGAAATCCTTTCATGAATGTTGATCACTGCCAGCTAGCCAGAGTTTGTCGCCCACCCCCCATTGATCTTGAACTCAATGGTATTGTTGGCCATCTCAAAAGAGAGTTAAGCATCTACTCCATTGTCAGGAGTCTAGGGTTATATTTGAGCCAGACCAAAGAGAGAAGTCTACTTTCTTTCCTCAGAGAACATCAATGATCAATAGCTTTATTGTTACTCATTGTTACTTGCAGATTTTTTTGAATTTTGAATTTACATTCTTCACTGTCTCACCACATAGAGATGTTATGATGGGACCAGAATATACAAACATCAGGAATAGGGGCAAGACTCTTTCACATGGCTTCTTGAGCAACTTAGTCATTCAAAAAGATAATGCTGATCTCATTTTGCACTGAACTCCACATTGCTGTCATTTCCCCTTAGCCCTTAATGTTTTTTTTTTGCAATAAAGTTCCTAGATAATGATTCCAAGCTTCTGGCTCAGAAATTATGTAGAAATTGAGGAACATTGGTTATATCTTCACAATGAACCATTTTTGTTGAATCAGCTTTTCAAAGGGGTGTCAGTGTAACCCAAGTTAATTAAACAAAAGTTGTAATGTTAGAAAGTTTTACTTGTGGAGGGATGAAAATGAGGTTTACCGATTTAAAAAAAAAGCAAATTTGAAAAAAAAACGCTATGTGAAGGTGGGGTGGGCTGGACACAGGACGGACAAGGAGAGAAACTCAACAATGATTAGAAGCTGAAGACATGAACTGTTAAGAGTGGAATTAGTAGTATCTTTACCCCACTAACTTGAAACCCTCAGGGAGAATCCTCTGGAGGAGAGACAATAGTGATAAAAGATTTATTGAAGCTACAGCTATAACGAGACAATATCGGCAGAGACGAGTGTCTAAAATCCTTATTGTGTAGTCGGGAATTAGTCTGTAAAATCACACCAAGAATTTGGTCAAGTTTTTGTACAAGTTTGTGAACTGACTAACTGTGTATGATAAACTATTTCATTCCAATGGACCAAGAAACAAGATGGCAAGCCACCCAAGATGAAGAACCGGCGCGGGAACAAAGTGTGTAATGATGCAGAGGATTTATTATGGTTGGATGTGTAAGTTTATTTTAATTCGAAGAATCTGAATTTGATTTTCTGCAAGAACTGATTACTTTTGCAAAGACTTTGGTAAGTTACTGAATGAGATTTACTTTGCTTAAGAGTTGTGATGTTGGAAAATTGTTGTGAAAGGAGTTAAACTGTGTATATATAATTTTTGAATTTGAATTTAAACTTGTAGATATACTGCCTGGAACTGAAACTGAAGTTAACTATAATACTTGAAAAGAGAATTATATTTGGTTTTCTAACTAACTAGGGATAATTAAAAAGGAAAGTTCAGTTTGTAAACTTTTAAACAGGGAATAACACGAGGTCTAATTAGTTAAAGAAATTAGAGTAATAAAGGAATATCACTGATTGTAATTAAATGGAATATCTTGTGGTTTGATATGTAAGATTTGGAACCTAAACAGAATGTTTGAATTTTGAATTGTTCTTGCACATGTAAATATTTTGTATATTTTTTCTCTTATAAACAAAACCTTATTTCCAGAAGTGAGTGGTTTCTATTTGTTGCCTCCTTCCGATACCTAGAAACTTCTGATGGCCTGTTAGCACCTAGTGTAATTTGATTTTCTCAAAAGAGTGTGACAACTAGTCACACACAATAAGACTAGTGCTACACAGGCTTTACATCAGTTTTATGGAAGCTTGCTTTGTTCCTAGATTAATACATATGATTTATCCACACTCCGGTAAAGCTGCTGCAGTCCTTGGCCTGAAGAAAGGAACTTCTTTTAAAGAAGAAAAGGAAACCACAGTCCGTAGTGCCATGTGGGAATACAAGAGGCTTGCCAGATAATTACACAGGGCAATGTCTAAATTAACAAAATATTGATGGGGGTGTCTGTCAACCAGAACTGCAACTTTGAGAAGTTGTTCAGGATTTAAGGCAGCATTACAGAGGTGACTTCTCCCAAAGTACGATAAGTATTAAATGAGACCATAAGATATAGGAGCAGAAGTAGGCTATTCAGCACATTGAGTCTGCTCCGCCATTCAATCATGGGCTGATCCAATTCTTCCAGTCATCCCCACCCCCCTGCCTTCTCCCCGTACCCTTTGATGCCTGGCTAATCAAGAACCTATCTATCTCTGCCTTAAATGCACCCAATGACCTGGCCTCCACAGCCTCTCATGGCAACAAATTCCACAGATTTACCACCCTCTGACTAAATGGAAGATTTTCAGTCCCTTAAGAACAAAATATAGAGATTTAGAGTCAGAATTGTACAGTACTGAAATGGGCCCTCCAGCTCACCATGGCATTAGCTTTTTACCCATCTACATTCACCCAATTAATAATTTGTAAATCCTGCAATACTGTAATTCCAAGCAAACTCAACACCAAATTCTGGATCATGGGAGTCAATGCATTCCTCTGCAACTGGGTAACTCTGCAATGAGTAAGGACAGGCCACAGCACCTTCACCACTAATACCCTAACACTGGTTCTCCACAAGAACCAGCCTCCCCTCTATGGACTCTATACCTCTTGCTGGCTCAGTAAAATAGCCAGCATAATCAAAGACACCCTCCCAATCCAACATTCTCCCTTCTCCACTCTTCCTTTAGGCAGAAGGCAAGAAAGCCTGAAAGTACATGCCGCTATGCTAAAGGACAGCTCCCTAGTACAATAAATTGGACTTTTGACCTCACTGCACTTTCTCAGTAGCTGTTACACATTATTCTCTATTGCTATTGTTTGAACCTGTTCTATATCAATACAATGTATAATAATTTGATATGTATGAACAGTATGTAAGACAAGCTTTTCAGTGTAACTTGACACATGTGGCAATAACAAACCAACACTAATACCCATTAGCCCACATAAGGACTAGATCCGTCTATGCCTGTTTGACTGCCTTTAAAATGTAGTGACTGCATCTGATTCCTCCACATCTCAGGCTTGGTAAAAATCAACTTGCTCCTTGTTAAACCTTGTCCTGTCAAAGAGTTTCAGCTGGAAACATTGACTCTTTACTCTTTTCCATAGATGCTGCCTGGCCTGCTGAGTTCCTCCAGCATTTTGTGTGTGTTGCTTGGATTTCCAGATCTGCAGATTTTCTCTTGATTGCCCTTGTTAAATCTTCTACCTCTCACTTTTACACTATATGCTTTTGTTTTGATCACTCTACAATGGGTGAAAGTTTTTCTTTCAAATATAGTGGCTACTTTAATAGGTACACTTGCTCACTAATGCAAATATCTAATCAGCCAATCACGTGACAGCGCCTCAATGCATAAAAGCATGCAGGCAAGGTCAAGAGGTTCAGTTGTTGTTCAGACTAACCATCAGAATGGGGTAGAAATGTGATCTAAGTGCCTTTGATCATGGAATGATTGTTGGTGCCAGACAGATTGGTTTGAGTATCTCAGAAGCTGTTAATCCCCTGGGGTTTTCTTTTTTTTTTGGTAATTTATTTTTTTATTGAAGTTCTTCAAACAAACATTTCCATAAGATGTATTTCAGACATTGTACATATATATCATATAATCATATATATCACAAATCTCCACAAAGTATTTATCTGAGATATACACTTATAGAAAAGAGTGGAAAGAAAAAAAAACAAGCAAAAGGAAAGAACTATGTACAAGTAGGGAGTGATCTTTTTTTTACAACAGATTCATTGATTTGTGAGAATAAAATCAGGCCTATGAGGCGTTATGTAGTTAAACCATTTTTCCCAGTATGAATCAAATTGTTCCAGCTTATGATTAACAGATGCTGTTATCTTCTCCATTTTGTAAATGTCCATTGTAATTTCCATCCATGCATTTAAAGTTGGGCTCTCCTGTGATAACCATTTCCTAGTAAGAGTCTTTTTGCCAGCCACCAACAGTATATTCATTAAATATTTATCTCTTTTCAACCATTCTTGAGGTATATATCCAAAATATATGGTCTTACTCTCTGAGGGTATTTCACATTTAAAGATGTCTTGTAGGGCATTGTGTATCCCCCTCCAATAGTTTTTGATAACAGGGCAGTCCCAAAAAATATGATATTGATTTGCATTTTGATTTCCACAATTTCTCCAGCAAACAGGGAGGTTACTATCATAATGGGATTTCATGCACAATACTCTTTAGAGTTTACAGAGAATCATGTGAAAAGCAAATAAAACACATCCAGTGAATATCAGTTCTGTTGTGAAAATGCCTTGTTAATGAGAGAGCAGAGAAGAATGGCTAGACTGGTTCAAGCTGTCGGGAAGGTGACAATAACTCAAATAGCTATGCGTTACAACAGTGGTGTGCAAAAGAGCATCTCTGAATGTGCAACATGTCATATCTTGAAGTGGATGGGCTACAGTAACAGAAGACCATGAACATGTGCTCAGTGGCCTCTTTATTAGGTACAAGAGGCACCTTATAAAATGACCACTGATTGTATACCATCTTATCATCTTATACACTTCTTCCAGGTTACCCTTCAGTTTCCTTCAATCCAGAGAAAGCATGTTTAGCTGATCTCATCTCCCCCCACAATGCAAGTCATCCAATCCAGGAAATCTCCTGCTGTATCTCCTCTCCAGCTTACTCACAAGGTCTGGTGACATGCATGTCCTCTACTGATTTATCTATGGAAGAGCACAAACTAGCATGTGATCTAGCACCAATCTCTGCCCAGTTAGTTGATCTGTCCTTGGCATTCCAAACTCAGGGAGGGAATAAATAGCTGGCACTTCCATTCTAGGTCATAAAACAGCAGCATCTGAAACCAATAATCTGATAAAGGACTGGAGAAAAATAAATGCCAATGCATTTAATAAAAGAGAGAAAAGTGAGCAAATAAAGCTACTAGAGTTTATGAAGAAGCACACAATTTCCCAGATGAGCAACTGGACTAAAGGTTGATTGTTTTAATGCCTCTAAGCAACATTGCTTTCAATTTCACAATGTAAATTTTCAAAGCCAGACACTTCTAAACTTTGCTATCAAATAAAATCTACGACTGTCTATATCTGTTTAATGATTTCACACTTCCGTCTTGCTGTTCTGAGAATCTACAATTAAATTACCACAGTGAAATAATCCATTACCATTCATTATTTACAAGCTAATTCTGTACAGACTGAGAAAGCATTAAAAATGCTGCTAATTGTGACTAGTCAACTTTAATCAAATTTGATATGCTACTTAGCGCTTTGGAAAATCACAGCTATGTCAATATCACTTCTCAATGAAGTAAATAAGGCATTTGTCTCTCTGCTTTCATATTCAACAATTAATTTCAACATCCCATATGTTCAATGAAGATTGAAACTGCAGGGAGGTAAATCGATTATATGAAATGTCCTCAACTTTTCAAAAGCGCGCTGACCCCAGAAACCAGTACAAAATGCATTTGAAACATCTGAGGAAAGGACTCAGAAACGATCTGTGCTTAGAGAAAAGTCTGGGGTGATGTCAACACAGGTCATCTGAAATTACCAGTGGAATATTGTCCTCGTTCGTATTATGGCACATTACTCTCAGAATAAAGCCATGGAAAGTTTTTATCTTCGCTATTCCTTTCACTTATCAAGAACTAAGTTTCCTCTCAAACATGTACTGCTCCCTGTTTTACTTCATCTATACCTTCACACTTTTCCAAGGCATGTGAAGTGCACACTGTGGCTCATGCTGCAGTTTTGTTTACTTATTTCAAATATATTAAAAGAAAAGCACTGACAATTTGTCAAAATACTTACGCATTTTTGCTTGTTCAAAATCTGAGAGTGGCTGTTGCTATGACAAACTTCCAGTTCACTACAATGCTAGCACAAAATCGTAATGCTGAATCCTGCTAACATCACCGAGCTGATTGAATTAGCATCTTACTCATGTATACCTCACAAGCATACAACCTACCGCTGAGGGACAGAACACTCTTCAGCTGATCTGGCTGAGAGCTCTCACTGCTGAGGCAGTAGGCAGCAACAGAAAGACAATTTCAGCATCAAAAGCAGATCGTGAAACAGGGCGTTCACAGAACCTGGCAGCCTTTTAATGCAAATTGTTGACTTACTTCATTTTGTGTTAAAGGCCACTGCAGATACAGGGCTTTCAATATTGATGCTTTGTTAAGAAAAAAGTTGCATTCTTCTTGCACCTCAACAAACACTCCAACTCCACTTAATAACCAGGGACTTACGACTTAAAGTTCAGACATTACTTTTTTTTCCTGGATGTAGATGGTCATCATCTTTTTCAGAGAATAGGGGACTCTAGAAATAGATGTCATAGGTTTAAGATGACAGGGTAAGAATTTAATTTGGACTCTAGGGGAAACTTTCACATATGCAGGCTGCCAGGGGTAACTGTAGAGGCAGGTACAACTGTAGTATTTAAAAGCTATTTGGACACAGAAAAGGTTCAGATGAACATGAGCCCAAATGCAACCAAATGTCTTGCCAATTGCAAGATGGCATCCAGCTGTGAACTCTGGGTCATTGCTGAGTTTTAGATTTTTCAGTGTTTTTGTTAGGCTCATGGGAATAGTTTTGGGGATTTAGAGGGCAGTTAGGAGTCAAGTTAGGGCTTAAAGCCTAGATGTGGGGGAATAAGAGGACAGGCAGGAGTCTAAAGCTCCACTCCACGTTTGAAAGCCAGTGACATAGACGTGGGACATCTGTGGACCAGGACAAGATATTCAACCAGATGTCACGTCTGCAGACCAGTGCAGATGAAAGATGGTGCCCCCCTGCTGGGTCAATGAGTTGTCAGCGGGTTTTCAAGTTGGACTGCTGTGGGGACAGGAAGGGCGAGAACTGGTGACTCCCTTGGTCTGTGAATCGGTGAGACCACAGTTCGAGGCCTTGTGTTGGGGGTCCTGGCATTGGCAAATCTGGACTTTGAGACCTATTATTTGATAATTGTCTGGTCCTGGAGTTGAGGCTGACTATCAAGGCGCAAGGGCCAAATCAGAAGTCGAGTCCCATTGACAGAGTCTGAATCTCTGCTAGCTTGCTGAGGTAGTCATAAGCCCAGTGAGTCTGAGTCCAAATAGGAGTCCGCTGGAGGTGGTGGCCTGTCCTGGGGTTAGAGGACTGTGTATGTGAATGGACAGGAGGGAGGAATGGGGCTCATTTTGATGATGTTGCTTTGTTGCTTCTTGTGTTCTGTTTTGTTGTGTCCTGTGTTGTTCTGCCAAGCACTGTGAGCATGCTATATAGGTGCTGGAATGTGTGGCGAGACCTGCGAGTTGGTTGTTAATACAAATGCCCATTTTCTGTATGCTTTGATGTGCAGGTATATGTGACAACTAGTTTAAACCTGAATCTTGAAATAGTAATGGCTCGGATAGATATCTTGGTCTGCGTGGAAGAGTTAGACTAAAGAACCTGCTACCTCGCTCCATGTGGATCAACCTGACTACACGTCTGAATATAACATGATTTTATAAGTGATTCAGTAGGCTGGCTCTAATCCTCAAAGATGGACAATGGTGTTTTTCAACGCCTCCATGCAAATCCTAGGAATTCAGGCAGAACTAGTCATTGAAAACAACATTGAACTGGCCAATGAAGCAGAATTTGATTTGTTAATGATGGCGATGTTGAAGAGTTACTACATTCTCATAGTGAGAGCCTTAATAACAAAAAGCTTTGTGAATTGGTAGAGCAATGCATCCTGGGTGAATCTGGGGACACGGATGGAGGAGAGGAAATACCAGCAAGAAACATCGCCACAAAATTCCTCAGCACTGGCATCTCCACGATCACACAAATCATGGACCAGTTCATCGATAATGACCCTGACTGGAAGCAAAGCAATAAGGCAAAAAGAGGTGTTCTCCACATGATTTCCTGCTACCGAGATCTGCTTCAAGAGAGAAGCAGATCTATAATTACCCGGACTATCCCTACTACTTTTTTGAACAAGGGGACAACATTCACCTCCCTCCAATCCTCCTGTACCATTCCCATGGACAACAAGGACATAAAGATCCTAGCCAGAGGCTCAGCAATCTCTTCCCTTGCCTCGTGGAGCAGCCTGGGGAATATTCCATCAGGCCCCGGGGACTTATCTGTCCTAATGTATTTTAACAACTCCAACACCTCCTCTCCCTTAATAGCAACATGCTCCAGAACATCAACCTCACTCATATTGTCCTCACAGTCATCAAGTTCCCTCTCATTGGTGAATACCAAAGAAAAGTATTCATTGAGGACCTCGCTCACTTCCACAGCCTCCAGGCACATCTTCCCACTTTTATCTCTAATCGGTCCTACCTTCACTCCTGTCATCCTTTTGTTCTTCACATAATTGAAGAATGCCTTGAGGTTTTCCTTTACCCTACTCGCCAAGGCCTTCTCATGCCCCCTTCTTACTCTTCTCAGCCCCTTCTTAAGCTCCTTTCTTGTTACTCTATATTCCTCAATAGACCCATCTGATCCTTGCTTCCTAAACCTCATGTATGCTGCCTTCTTCCACCTGACTAGATTTTCCACTTCACTTGTCACCCATGGTTCCTTCACCCTACCGTTCTTTATCTTCCTCACTGGGACAAATTTATCCCTAATATCCTGCAAGAGATCCCAAAACCACATGTCCATAGTACATTTCCCTGCAAAAACATCCCAAATCACACCCGCAAGTTCCAGCCTTACAGCCTCATAATTTGCCCTTCCCCAATTAGAAATGTTCTTATTCGCTCTGATTCTGTCCTTTTCCATGATAGTGTTAAAGGCCAGGGAGCGGTGGTCACTGGCCCCCAGATGCTCACCCACTGAGAAATCGGTGACCTGATCCGGTTTGTTACCTAATACTAGATCTAGTAAGGCAATCCCCCTAGTCGGCCTGTCAACATACTGTGACAGGAATCCATCCTGGATGCACTTTTTTTTCCAATGTCCCATACACTTAAATTAGTTTTGCTACAACAAGTGTATGGGACATTGGAAAAAAAAGTTGAATTTCCCCATGGGGATGAATAAAGTATCTATCTATCTATCTATCTTAACAAACTCTGCCCCGTCTAAACCATTGGAACTAATCAGGTGCCAATCAATATTAGGGAAGTTAAAGTCACCCATGATAACAACCCTGTTATTTTTGCACCTTTCCAAAATCTGCCTCCCAATCTGCTCCTCGGTATCCCTGCTACTACCAGGGGGCCTATAGAATGCCCCCAGTAGAGTAACTGCTCCCTTCCTGTTCCTGACTTCCACCCATACTGACTCAACAGTGGATCCTGCTACATTACCCACCCTTTCTATAGCTGTAACTGTATCCTTGACCAATAATGTCACCCCCCTCCTCCCCTCCCCCCCCCATCCCTTTTAAAACACTGAAATCCAGGAATACTGAGAATCCATTCCTGCCCTGGTGCCAGCCAAGTCTCTGTAATGGCCACTGCATCATAATTCCATGTATGTATCCAAGTTCTCTGTTCATCACCTTTGTTCCTGATGCTTCTTGCATTGATGTTCACACACTTTAGCCCTTCTACCTTACTACCTTTACACCCTTTATTCTGCTTCTCTTTCCTGAAAGCCTCTTTTATGTTAGATCTGGCTTTACTCCATGCACTATACTTGCAGCTCTCGCATGACCTTTATCCTCCTCCACCTCACTATCTGCTCTAACACTGGTTCCCCTCCCCCTACAAATCTAGTTTAAACCTTCCCACAAGGATGTTAGACCCCCTCTAGTTCAGGTGCAACCCGTCTCATCGGAACAGGTCCCACTTTCCCTGGAATAAGGCCCAATTGTCCAGAAGCATGAAGCCCTCCCTCCTGCACCAACTCCTTAGCCAAGTATTTAGCTGCATTATCTTCCTGTTTCTAGCCTCACTAGCACATGGCACGGGTAGCAATCCTGAGATTGCAACCCTGGAGGTCCTGTCCTTCAACTTTGCACCAAACTCCCTAAACTCTCTTTGCAGGACCTCCTCCTTCTGCATAACCCTGCATAGCACTAATTTACATAGTGCTCCACCTTTGAGGAGCACATCCTCAGCGTTAAGCGGGGTCTGAGTGTCTAAGGCAGAGGTTGATAGATTCTTGATCGATCAGGGCATGAAAGGATATGGGAAGAAGGCAGGAAGTTGAGAGGAAAATTGGATCAGCCATGATGAAATGGCAGAGCAGACTCAATGGGCCAAATGGCCTAATTCTGCTACTATCCCTTATGATGTTATGGTCTTATTTATGTACAGGTTCACAAAATTGTGGACAGATAGGCCTAATGATCGACTAGATTTACAGAGAGATGAGGAACCAATTACATAATTGCTGTCTTCCAAACAGTGATGAAATTTACCAGAACTGAAAACACAAGGGTCAATCACATTCAACTTGTTAATGCCAGAGAATGCTCGTCCATTATATGCTCACCCATGTCAGCTCCTGCTCCTATTAGCATCATCAGTCTTCATCAGGTCAGGAAGCAGCACAGTAGCCTTCTCAGTAATTGCAAGTTCATACTTGGCACTTGGGCAATGCTCCCAGCAGTGACATAGACTTAAATTAGATTAGCAGAAAAATTCACACTGAAATTATGTAAGTGAGTAGACATTTCTACAGAGCAGCGGAATTTAAATTAACCTTAAACCTTGTGGCAATGTTTATGCAATGAACATTAGCCAATTGCTTAACAGATATTGAAAATTCAACAGGTCTGTTTGTAACTGTTGCCTGGAAATGCTTCCATTACATTCATTATCAAATGACAGATGTCGTAAGAGGAAGAAAAATCACTAAATATCCTGTTGGTGGATTATAAGTACACTGAATCGGAGCAAACATTCTGCTAAAAATACCGCTCCAGTAATTGCTTAAGTGATTTGGTAGATGGATTAGAGGGTAATTGATGGAATTAAAAATGATTTCCCTCACTGAGTGCTGGGGGTCTGGAGATCACATCGGTGGTAGAAGTACTCACCATGTGCATCTGGACGAGCACCTGATGTGCCAAAACCTGCAAGGCTATGGAGAAAGAGCTGGGAAGGGAAAGCAAGCTAAAATCCAAGAGGCTTGCATGGACCTTCTGAGCTACTTCAGTGCCACAGCTTTCTATGGTTCTGGAATGGCGATATCATTTAATTGAAGTAGTAAATTGGTTCATTAGCACATAAGACCATAAGACAATGGAACAGAATTAGGCCATTTGGCCCATCAAGTCTGCTCTGCCATTCAATCATGGCTAATTCTTTTCTCCCCTCCTCGGCCTTCTCCCCATAACCTTTGATGCCGTGTCCAATCAAGAACCTATCAAGCTCTGTCTTAAATACACGAAACGTGCTCGCTTCGGCAGCACATATACTAAAATTGGAACAATACAGAGAAGATTAGCATGGCCCTGCGCAAGGATGACACGCAAATTCGTGAAGCGTTTTTTAAAAAAAATAAAAATACACGAAACGACCTGATCTCTACAGCTGCCTGTGGTAATAAATTCCATAAATTCACCACCTTCTGGCTAAAAAAAAAGTCCATATCCCTGTTTTAAATGAACGCTTCTCTATCCTGTGGCTGTGCCCTCAGCATGGGGAACATCCTTTCTACATCTACTCTGTCTTGGCCTTTCAACATTTAAAAGGTTTCCATGAGATCTCCCCTCATTCTTTTAAATTCCGGCAAGTACAGACCCAGAGCCAGCAAATGATCCTCATATGATAATCCTTTAATTCCCAGAATCATCCTTCTGAACTGCCTCTGGACCCTCTCCAATGCCAGTACATCTTTTTTTAGATGAGGAGCCCAAAAATGTTCATAATACTCAAGGTGAGGCCTCACCAGTGCCTTATAAAGCCTCAGCATCACATCCCTGCTCTTGTATTCTAGACCTCCTGAAATGAATGCTAACATTGCATTTATCTTCCTCACCACTGACTCAACCTGCAAGTTAATCTTTTGGGTGTTCTACACAACAACTCTCAAGTCCCTTTGCATTTCAGATTTTTGGATTTTCTCCCCATTTAGAAAATAGCTGTACATTTATTTCTACTACCAAAGTACACAGCCATGCAATTTCCAACACTGTATTTCATTTGCCACTCTCTTGCCCATTCTCTTAATCTGTCTAAATCCTTCTGCATCCTACCTGTTTCCTCAACACTACCTGACCCTGCACCGATCTTCATATCATCGGCAAGCCTGGCAACAACGCATTCGATTTTGTCATCTAAGTCATTGATATACGGCACAACAAGCAGTCTCAACACCGACCCCTGCAGAACACCACTAGTCACTGGCAGCCAACCAGACATGGATCCTTTTATTCCCACTCACTGCCTCCTGCCAATCAGCTAATGCTCTAACCATGCCAGTAAATTCCATTCAGTAATACCATGGGCTCTTAACTTTGTAAGTAGCCTGATACACAGCACTTTGTCAAAACCTTTCCGAAAGTCCAAATATACAACATCCATTGCATCCCCTTTATCTATCCTATTTGTAATCTCCTCAAAGAATTTCAACAGGTTCATCAGGCAAGATTTTCCCTTAAGGAAATCATGCTGACTTTGTCCTATCTTGTCCTGTGTCACCAAGTACTCCATAACCTCATCCTTAACAATGGACTCTAACATCTTCCCAACCACTGAGTCCAGGCTAACTGGTCCATAATTTCCTTTTGTAGCCTTCCTCCTTTCTTAAATAGTGGAGTGACATTTGCAATTTTGCAGTCCTCTGGCACCATGCCAGAGTCCAATGATTTTTGAAAGATTATCACTAATGCCTCCACAACCTCTACCGCTAACTCTTTCAGAACCCCCTGCTCCTGGTGACTTATGTACCCTTATGTCTTTCAGCTTTTTGAGCACCTTCTCCCTTGTAATAGTAACTGCACTCACTTTTCTTCCCTCACACCCTTCAACATCTGGCACACTGCTCGTGTCTTCCACAGTGAAGACTGATGCAAAATATTCTTTTAGTTTACCTGTCATCTCCTTGCCTCCTATTATTATTTCTCCCGCCTCATTTTCTAGCGATCTTATATCCACTCTCATCTTTCTCTCATTTTTTACATATTTGAAAAAGCTTTTACTATCACTTTGATATTGTTTGCTAGCTTGCTTTCATATTTCATCTTTTCTTTCCTAATTATTCTTTAGTTGCTTTCTGTAGGGTATAAGCTTCCCATTCCTCTGGCTTTCCACTAATTTTTGCTTTGTTGTATGCTCTCTCTATTGCTTTTACATTAGCTTTGACATCCCCTGTCAGCCAGGGTTGTACTATTTTGCCATATTCCTCATTACTCCCAGAAACTCACACCATTGCTGCTCTGATATCATCCTTGCCAGCATCTCCTTCCAGTTTCCTTTGGCCAACTCCTCTCTCATACTACTGTAATTTCCCTTACTCCACTCAAATACTGCTACATCAGACTTTACTCTCTCTCTATCAAACTTCAAGTTGAACTCAGTCACTCAGTCATATTGTGATCATTATGTCCTAAGGATTCTTTTACCTTAAACTCCCTAATCACCTCCAGTTCATTGCATAACACACAATCCAGAATAGCTGATCCCCTACTAGGCTCAATGACAAATTGCTCTAAAATGCCATCTCATAGGCATTCAATCAACTCACTGTCTTGGGATCCATTTCCAACCAGATTTTCTTAACTGACCTGCATGTTGAAATCTCCCATGACTATCATAACATTGCCCTTTTGACATATCTTTCCTATTTCATGTTGCAATCTGTAGTCCACATCCCAGCTATTGTTGGGAAGCCTGTATATAACTGTCATCAGAGTCCTTTTACTTTTGCAGTTTCTTTAATAAATCCACAAGGATTCAACATCTTCCTATGTCTGGGGTGAGTGGAGCTTTGATTGTGTAGGCTGCTTTAGTAAGGTAGATCAGGACTGCATGTTTTCCACCTATATTGAAAGAGCGCCAGGCAGCACTTCATCTTCCACCAGGTATGAAACGATGCTAAAGGCTCTCGTCCTTAACAAATAAAGAAATCATGAGATTTAAACACACAACGTTAACTGCTTTAGATGACCCTGTGAATTCTGGCAACAAACAACGGCAGAGCCAAAAGAGGCATGTTCCACCCCCTAATTGAAAACTTTGCATTGCCTCTCAGCTCCCTCCCTGCCCTGACCCAATCACAAATCTTTGGAACAAAACTGTCTTCATGAAAGAGGAGTATGATCAGGGAGGACAGTATTTGGCAAAAACCTAGAAGACCATAAGGAGAGGTAGCCCATTGAGTTTGTGCTTCCCATTAACCAACCCTGTACAATCCCAAAGATGTTATCACTCTAAGACCAACGTACAGTGGTCAATAAACCTACCCAACCATAAATCTGTGTGAGCAAGGAGAATATACAAACACCCGGAGAAGTACAGTCACAGAGTGAACATCAAACAACTCACTGACACCAATGGAGGTCAGGGTTGAATCCACCTGCTTTCTTCACCTGCAGTTTGGCATCTGCAGAACACAAGAACCAGTCGAACGCAGAAAACAGCCAGCACTGGCTTTTCTTTCGCTCAATGGTAAATACTTCAGATCATATTTCAGAAGTATTCTGCACACCACATAGAGATAAGCAAAATGCCCTGTAGCCATCTACCTCACACAGACATCCTTGTCCACAAGAACACAAGCAGACTTCAACAAATATGATTAATAATTAATATATAACCAAAATTTACATATCTCCTATTGATTGTTCATGGTAAATTAGAGGATATTCTAGATTTTAAGTATCACATTGTAAAACACACTTGCCTTAAAATTTAACCTATTTATGCCGGGTTGTTTTTGTGCACCCAGTGGAAACATGGTTTTCCATATGTGAGGTCCTATTAACAACCCCAGGCTGTTTCTTTGGATGGTGAGACTGGGTGAGCAGCAATTAAAAGCCTCTCTAACATTTGGTTTATGTTCACATCAACTTAGAGGAATTAGATCAGGGGTGCAGTGCGGCCGGCACCTCTTTAAGAAAATAGCCGAAATAAACAAGCTAATTAATTGGGAGCCGCCCAGGGTGATTTGAGTATCTCAGAAACTGCTGATCTCCTGGGATTTTTACGCACAACAGACTCTGGCGCTTACGAAGAATGGTGCCAAAAACAAAAACACATCCAGCGAGTGGCTGTTCTGTGAGCGAAAACATCTTGTTCAATCCACTCGCTGGATGTTTTATTTTGTTTTTGGCACCATTCTCTCCAGGGTCTGTTGTGCGTAAAAATCCCAGGACATCAGCAGTTTCTGAGATACTCAAATCACCCTGGGCGGCACCTAATTAGTTAGCTTGTTTATTTCGGCTTTTTTCTTAAAGAGGTGCCAGACGTGCTCTGGTGTGCTCCGGCTAGCACCGCACCCCTGGATAGGATCCAGTTCAAACTTACAATGTTCTGAAGGCTAGTCAGACTGGATGTATGGAAGGCATTCCATCTGACAAAGGACCACAGTCTCAGGTTACAGGGCGTGAGATTTAAAGACCAAAATATGGAGAAGTGGCTTCTTTCGGAGGATGCTGAACGTGTGGAATTGGCTACCTCAGAAAGCTGTAGAGGCCAGCTCACTGAACACATTTATATACATATCTAGGCCTAAGAGGCAACAAAGGGTATAGGGAGAGGGCTTTAATATGATAATAAGATAGGTGATCAATCATGTGTTAAACAGCAGAACAGAATCAAACAGGCAAATTGCCTACTCCCAATCATCTATGTTGCTGTTTCTAGGGAAATTCACCAAAATGATTCCACAGAGCACGGCTGGTATTTCCCTGGTGTCTGTCATGCAGCTAATGACATCATGGCCAATATAACACACATTTTAACTGAAGAGAGCTTTTCGTTCTTTTTAAACATGTGCTTGTTTATTTGTTTGGTGGCTGTCTGTGGGAAGACAAATCTCAGGGGTGCATACTTTGAATCTTTGTCACCAACATGCAAGACTCGGGTCCAGAGATTTCAATTTCAATTGAAATTGAAATTTCATATGAAATTTCAATTTCACTTCACCCATTAAATGACATACAAACCAAAGGCATGTTAAATTGAACATTCTCTCAATTACCCTGTAGATCCACTCTAAAACAAAGGTCATCCTGCTTCTGTCATCAGGCAGTGTGTATCAGCGATGTTTGTGGGTGCATACATTTGAGGGGCAAGTTCTAGGCAACCTCTTCAATCCAGGCAACAGCCTCGTGAACCTCCGCTGCACCCTCTCCAAAACCTCCTATAATGCTGCACAGAATCCAAAGAAGTATTCTGTGTTACATTTTTCTAAGTACATCAAGCATTTTTCACAATACATCAAGTCAATTGATATAACTTGTCTACAAAAGTAAGAAAAAAAGTCAATTCTGACCTCATAGAAAAGCTAGGAAATGACCCTAAATCCACAGAACACAAACGCAGTCATAGGCAGAATTTCACAGCCAATTTCAGGCAGCACTTTGGAGGAAACACACCAGGCTTTTGAAAGAATAAAGATGAGATTTACTGAGGAAACAGTACAATTATTTAAGTAGTCTTGAGGAGCTGGAATTGGTTCTTCGGAGAAAAAGGACAGCTAAGAGTAGGTTTGGTAGAAGTGTTTAAAATCGTCAGGGATTCGGATAAGGTGAGAAAACTGTTTCTAATGGCTGAATTTTCAACTAATGCGGGCAGAGTTAGCACAGGTAGCAAATGTAGAAAAGTGAGCAGAATGCCTGCTGACAAGATGAACTCAGTGACTAGGGTGACGTGGCTAGGATATGGAAAGTAATGGTGTTTTCTAAGCAGCTATCAAATAACAATTGAACACATACCTAGGGAAAAGAAGTGCAGGGATATGGGGAAAAGAGCCAAGAAATAAGACTTCTGAGTTACTCTTCAAGTGACCCAATAAACCAAGTGCTGATAAAAGATAGCTTTTCATGGTTAGCAATGACTTACTGGGCCAAAGGGCCTGTTTATGTGCCATGTAATTCAATCAATAAGCTCAATCAATAGCCTCCGTCTGCATCATACTACATTGCTGCAATATGAATCACTCTGCTTGTTCTGAAATATGTGTGCTGTAAGATTTCATTGAGACGTTGTTACTGTACCAAGAGTACAATAGTGGAAAGCAACAATGACCTCATCACGCTGTTTCACGGGCAAGGGAAATTAGGTGACTCTTTGTAAAATGAATCAGCTTGAATCTTCACATTTGTTCCACTACGAGACAGTGATCTCACTATCCTTTCAGCACAAGTGAAAGAATATTGGAAAATGATAAAATAAAAAGCTAAACATATGAATTCTAGTCTACGTTATGGGACTGGGAAGGTTGATAAACGTAAGTTAGAACATTCTTGAAGGGAACAGTGAAAACCAGAGGTAAACATACATGTTGGTACAAACAATATAGGTGGAACAAGGGATGAGGTCCTACAGATTGAGTATAAGGAGTTCAATAAGAAGTGAAGGAACTGAACTTCGAAAGGAGCAATCTTGGATTACTCCTGGTGCCATGTGCAAACAAGGCCAGAAATATTTTCCCCCCTCCCCCACTACTTTCAAATCTCTTACTATCTTTCCTTTCGGTTAGTCCTGACAAAGGGTCTCGGCCCAAAACGTCGACAGTGCTTCTCCCTATAGATGCTGCCTGGCCTGCTGTGTTCCACCAGCATTTTGTGTGTGTTGTTCCAGAAATATAAAGTTTGACTGGATGAGTTTATGGCTGAGAAGCTGGTAGAGTGGATAGGGATTCAAGTTCTTATGCCACTGGGATCTCCTCCGAGGTAGAAGCATCCAATACAAGAGGGAGGAGTTGCACTTGAACCAGAGAAGGACCAACACACACAAAATGCTGAAGGAAATCAGCAGGGTCAAGCAACGTCTATGTTGGGGAACAAACAGTCAACGTTTAGGGCCAAGACCCTTCATCAGGACTGGAAAGGAAGAGGAAAGAAGCCAGAATAAGGAGGAGGGTGATGGATCTGGCAGGTGATCCTTGCAACTGTGGATGGGGTGAGGGGGATGAAGTGAGAAGCTGGGACGTAATAGTGGAAAAGGTAAAAAAAAAACTGAAGAAGGAAACTGATAGGATAAGACACTGGACCATGGGGAAGGGAAGGAGGAAGGGCAGGTGAGAAGATGAGAAGGGATGAATGGAGCCAGAATGGTGAATGGAAAAAGGCTGGGAAATTACTGCAAGTTAAAGAAGTTGATGTTCATGCCATTAGTCTGGAGGTGACTCAGACATAAAATGAAGTGTTACTCCTTCAACCTGAGAGTGGTCTCATTGTGGCAGTAGAGGAGGCAATGGACTGACATGCTGGAATAGCAATGCAAGGTTGAATTGAAATGTGTAAACACCAGGAAATTCCACCATTTGTGCTCAAGAACAAGAGAAACAAGTAGAGATACTTTGGAAAGCATTCACATATAGAGGACATATTTGCAGTCTTACATTAAAGCGCATAAATAGCCGGGGCCTGTCAAAGTGCATCTTTAGACTTTGTTGGAGGTTAGAGAGGAAATTGCCTTGGTCCTTGCAGATAAATTTACTTCGTCATTAGCCACTGGTGAAGTTTCCAAATACTAGAACATGGCTAATGCCTTTCCATCATTTAAGAAGGGTAGCAAGGACAATTCAGGGAATTACAGGCTGCTCAGCCTGACATCAGTGGCAGGAAAGAGAGAGAATTCTGAGGGATGGGATCTACCAACCTTTGGATACACAGAGTCTGTTTAAGAGGTGTCATTGTTGGTTTGTGAGTGGGAAATCATGTTTGATGGAACTTTTAAAGTTCTTTGAAAAGGTAACCAAAGATGTAGCTGAGGGAAGGGCTTTGGGTGTTGTCCAATTTAACAGGCCTTTGAACAAGGTCTTCACGGTAGGCTGGTCTGAAATGTTATGTCCTTTTGGAATCCAGGAAAACTAATTGTATGAATTATAAATTGACTTGGAGGTAGAAAATAGACAGTGTGGTTGAAGGGATATAGATAGTGAAATGACAAGGCTAATCAGCAAGCTTGCCAATGACACAAAATGAAGTGTTGTTGATAGTGAAGAAGATTATTGTAAATTAGAATGGGACCTTGATCAGTGAGTGAAGCAGACCAACATGAGGCAAACAGATTTCAATACAAATAAGTGTGAGTTTATACATTTTGAAAAGTCAAACTAATGTAGGATTTAAAAATGAATGTAGGGCACTAGGGAGTGTAATGGATCTGAAGAACTCAGGAATTCAAGTGTTTACTTCATTAGAAGTGGTGTCATAGGATGATGAAAAAGGCATTTAGCATGCTGGCCTTCAAAAGTCAGGCATTGAGCGTAGGAATTAAAATTTTATATTGGAGTATTGAAGTTATTGGTTTCTGTCACCCTGTTGTAGGAAAGATGTGATTAAAGTAGAAAAAGTGCAGAAAATACTGGAGGATGTTAGCAGGACTGTAGAGGGCCTGCATCATGAGGGAGTAGTTTGCCAGGCTAGGTCGTTATTCCATGGAAATTAGGAGAATGACCAGGAAGGTGATCTTATAGAAATACTGAACTGTATGAGCAGCATAGATAAAATGGACGGTACCAGTCTTCTCCCCAGGGTAGGGAAGTTCAAAACTAGTGGGAGCAAATTTAGGGTCAGATGGGAAAGATTTAAAAGGAGTATTGTATATTTAGATTTTTAGGTGGCCTTTTGCAATTTGCCACATATTAGGCTGCTTAACATGGTAAGAGCCCATGGTACTATAGTAAAAATATGAGCATGGTTAGAAGATTCGCCGACTGGGAATAAAGGGAGCCTTTTCTAGTTGACTGCTGGTGACAGGTATTGTGCCACAGGGGTCGATGTTGGGACCACCTCTTTTCGTGTTACACATCAACAATTTGGACATTGGAATTGATGGCTTTGCAGACTATATGAAACTAGGTGGAGGAACAGGTAGTGTTAAAGCAGCAGGGAGCCTGCAGAGGGGCAGAGACAGATTAAGAGAATGGGCAAAGAGGTGGCAAATGGAATATAGTGTAGGGAAATGTTTGGTCATCCACTTCAGTCTAACATCATTTTTAGTTTAAGCAATGCACATACATATCATGTGCTTGCCATTCATGTACCTTCACATGAAGCTCACTGTAAACAACAGAGAATGCTTCATCAGTCAATTTATTTACAATATTACTCATGTATTACTGTGGAGTTCATTGCACAGATGGCTGTTGAGGCCAAGTCATTGGATATATTTAAAGCAGAGGTTGATATTTTCTAGATTAGTCAGGGCATCAAAGGTTACGGGAAAAGGCAGTAGAATGGGTTAAGAGGGATAATAAATTAGCCATGATGGAATGGTGCAGAAGAGTCAATGGGTTGAATGGCCTAATTCTGCTTTTACTTCTGGAAAGAGCCAATGTGGATATTTTATACAAAGCGGGACTTTCACCCAGCAGGTGGGAAGTCCATTTCTGTTGCACCATGCACACTGTGCCTACTACTGGGTTACCTCTGACTCACCAATTTGAGACTTGGTACAAGAACAAAAAGCAAATGTTTATTGAAAATTTACTTTCATGCCCTTAACTGAAAATTAGATTGCATTATGTTCCACTGAAGAGCAGATGGAAATCTAATGCTTTAAGATTTTAGTCATTGATTTTTGTGCATATTTAAGAAAATAGCTTCTCTTGCTTGGACAGAGCTGAAAATTGGAAAAATCCTTATAGGCAGTGGTGGGAATCAACTTCAATTGGTAGTCGCTGGCACTATAAAAAGATTGCACTATTGGCTGTAATGGTATTGGGAAAGGTCAGAAGGCCACCATGATAGTGTGACTCATGAATTAAGAGACTGTGGCCATATACTTCCTTCTAGACCAGGCAGAGATTTGCAATGTGATCTGAAAGAGCATTTGTCCACTGCAATTAAAATGCCATATCCTATAAGGAAGTCATGCCACTCTTCTTATCAGCTGAGTGTTTCCTGAGGCAATCCATAACAGATCCACCCACCATTTATTACCAACTTCCCTGATTTAAAACTGTTCATCTCTTTTCACTGCAACGATGAATTATTCAGCTCTGAGCGTCTGGCACCATTCAGTTCTTGCTCGGGTAAACCCATCAGAACAACAGCAGCTGGGCATTAATTGGCCACAGGATGGGCTCTTTCGGAGTACAAGTCATAGGAGCCTAATCAGAAACCTCAGCCTGCTGAAGATGTGAATCGAAAATGAGGGGAAAAAATGCTGGAGATTGTCAATGTGAAATTTAAAGTTCAAAGTTAAAAATATATTTATTTTCAATGTACACTGTATACAACCTTCAGATTTACCTCCTTACAGGCAGCTGCAAAAAAAAAACAACTGAATCCATTATAATAGAAGATTGTCAAATACCCCCAATGTGCAGAATAAAATCAAATTGTGCCAACAATGAAAGTGAGCAACTAGCAATCAGAATTGAATTTGAACTGAATGATTTTTATTGTCATTATACATAGGTACAATGAAACTCTGTTTGGCTTCCTCTCAGGCAATCAAAAAAGCGGTAGATAAAAACAAGACAGTAATAGAAAAACAGTATTAAATAGATAAGTAGCAGAAAATAAGTTACAGCAGCACCAGAATATCACAGTAATGCACAGAGTGCCATTAGCGTAAGTATTTGAGTCCTTGTGTGTGCATGTGTGTGCTCACAGTTTCAGTCATTGTTCTGTGGGAGTGGAGTGATGGAGGCCACAGCTCTGGGGTAGAAGCTGTTCCTCGGTCTATTTGTTCTGAAGCTCACAAAATTGGTTCACAGTCACAAAGCCAGCTACAGCCTCAGTTCAGTGCAGAGTGAGTACACCTCACGAGCAGCAAGATGAACATTGGCCCATCCCTGTCTTAGAGCCCTGACACCCAGACCATTTCAATCTGGCCCAAAACTTAAATTGATCAAGCAGCAGATCGTTCCCAATCCTTGCCACTTCGATACACTCAATCAGGCCTAGGACCTGCTGCTTTGATTCAGCCCAGACATGACCATTCCAATCTGGCCGACCACTCAAATCAGTCAAATATTGGCTTGTTCCACACTTAGGCCCTGCCTCGTTGATACTGCCTTGCCTCAGCTCAAATCGTATCAGTTCTGCCACTTCGAATCAGTTCCAAGTCCGCTCCAACAATAGCGAAACATTGGCTCATTCCCCTTTCTCATTCCCAAGCCCTTCGAGACTTCAGCTCATACTACAAAAAGGCCAGATCGCAGGTTAAAAGCTCAGCTTTGAAAGGGACGTTAAAGACTATTGATTGCAGTGATCATTTATCAGAAAAAGTGAGGTTAATAAAGTAGCTAGTAGTTTTGTTTGCTGCCAGCAAGTCGTTGCTGTGTTTCACCAGTGCCATCTTAAATCAAAGGAGAAAGTGAGGCACAAGAAACTGTAGATACTAGAATCTGGAACAACAATCAGCTGGGGAATCTCTTCTTGCTACTATGGTTGGGAAGGAGGTACAGAAGCTTAAAGTCTCCCACCTCTAGGTTGAGGAACAGTTATTACCCTACAATCATTGGGTTCCAGAACTGGGGTGGATAACTTCACTCATCACCACTCTGAACTGATTCTATAACCCACAGACTTACTTGCAGGAATCTTCACAACTCATGTTCTCAGTATTGTTTTATTTGGACAGTTTGTCTTCTTTTGCACATTGGCTGTTTGTCAGTCTTTGTCTGTTTACGTATAGTTTTTCATAAAATTCTATTGCATTTGTTTTTTCTTTCAGATGACTGCAAGAAAATCAAACTCAAGGTAGTATACGGATACATACAGTAGTATACATATGTACTTAGATAATAAATTTATTTTGAACTTTAAACTTATGAACTTTGAACTCAGTGGGAGTAGCTCAAGGTTCATAATGCTCAACCTGGTAGAATAATGCTCAACCTGCTAAGTTCCTCTATCAGCTGTTTTGATCCTCCACGGAGAAAGCCACAGTTAACCTTTCAAAGCAGCACACACAAAATGCTGGAGGAACTCAACAGGCCAGGCAACATCTATGGAAATGAATAAACAGTTGACGTTTCAGGCCGAGACCCTTCTTCAGGACTGGAAAGGAAGGGAGAAGATGCCAGAATAAAAAGGTGGGGGGAGGGGAAGGAGAATATCTAGAAGGTGATAGGTGATGCTAGGTGGATAGGAAAGGTAAAGGGTGCTAGAGAGGAAGGAATCTGACAGGTAAGGAGAGTCAACCATGGCAGAAAGGGAAGGAGGAGAAGCACCAGGGGGAGATGATAGGCAGTTGAGAAGAGGTAAGGGGCCAGACTGGGGAAAAGAAGAAGAGGGAAGGGGGAGGGAAAAAGTACTAGAAGGAGCAATTGATATTCATGCTATCAGGTTGGAGGCTAGTCAGACAGAGTATGAGGTGTTGCTTCTCCACCCTGAGAGTGGCCTCATTGTAGCACAGAGGTGGCCAGGGACCAACAAGTCAGAACGGTAAAGGGAGTAGGAATTAAAATGACTGGTCACCTGGAAATTCCACTATTGGCAGATGGAGCAGAGGAGCTTGACAAAATGGTTCTCTCAATTTACAATGGGCCTCACCAGTGTAGGGGAGGCCACATCAGGTGTACCGGAATAGCGGATACACCGAATGGACAGATTCACAGGTGAAGTATTACCTCACCTGGAAGGACTGCTTGGGGCCCTGAATGGAGGTGAGGCAGGTGCAGTACTTCGGTCACTTGCAGGGATACGTTTCAGGAAGGAGTTTAGTGAGGAGGGATGAATAGACAAAGCAAACCTGGAGGGAGCGATCTCCGTGGAAGGCGGAGAATGGCGGGTGTTAGGTTCAGATGGTTTTGGTGGATCACCTTGGAGATGGCAGATATCCAAATTGAACAAAGCTACACCTCACAAGCTGCCACTGTTCCGGAAGACAAATTCTTTATGCTCTTTGGTGAAAGGCAGATAATTCCCTCCAAGCATTTTAACAAAAGGTTGTGACTCAACATTTGGATCTAACGCATCTGCCAATTTTTTTCCTGTCCCGTGGTTAAATGTTAAAGTCCATATGATATGTGTTTTTGATCATTGGAAGCTATGTCGGTCACTTAGAGTTGCTGTTACTAAAACCACAATATGTTTAATCATACATGTGCACATCAGGTTTTATTGATTCAACTCTTGGCACCTTCTTGAATCGAGCCATGGCTCAATGTTTCCTGCCATATCTTGAGTAAAGTTGTGGACAGTGCATGTTGAATACATTCCTTCAGCAGCTAAAGGTCTATTAGTGATACCACGATAAAGCTGTTCCATTGCACTGGAGCAGAAAAAAACATAGGAAGTGCAGCCAAAATAGAGCTGTCATGTCCTCTACCCCGCCACTACAATAAAACAGAAATTGTGTGAAATATTCTGGAGTCAGACAGAAAGAAACAAGTGTAATATTTTGGGTCAATATCCTTGCTTCAGTATCAGATAATGTGAAGCGATTTTCCAACTGATTATGCAAAACTGGGATAAAATAATGATGGAAAACCATTGTGATGCCTCTTTCCAAAGCAGGTTGCGATCATTTATCTGGGGAGAGTTCCTAGCAGTTTTATGCAGGGACACATTCCAACCATTTATCTCAGGCACCATTTTCTCTTCACTTGACAACATAAAAGTCTTTATATCATGCTCTCTCATTAGGTTTTGTCTAATTTTACCTTTGCTCATTATTTCTAGTCCCTGTGCACTTTTACCTTTGATAGGGATTTTTATCTGCTTTTAATATACGGAAAAAACACAGATGAGAATAGCAATCTTATCAACTAATGACACATTAGTTATAATGTGCATGCCTCTAAATTTGATAGATCTACATATTAAGCTACAATGTGTGATTATTTGCACATGTTAAATATGGATAATGTGTACTCGTGATACTCCATTTTTTAGTTGCTATGACCAAAATGTTAGAAAGAACAAAATTCTACCACAGGGTGGTACAGCCTGAGATAGACAGTCCATGAAAACCTTCTGGCTCATTCATGCACAGCATGACATCACAGTTATATCAAAAGGCATAAAATAAACTGTATGAACTCTAACCTCTGCCTGGTGATGTCACCATCTTTCCCTTTTAACTTCCCTGAAAATTGACTTGAGATGCCACTCCCAGCAAGGGCATAGTATGTCTGAATTAGCCACTCTTTTTCAATCAATTACTATTCAGGAGAAAACAGAAAGAGCTGCAAAAAATAGGTGACTACAGCATGAAGAGGCTATAAAAGAAACAGCTGGCCTGCAGCCACCAACAAAGTGATTCTTGATTTGCCATTAAAGTAAAACACAATGCACAGACCTTGAAAGCAATGGAAATCACAGGAACCAATGCAATGAAAATCATAGCGCTAAAGACATTGACAGTGGCCATCATTCAGAAATCAATCTGCCGAGTACAGATTAAATGGTTATGGGAGGCTCCTCAATCATGTTGACTTATGGCAGCCAATGCCATTCTTCCAATTTCACCCTTACTTCGGCAGCTGTTAGGTCACATCCCGTCCTGCCTACTGAAGAGCCAGAACAGTTTCACCAAGGCTTGTTCATTCTAAAATGAACACAGGAAGTAGTTAAAAACACAAAATGCTGGCAGAACTCAGCAGGCCAGACAGCATCTATGGGAGGAGGTAGTGACGACGTTTCGGGCCGAAACCCTTCAGCGGGAGTCAAACAGGAAGTAGTTGTTGACTCGGGAATTAGTCCGAGGCAAAAAATAATCAAGTTTAGGAACAATAAAATTTGTGCAGCACCATTCCACAAAAGATCAGGTCTTGCAAAAACTCAATGTATTAAACTGTAACCTTATCAACACAGCGCTGTCTCTATTATTATTTTAATTAAGATAAATTCTAATGGCTATTTCTTGCTGGGTGCCAAATTTCAGTCAGATAATTATCTTTTACATGAAGAGCATTGAATAATGATATGGCTGGCATATTGCAGGTTATGCTTCCTCTGATTCAGTAGGTACTGATTCTGGCTTCAGGACTAGGGCCAAGGGTATGCTCGCTGTTTGGATAATGTGAACTTGTTGCAAACCACTCTCCTGCGGGAGGTGGAAGAGGATGAAAAATTCGCCTGCAGGAAATATCTTGTTCCAGAACAATCCACAATCACATAGAACATGAAGTATAGAATATAAAACATAGAACAGTACAGGCTATTCAGTCCATAATGTTAAGCCAACCTTTTAGCCTACTCTAAGATGAATCTAAACCCTCCTTCCCACATTGCCCTTCATTGTCCTTTCATCTATGTATCTATCTAAGAGTATTTTAAATGTTTCTAATGAATCTGCCTCTATCACCACACCCGGCACTGTGTTCCATATACCACTCTCTGTGTAAAAACCCTACCTCTGACATACCTCCTATGCTTTCCTCGAATCATCAAGCCCCCTTATATTAGCCATTGTTGTCCCAGGAAAAAAGATGTTGCTTGTCCACTCTATCTATGCCTCTTATACACCTCAATCAAGTCACCAATCACCATCCTTCAATCCAAAAGAAAAAGCCCTAACTTGCTCAACCAGTCCTCATAAGGCAAACTCCCTAATCCAGGCAACATCCTGGTAAATCTTCTCTGCACTCTCTCTGGAGTTTCCACATCTTTCCTATAAGGAGACAACCATAACTGAACACAGTACTCCACGTGTCGTCTGAACAGAGTATTCTAGAGCTGCAACATAATCTCTTGCCTCATGAACTCAATCCATTAATTAATGAAGGCCAACACACTATATGCCTTCTTAACCACCCTATCAATTTGTGTGGTAGTTTTAACAGATCTATCAACATGCCAATGACACAACTGTTGTTGGCAAATTCACAGATGGTGACAAGGTGGTACACAGGAGTGAGATACAGTAGATCAGCTAGTTGAATGGATTCAGAACAGCAACCTTGCACTCAATATCAGGAAGACGAAGGATTTGATTGTGGACCTCAGAAAGTGGAAGTCGAGGAAACACACACCAGTCCTCATTGATGGGTCAGCAGTGGAAAGGGTGAGCAGTTTCAAGTTCTCTGAAGATCTATCCCAGTACAGCATACTTATGCAATTACGAAGAAGACATGTCAGCAGCTACATGTCAATAGGAGTTGGAGGAGATTTGGTATGTCCAACACATTCTTGCAGTTGTACCATGAACAGCATTTGAACTGGTTGCATCAGCATCTAGCATGGAGGAGCTACTGCACAAGATTGGAAGAAACTACAGAGGGTTCTAAACTCAGACACCTGAATCATGAGTACCAGCCTCCCCAGTATCGAGGACATCTTCCAAAGGTGATGCCTCAAAAAGAAAATATCCATCATTGAGGACCCATTCACCCAGGACGTACACTTTTCTTATTACTACCATCAGAGAGGAAGAGGTACAGGTGCCTGAAGTCACTCGCTCAACACTTTAGAAGCAGCTCCTTCCCCTTTGCCACCAGGTTTCTGAAAGGACAATGAGCCAACCTAGGAACATTACCTCATACGTCAGTGATGTTAAACCTGATTCTGATACTGAAATGACCCCCAGATCGCTTTGTTTCTCCACACTGCTAAGAATTCTGCCAATAGCCTTGTACTCTGCCATCAGGTTTGACCTTCCATACAGCATCAATCCATATTTTTCAAGATGGTACTTAATCTGTCACTTCTCGGCCCAGTTCTGCATCCTAACAATGTCCCACTGTAATGCATGACAACCTTCAACACTTTCCACAACATCACTGACCTTCAAGTAATCTGCAAACATAGTAACCCATGCTTGATTAATAAATACTGTACACCTGGTATCTAATCTGGTGCTAAAAAATATTCTTGTTAAGCAATAATCCATTTAGCAACTCACATAATTGTGTAGATGCTCTTTGCTAATTGTCTTCACAGCAGAGCACTGGTATTGTCTGATTCTCTGGAGCATGCAGAATGGCAGAACAAGCACAACCACATGAAAAGTTGGAAGCACTGAAGACTGTGCTTTCACACTGAAATTCAGCTTGGGAGCTGTGGAATACCAGGAAGTGGAAGTTTGGCCTGGCCACATATTGCTTTTTGCACGAAGCTTCTGTCAACCTCAGCCATTCACTCCCCGGAGTCCCAGTGCAGTTTTATGGTGGATAATCTGCACCATGCTTTGGGTAACAACCTTGTGGACACATTACTTGATACCAAATTGCCAAAATCCAAAATCCAAGTTGGATCAACTTGTGACTGATGAGATAACATGGAATCTGATCTGAGCAAATTGTAGAGATCATTATCACAGAATACAGGTTTATTTTAAACTTCATTGTAGTTAGGTAAGAATTATTTTTGCTTCATGTTGAGGAAAGCACTCAAACAAATTATATGTTCAGAGGGAGAAATAATCTATAAGCTTGCAATTCACAAAATAACTTATCAGTTTCAATTAGCTAATTATTTAGAAATGTCAAAATACCAAAAAAAATGACAAAGTTGATCATTTAATGAAGTTTTCATGTTTTGCAATGGTAATTTTGAAAGGTTCTGCTGTCTAATCAAAGCACTACTGGTTTATCTAAGATTTAGACATTGCACGTGATCTCAGACCTGTGTCCTGCTCCTCCTGTGGGAACTCTGGGAGGCTACCAGTGTCCCTGATGACTACACGTTCAGAAAGTCTGCCCACTACCACACCTTTCAGACCACATGATAGCTCTTTAGAGAATCTGCAATGCGGAGAAACATCATGAATTTAGCATTTTCACACAGCAGTCGAAAGGTGCAAGGAAAGATAGGGAATGGATGAGCAACAGGCAGTGTGGTAGCAAGAAGGCAGGGTAGGAGCCCGCTGCAGTTATCACCTTCCAGGGCAGATATACCACTTTGGATCCTGTTGTGGGAGATGGCTCAGCAGGAGAAGGTAGGAGCAGCCAACGACATGGCACCATGAGTAGCTCTGCTGCACAAGAGCGCAGAAAAAGAAATGGCTGAGCTACAGTGGCTGGCGAGTCCATGGTAAAGGGAATAGACAGGAGCTTCGTGCCCACCCGCCTGGTGTGTTGCCTTTCAGGTGAAAGGGACAGAGATGTCTCAGACAAGCTGCAGGGCATTCTGAAAGAAATGGGTGAACGGTCAGTTGTCTTGGTGCATGTAGATGCCATCAGTATAGGAAAAAAGCAGCAGGAGCTCTGACAAGCTGGACTTATGGAACTAGGAAGCAAACTAAAAAGTAGGATCTCAAAAGTAAGAATCTCAGGATTGCTACCCATGTCACATGCTAGTCAGAGTAGGAAAAACAGAATAGTTGGGGTGAACATGTGGCTAGAACAGTGGTGCAAGAGGGGAGGTTTCCGATTCCTGGGGGATTAGCACTGGTTCTGGGGTAAGTAGGACCAGTACAAGTAAGACAGCCTAAACTTTGACAGTACTGTGATCAATGTCCTAGGGGGACTGACTTCTCGGGCTGTTGGGATGTGGCATGGGGATGGGTATCCATGCAGAAATACAGAGGGAAGCCACATAGAGACCAAAGCAAAAGTCAGAAAAGAGAAAAGCGAGCGTGGAGTACAGAAATTTCAAAAGCAAAATTTACAAAGGCTACTAGATTCTAAAAGGATGGCCATAAGAGCACTTTATCTGAATGCCTGTAGTATTTGAAACAAGGCCAGTAATGGGGAGAAGGCCAGGAACTGGGGTTCAGGAGGAGAGAAAAAAGGATCAACCATGATTGAATGGCAGAGCAGACTCAATGGGCCAAATGGCCTAATTCTGCTCCTATGTCTTATGGTCTAAATTAGTAGAAAGGGGTAAAGATTTAAAGGCCACTACAAAAATGTGGTTGCAGGATGAAAATAATTGTGAATTAGATATTCAGGGAGTATCAGGTAAGATGGAAGGATAGGTAGGAAGGTAAGGGATGTGGGGTAGCACTCTGAATCAAGGATGAGAGCAGGGCAACAGCGAAACATAATGTAAGATCTCAGGAGCAGAATGTTGAATCCATCTAGGCAGAGATTAAGAATAGTAAAGAGAAAATATAAAGTCACTATCGGGAGTTGTCTATAGACAACTGAATAATAACATTACAGTGGTACAGACAATATACCCAGAAACAGCTGATGTATCAAAGAAAGGAACAGCAGTTGCCATGGGGGAATATAGCTTATACACAGATTGGGTGAATAAATGTGGTCATGAAAGTCTTGAGGAGAATTTCAGAAATTACATCTTTGATGGCTTTCTTGAACAGCAAGTTACTGAACCTACAAGGGAGCATGCCATCTTAATCTGGTCCTGTGCAATGAGACAGGTAAAATTAGTGATGAAGTGGTTAGGAATCCTCTTGGAAAGAAAAACCAAAGTCTGATTGAATTTCTTGCATAAATGGATGGTACAATAGTTTGATCTAAAATCAGTGTATTATGCCTAAACACTGGAGACTGCAAAGCATACACTAGGAAATCAAGCTATATGGTGGGACAACTGAGAAACAGTGGAAGGCATTTTTCATAATGCTCAGTAGAAGTATATTCCATTTAAAATTCAGGACAGGAAGGTGGGAGAGCCAGCCTTGGATAACTAAGGAAATAGATGAAGGTATTAAATTAGTCACCAAGAGCAGTGGGAAAAAGGAAATATGGGAGAACATTAAAAAGCAACAAAAACCATAAGATGATAAGATATATGAGCAGAAGTAGGCCATTTCGCCCATCGAGTCTGCACCACCATTCAATCATGGGTGACCATTTTTCCCCTCCTCAGCCCCACTCCTCAGCCTTCTCACTGTAACCTTTGATGCCGTGTCCAATCAAGAACCTATCAAGCTCAGCCTTAAATACAGTTGGCCCTTCTTATCCATGGGGGATTGGTTCCGGGACCCCCTGCAGATACTAAAAAATGCGGATGCTCAATTCCCTTACATAAAATGGCATAGTATTTGCATATAACCTACGCACGTCCTCCCATATACTTTAAATCATCTCTAGATTACTTATAATACCTAATACAATGTAAATGCTATGTAAATAGTTGTTATACTGTATTGTTTAGGGACAAGAAACATGTTCAGTACAGACGCAACCATCGTAGCTCTTCTGGGAACACTGATGCTGCCTCGGCATCAGCTGATCCCGATTCTCCTGTGATCTTTAAGTTTTTGAGGCTGTAGCACTTTACGTAGCCAGCCATCCCTTACTAGCTTTAAACTCCTTCCTCTCGCTCACAACACAAGTAGTGAACAAACGAGACACGAGACGAACAATGCTCAAACAACCAGTAATACTTTTAAACAACACACACAAAATGCTGGTGGAACACAGCAGGCCAGGCAGCATCTATAAGGAGAAGCACTGTCGACGTTTCGGGCCGAGACCCTTCGTCAGGACTAACTGAAAGGAAAGATAGTAAGAGATTTGAAAGTAGTGGGGGGAGGGGGAAATGCGAAATGATAGGAGAAGACCGGAGGGGATGGGGTGAAGCTAAGAGCTGGAAAGGTGATTGGCGAAAGGGATACAGAGCTGGAGAAGGGAAAGGATCATGGGATGGGAGGCCTCGGGAGAAAGGGCGGGGGGAAGCACCAGAGGGAGATGGAGAACAGGCAGAGGGATGGGCAGAGAGAGAAAAAAAAACAACTACATATGTCAGAGATGGGGTAAGAAGGGGAGGAGGGCATTAACGGAAATTAGAGAAGTCAATGTTCATGCCATCAGGTTGGAGGCTACCTTTAAAACTTTTAATTAGCTCTAGATTACAGTACTTATAATACCTAATACAATGGAAATGCTATGTGAATAGTTGTTATACTGTATTGTTTAGGGAATAAGGATGCTTTGGAGGAGGCTCAATAACACTAAAGTCAGGATCTGTGGAGGTTGAGGGCTGAGGACCACTTCGGCAAGTAACATGCCACTTTTCAAAAGATCTAAGATTTCTACTTCCTCGGCAAGAGATAGCATTTTACGTTCCCTCTTAGCCTTTGAGGAATTGCTTTGACCACTTAATTGTTTTTTAGGAGCCATTTTTTTCACCGAAACAAAGTAGCCACCGGACGAGATGCGAGGCAAACAATGCTCAAACAACGAATGCTGGAGAGAGAACTTCCGGGTTTTCCCGATCCGCGGTCGGTTGATTCCACACATGCAGAACCCGCGGATAAGGAGGGCCGACTGTGCACCCAATGACCTGGCCTCCACAGCTGCCTGTGGTAACAAATTCCACAGATTCACCACATGCTGGCTATTTGAAATGGATGTCCCTCTACCCTAAGGCTGTGCCCTCCTGTCCCAGACTCCCTCACCATGGGATACATCCTTTCCATATCTACTGTCTAGGCCATTCAACCTTTAAAAGGTTTCAGTGAGATCCCCCATTATTTTTCCAAATTCCATCCAGTATGCACCCAGAGCTATCAAACATTCCTCATACGATAACCCTTTCATTCTTGGAATCAGCCCTGTGAACTGCCTCTGGACCCTCTCCAATGCCAGCACATCTTTTCTTAGATGAGAACCCCAAAACTGTTCGGAATTCTCACCAGTGCCTTATAAAACCTCAGTATCACATCCCTGCTCTTGTATTCTAGACCTCTTAAAATGAACACTAGCATTGCATTTGCCTTCCTCACTACGGACTCAACCTGCAAGTTAACCTTTAGGGTGCTCTGCACAATGACTTCCAAGTCCCTTTGCATCTCAGATGCAAAATGTTCTCCCCGTTTTGATAATAGTCTGCACATTTATTTCTACTATCAAAGTACAAAACCATACATTTCCCAACATTGCATTTCATTTGCCTCTTTCTTGCCCATTCTCCTAATCTGTCTAAGTCCTTCTGCATCCTACCTATTTCTTCAAAACTACCTGCCCTACCACCAATCTTCATATCATCTGCAAATTTGGTAACAAAGCCATCTATTCCATCATCTAAATCATTTATACACAACATAAAAAGAAGCGGTCTCAACACCAAGCCCTGCAGAACACCACTAGTAACTGGCAGCCAACCAGAAAGGGATCCTTTTATTCCCACTCGCTACCTCCTACCAATCAGCCAATGCTCTGACCATGTCAGTAATTTTCCTATAATACTATAGGCTCTTAACTTAGTAGCAGCCTCATGAATGGCACTTTGCAAAGAACTTCTAAAAGTCCAAATGTACAACATCCACTACATCCCCTTTGCCTATCCTAATTGTAATCTCCTCACAGAATTCCAACAGGTTTGTCAGGCAGGATTTTCCCTGAAGGAAACCATGCTGACTTCGTACTATCTTGTCATGTGTCACCAAGTACTCCATCACCTCATCCTTAACAACTGACTCTAACAACTTCCCAACCACTGAGGTCAGGCTATCTGGTCTATAAATTTCTTTCTGTTGCCTTCCTCATTTCTTAAAGAGTGGAGTGACATTTGCAGTTTTCCAGTCCTCTAGCGCCATGAGTCCAACGAGTTTTGAAAGATCATTGCTAGTGCCTCCACAATTTCTAACACTACCTCTTCCAGAACCCTAGGGTGCAGTTCTTCCGGTCTGAGTGACTTATGTATCCTTAGATCTTTCAACTTTTTGGGGACCTTCTTCCTCGTATTAGTAACTGCACTCACTTCTCTTCCCTCACACTCTTCAACATCTGGCACACTGCTAGTGTCTTCCACTGTGAATACTGATGCAAAATACCCATTTAGTTCAACTGGAATCTCCTTGTCCCCCATCATCTCTCTTTTAAATTTTACATGTTTGAAAAGCTTTTACTATCCACTTTGATATTGTTTTATATTTCCCATTGTAAACTGTGGTCCACCTCCCAGCCACTGTTGGGAGGCCTGTATATAACTGCCATCAACGTCCTTACCCTTGCAGTTTCTTAACTCAACCCACAAGGATTCAACATTTTCTGATCCTCTGTCACATTTTTCTACTGATTTGATGGCATTCTTTACCAGCAGAGCCAGGTCACCTGCTCTGCCAACCTTCCCATCCCTCCGCTACAACGTGTAACCTTGGACATGAAGCTCCCAACTGCAACCATGATTCAGTGATGGCCACAACATCATACCCAACAATCCGTGAAAGTGCAACAAGATCATCTACCTTATTTCATATACTCTGTGCATTGAGATATAATACTTTGAGTGCTGTATTTGCTACCCTTTTTAATTTTGCATCCCTAAGGTACTGATACCCACTCTGCTGGCTACAAGTTTGTTCTCTTATCTTCCTCCCCTTCCTGACAGTTTGACTGTACACTATCTTTGCTTTTTTACCATCCATTCCATCCTGAGTCCCTTCACTCTGGTTCCCAACCCCCTGCCATATTAGTTTAAACTCTCTCCAACAGCTCTAACAATCCTGTTCGCGAGAATGTTGGTCCCCCTCAGGTTCAGGTGCAAGCCATCATTTTTGCACAGTTCACACCTCCCCCAGAAGAGATCCCAATGATCCAAGGACCTGAAGCCCTGCCCCCTGCACCAGCTTCTCAACCACATGTTAATCTTCCAAGTCATCCCGTTTCTACCCTCACTGGTACAAGGCACAGGCAGCAATCCAGAAATTGTTGCTCTAGAGGTCCTGCTTCTCAGCTTTCTAAATTCTCTTTTCAGGACCTCTTTGCTTTTCCTTCCTACATTATTGGTACCAATATATATCAAGACGTCTGGCTGCTCTCCCTCCCCTCCAAAATGCTGAATATGTGATCCGAGATGTCCCTGACCCTGACACCTGGGAGGCAACTTACCATTTGGAACCACTAAGCAAGCAATAAAGAAAGGGAAGATAGATATAGCAGAAAATATAAAAACAGAACATAGAAATTTCAAAAATTAGACAGTAGAAAGCCAAAAGGGGGAGTGAGGGTTAAAGTGAATGTTGTCAGCTTGGAATTAATATTGGGTAATGCTGAAAAGGCCAAAGCTCTGCCCTCCCAAATGATAACAAAAACTTCAACACAAGGACAACTAGCAAAAAAAAAATCCTACTCCACCAAGAAATCAAGGTGACATCCTTCATTAAAGACTCCCACCAACCAGGACAGTCCCTCATCTCATGACTACCATCAACGAATAAGTACAGGAGCCTGAAGATACACACTCAGTGCTTTGGAACAATTTCTTCCTTTCTGCCATCAGATTTCTCTACAGTTCACAAACCCATAAACACTACTTTCTATTCCTCTTATATTTTATTTTTTATTGTAATTTTTAGTTGGTTTTTTTAAAATATCTTGCCCAGTACTGCTAGCACAAGAACAACAATCTCATGGTGCATGTTTGTGATTAAACCTAATTCTGAAATCAAGAACAGTTGGCATTGTGGAAATAGGAGAGAAGTTCAACAATTTGCTTATTGACATGATATAAATAAACAGCAAACCACCTTTCGTGATACTGAGACTATCTATGGTCCAAGCTCTCATGTCAAAATCCATTATGATCCTTGGGTAGCATCACAATCCTCAAGGAGAACAAAAAAGAACTCATTTCCAAACTACAGTTGGCAGATATCTCCAAAGCTAAAGGATCAACTTTGACAAGTGGACTCCACAGCCTTACTGCTAAGATCTGAAACCATGAGGAAATCCCTTTGATCTGGAAGTTCAAAATTATTATGGACCTCAACAAGATTGATACTGAGTTGAAGTTTCATCAATGAAGAAACCATTTAGGGTGCAGCAACGTCATGAGGGATTAGCCCAAGTGGAAGGAATTTGCACTCAATCAGATAGGAAGAAAAAGTGGAATGAGAAGACAAAGAGAAAAGTATAGCCAATCATTGCAGAGTATTTGCATATGGACACACGCCTTTTCATTTGCAACTTAGAGATAGGGCTCATAAGTCATCACAGGCCCAAAATAGCTGCTCTGATTCTGTGAAGACAAATAAGATATAAGAGAACAGCCTGCTTTCCAAGGTTTTTGACAATTACAAGAATGCAATATTTTTTTTCAATTAAATGTTGTTGCACTCCCAAAAACAGTTATCTATTAAAGATGAAAACAATACCTGTTTAATCCTTTGATATATCAGTTCATTTTAAACAGATTTGTTGATTAATACAATACCATGTAGTATTGCAGTTATTGATTGACAGGAAGATCCAATGTACCATCTAAAATTGTGAGCTTGTAAGGTTTATTTGGTTACACTAACCACCAGGAAAATAAACATATTAATGATATGTTACAAGCTCCAGTGAAACAGCTAATTCAATTTCATGTTTCCCGATAGGAAGTGCATTTGCTTGGATCACTTCATAGGAGATCACATGCAAATTACCCTGGACAGGAAATCACAGGCTATGCACCTGTTATTTTTCATGATGCACTGTCTGCAAGCGCCCCTCCTCATTACGAGTTTAGAACCAATCCCTATTTGACCACATGTGCCCATCATCTCACTGCAGTGCTGCGATTAGTCCATGCAGATGTTTTATGCACTACCTAAACTCTAGATTAAAGAAAAGCCCACATCTTTTACATTTACTGTCAAGAACATGGGAAGAATGGGAAATGGGACTAGGGATCAAGGCACATGCTTGGGGTGGGGAGAAAATCAACACAACATAGTTTAGTGAAATAGCTTTTTCCTTTGTATTCTTCATGGTATTTGAAGTAACAGTCACATACCATTGATCGATATACAAGGATTCGTGCCATGTCTATGGTGCTGTTACCAGAACACTAGCTGGAAGATTGCTGCATGAGAATCACAGCTCACTGTTCCGTGCACTTCCTTCCTGCTGGACTTTGCTGAAACTGATAATTGCAGAGGATGCAAGTGTACTTCACGCATCCCTCACTCTAGAAGGAATTGTTTCTATTTTGTTTCCTGTTTCTATACTCAGTAGCCCCTTACATCATCTCAGAATGTATAAAGCATGAGACTATCCACAATTACTTTGGAAATGTAGTCCTGTTATAAAATAATTAAGCTTCCAAATCTCTGACAAATATATTTCAATGAAAACCTTGTGAACTTGATTTGCATTAGGTTGGCCTATTGTCAATTAGCTGAGTGATATACTATGCCTCACAGACACCTAACAGTATTGTAGGAGCCATGTATCTATTTATTGCCTGTCGGTACTGCATTGTACTTGTGCTGCATATCCTCACTCTGGGAAAGTAATTTATCACATGGGTTTGGCTAGCAGTAAAAATAAATGAATATGGTCATCTGTTCACTTTTACGGCAGCATAGAGAGGGGGGTGAGTAGGGAGCCTATCTTTTTTTTTGTTGTCCGCTCATCTTACTCGAATTTGATCCAATTGAGTTTGTCATTGACAGCTTGTCTTTGTTACACATGATTTACAGAAGAGTCGAATGATTTTATTGTTGTGTTATAATAAAGGATTAAGCGTACTTTTTCGACTTGGAATTCAGTTAGTTGGAAGCACGTCATGGAGTGTAATACTCCCTCACTTTGCCTCTCAGCGACTTTTAGCCTGTTTTCAAGTCGTCGTTACAAGTATGTTTCACAAAGCTAAGGTTGCCACTAACATATTCTCTGAGTGAGGTGCTAATTGTATCAGTACCAAGAAGATGTACTGAGATTTACAAGGATGTTGCCTGGACTGGGGAGCATGCCTTATGAAAACAGGTTGAGTGAACTCAGCTTTTTATCCTCGGAGCGACGGAGGATGAGAGGTGACTCGATAGAGGTGTATAAGATGATGAGAGGCATTGATCGTGTGGATAGTCAGAGGATTTTTCCCGGGGCTGAAATGACTGCCACAAGAGGGCACAGGTTTAAAGCGCTTGGGAGTAGGTACAAGAGGAGATGTCAGGGGTATGTTTTTTTTTACACAGAGAGTGGTGAGTGCGTGGAATGGGCTGCCAGCAACAGTGGTGAAGGTGGAAACGAAAGGGTCTTTTAAGAGACTTCTGGATAGGTACATGGAGCTTAGAAAAATAGAGGGTTATGGGTAACCTTAGTAATTTCTAAGGAAGGGATATGTTCAGTACAACTTTGTGGGCCGAAGGGCCTGTATTATGCTGTAGGTTTTCTATGTTTCTATGTTTAAAAAAGAGGCTGTCAAAAGAAGCTACAAGATCCAAGCCATAAGCCAGGTGTGGAGTATAAATTACAACAGGAATCAGAAAATTCCTGTAAAAAGGGCAATGTTACATTTTCTACATGCCTTTTCTATGGCTTGTTGTAATTTGCACCCACGTTGATCATGGGGGATTTCCATATGTGGATAGAATGGGAACATTGTGCTGGTGATGGGCCCCAAGAGAAGGAATTAATAACATTTTCAGATCAACTTGTACTCGAGCTTAGTAGGGAAAAGGAAATTCTGGATTAGGTGCTGTGTAATAAACCAGATTTGGTTGGGGAGCTTAAGGTGTGATAATACTGGGTTTGCTGACCGCAAAGTTCTGAACTCAAAAGAAGATCTTAAGCCCTATCCAATATAGATAACTACTTACCCTCACTAAAGATACTTTATCCTGTAACTACCCAATCTTCAAACACTAGTTCACTTCTTCATTTATCCTCCATGGTGAGCTGAGCTGCCAAAACCCACTATTTGAGCATTGGATCCCCCTCCCTACCAAGGAGAAGATACTTCCAGCTAACGAAGTAGTTTAAACACACTTCATTTACCTTTAGCAATATCCATTTAAATCTAGACAAAATTCTTAAAACATATTTAAATGTAACAGTGGATTTCCATTTTATAAAAGATTTCCAAACTGCGAACGGTTTCTTAAGTACAAAGGATTTCCAAAACACAGGTACAATTCTTATAAGCTGAAAAGATACACCCACGAGTCGCACACAGACAAATTGCCAATTGCAGAAATCAAAGGCAGAGGAATGGATTCCAGTTCACCCCCATGTTCCTGTCATTCTTCTTGATGTTCTTTACCATTCCTAAAAAGTCTGAACTGCTCCAGAATCAGAATCAGGTTTATTATCACCGGGATGTGGCATGAAATTTGTTAACTTAGCAGCAGCTGTTCAATGTAATACATAATCTAGCAGAGAGAGAGAAAAAAATGATAATAAATAAAATAAAACATAATAATAAATAAACAAGTAAATCAATTATGTATATTGAATAGATTATTAAAAAATGTTCAAAAACAAAAATACTGTATATTTAATAAAAGTAAGATAGTGTCCAAAGTTGCAAATTCCATTTAGGAATCGGATGGCAGAGGGGAAGAAGCTGTTCCTGAATCGCTGAGTGTGTGCCCTCAGGCTTCTGTATCTCTTATCTGATGGTAACAGTGAGAAAAGAGCATGCACACAAAATGCTGGTGGAACGCAGCAGGTCAGGCAGCATCTATAGGGAGAAGCACTGTTGACGTTTCGGGACGAGACCCTTCGTCAGGACTAGAGCATGCCCTGGGTGCTGGAGGTCTTTAATATCGGACGCAGCCTTTCTAAGACACTGCTCCCTGAAGATGTCCTGGGTACTTTGTAGGCTAATGCCCAAGATGGAGCTGACTTAGATTTACAGAAGATTTACAACCTTCTGCAGCTTCTTTCGGTCCTGTGCAGCAGCCCCTCCATACCAGACAGTGATGCAGCCTGTCAGAATGCTCTCCACGGTACAACCATAGAAGCTTTTGAGTGTATTGGTTGACATGGCAAACCACTGTCTTGCCTTCCTTATAACTACATCAATATGTTGGGACCAGGTTAGGTCCTCAGAGATCTAGATGCTCAGGGACCTGAAGCTGCTCACTCTCTCCATTTCTGATCTGTCTATGAGGATTGGTATGTGTTCCTTTGTCTTACCCTTCCTGAAGTTCCCAGTCAGCTCTTTCGTTTTACTGACGTTGAGTGCCAGGTTTTTGCTGTGGCACCATTCCACTAGTTGGCATATCTCACTCCTGTAGCCCTCTCATCACCACCTGAGATTCTACCAACAAAAGCTTCTGGGGACAGATATCCCAGAAACCACAATTAAGCTATGCATGCTGACTCCCTGAATACACAAATGTTCCATCAATTAATAGATCAGCTATTTGATATGCTAAGCAATAAAATCAATCAGGTCTGCAAGCTTCTTTGAACTAAACAACTTAGCCAGTGTTGTCTGAATTGATTCAAGCCAAATAGCATAACCCAGTGTTTTACATTGCATCTCTCAAGCAGTTAGCCTTGATCTCTGGGCAATGTATATAGATCTATAGGCAGTGTTGTGTGTTTGCAAAGCAGTTCTTTTAATTTTAGACTGATTATTGCTTGCATTTACGTTTGTACATTAAGAACTGAAGAATGACTCCTGTACACAACAAGAAGCTAAATAAAGAATGTTAGTTGGAAGTATAACTCACTTTAATACAACACTTTGATCTTTAGAAGTTTAGAGCAGCTATGTTTAGAAAGCTGAGCTTGACAAAAAAGAAGGCCCTTTGGCCTGGCCCTGAATGGTGAATATCCTTCAGAAAGGTAAAGGAACCCTTAAGAGGTAGTACTTTTCACCATCTTCAACAGGATCCTGCCACAAAACATATCTGTCACTCCCCCAATTTCTGCTTTCCACATGTATCGCTCTCTATGCGACTCCCTTGTCCACTCAGTCCTCCCTACTGATCTCCCTCCTGGCACTTATCGCTACCAGTGTGACACGTACTACACCTGCCCCTTCATCTCCTCCCTCACCTCTTAACCAGGCTCCCAAACAGACCTTCCAGGTTAGACAACACTTCAGTTGCAAGCCTGTCATGGTTATCTACAGTATGAGGTGCGCCCAGTGTGGCCCGGTCTGCAACACTGAGGCCCAAGGCAGAACTGGAGGACTTTCTGTTGACCAACTTCAGTCCATCTGCAACAACATGCTGGATTTCCCAGAACCCAACCATTTAAATTCCACGTTCCATTCCATTTATAACATGTTAGTCCATGGCCTCCTCTACTGCCATGATGAGGCCTCACCCAGGTTGAAGCAGCAAAAGCCCATGTTCCAACCCAATGGCATGAACATCAATTTTCTCTAACTTGTGTTAATTTCTGCCAACTTCTCTTCTCTCTTTTCCCATTCCGGTTCCCCTCTTACCCTCAACCCCATCTCTTCTCTTCACCTGAAAATCACCTCCCTCTCGTGCCCCTCCTACTTTTCTTTCTATCAGGGTCTATCTGCTCTCCTCTCCTATCATATTTCTTCTTTTTCAACCCTTTAGCTTTTCCACATCATTTCCCAGTTTCTATCTTCATTCCCTCCCCTGCCCACCCATCTGGTTTCACCTATTACTTGCCAACTTGTACTCCTTCCCCTCTCCCAACTTCTTACTCAGGCTTCTGCCTGCTTCCCTTCCAGTTCTGATGAAAGGTCTCGGCCCAAAAAGTCATCAGTTATTCCCTTCCGTAGATGCTGCCTGACCTGGTGGTTTCCACCAGCATTTGGAATGTGTTGTCCTGGACTTCCAGCATCCGCAGAATCTCTCGTGTTTGTGTCCTTAGGAGGTAGTGATCATAATATGACACGGCTCACCTTGCAGTTTGAGGGGGAAAAGCTAAACGTGGATGTATCTGTACCATAGTTGAGTAAAGATAACCAAAGATGCACAGTGTGGAGTGGCCAGTGTTGATCAGAAGGGGACACTATCTTGGATAGCAATTGCTGAAGTTTCTAGGAGTAATTCGGAAGACACAGGATGAGTTCATCCCAAAGAAGGGAGGATGAGGCACCCATGACTGGCAATGTAAGTCATGGACAGTATAAAAGCAAGAGAGGACATAAAATACAGCAAAAATCAACAGGATTGGGAAACATTTAAAAACTAACAGAATGCACCTATAAAAGCAATAAGGAGATGAAATATGAAGATAATCAAGTGAAGAATATAGAAGAGAATATCAAAAGCTTTTCAGATATATGAAGAGCAAAAGAGAGGCAAGAGTGGACATCAAACCACTGGAAAAAGACACTGAAGAGGAGTAATGGTGAATAAAGAAATGGCGAATGAACTGAATAATTATTTTATGCTATTCTTGCACCATAAGACATAGCAAGAGAATTATGCTTTTCAACCCGTTGAGTCTGCTCCACCTTTCAATCATGGCTGATTTATTTTCTCTCACAACTCTATTCGCCTGCCTTCTCCCCGTAACCTTTAACACCCTTGCTGATCAAGTTCTGCTTTAAATATACCCAATTACTTGGCCTCCACAGCTGCCTGTAGCAATGAATTCCATAGATTCACCACCCTCTGGCTAAATAAATTCATCTATATGTCTATTCTATATGAGAAATCATAAGCTATATAGAACCTGAAACCCAGTATTTCAGTGGATTAAAGGAAATTACAATGGCATGAGAGGGGAACTGGCCAAAGTTGACTGGAAAGTGACACCAGCAGGAAGGACAGCAGAGCAGCAATGGCTGGAGTTTCTGTGAAAAATGAGGGAAGATAGCTATATTTCAAGTAAGAAGAAATTTTTGAATGGAAGAAGGACACTACTGTGGCTGACAAGTGAAATCAGAGCCAAAGTAAAAGTAAAAGAGAGGGCATACAAAGAAGTCAGAGCTAGTGGGAAGATAGAGGATTGAGAAGCTTTTAAAGATTTGCAGAAGGAAACTAAGGAGGTCATTAAGAAGGAAAAGATGAATTATGAAAGGAAGCTGGCGACTAACATCAAAGAAGATACTGAAAGCTTTTTTAAGTTTATAAAGGGTAAAAGACAGTTGCGGGTAAATATAGGACTGATACAAAATGACACTGAAGATACTGTAATGAGAGATGCAGAGATGGCAGATGAACATTTTGCATCTGACTTCACACTAGAAGACGTCTGCAGTATACCGGACATTCAAGAATGTCAGGGAAGTGAAGTTTGTGCAGTGAAAATTATGACTGAGAAGGTGCTCAGGAAGCTTAATGGTCTGAAGATGGATAAATCTCCTGGACCTGATGGAATGCGCCCTCGGGTTCTGAAGGAAGTAGCTGGAGAGATTGTGGAGGCATTAATGATGATCTTTCAAGAATCGATAGATTCTGGCATTGTACCGGATGACTGGAAAATTGCAACTGTTACTCCGCTATTTAAGAAGGGTGGGAGGCAGCAGAAAGGAAACTATAGACCTGTTAGCCTGACATCAGTGATTGAGAAGTTGTTGGAATCGATTGTTAAGGATGAGATGACAGAGTACCTGGAGGCACATGACAAGATAGGCCAAAGCCAGCATGGTTTCCCGAAAGGAAAATCCTGCCTAATAAACCTACTGCAATTCTTTGAGGAAATTACAAGCAGGGTAGACAAAGGAGATGCAGTGGATGCGGTGTACTTGGAATTTAAGAAAGCCTTTGACAAGGTGCCACACATGAGGCTGCATAGCAAGATAAGAGCCCATAGAATTACAGGAAAATTACTAGTATGGGTGGAGCATTGACTGGTCAGCAGAAAACAGAGAGTGGGAATAAATGGATCCTATTCTGGCTGGGTGCCGGTTACCAGTGGACTTCCACAGGGGTCGGTGTTGGAACCGCTGCTTTTTACGATGCACGTCAATGATTTGAACTACAGTATTAATGGATTTGTGGCTAAATTTGTCAATGATACAAAGATAGGGGGAGGAGTGGGTAGTTTTGAGGAAATAGAGTGTGCACAGAGACTTAGATAGTTTAGGGGAATGGGCAAAGAAGTGGCAAATGAAATACAATGTTAGAAAGTGTATGGTCAGACTGTTATTTAGATGGGGGAAGAATTCAAAATGCAGAGAAGCAAAGGGACTTGGGAGTCCTTGTGCAGGATATCCTAAAGGTTAACCTGCAACTTGAGTCGGTTGTGAAGAAGGCAAATGCAATTCACGACTGAACACCTGGAGTTCAAGAATCAGTCTACAATGAGAATACCATATATATTATGGTCTACTATCTTTGCAGCCACTTCCTTTAAGACCGAAAATATGCAACAATTTCATTTTAGCATGCCAAGAAAATTTATTGCTACCAAAAGTTTCAGCCAAATTTGATCTTTGCTCTTACCTGCCCATGTTCAATAAAATGCACTTTATGCACTATTGATGCAGGGGAAAGCAAATTTGCACAGCATTAGCAAGTTTCCACCCCACTGGCAAATCCAAGTCAACTCACTTACTATCACATTACAATTGGCCACTTTATTTATAGGCAATTTTCTTCGACTATCATGCTTTACAGATACACTGGATTATTTTGAATGAGACTGAGAGTTAATCTACAGGCAAGGACAATATTTTGAGCCAACTGCAGCCAACAAGAATGTGAACATTTGTTTGAACATGTGTATAATCAGAACTAGGTCAAGAACAAATAATTTACAATTGCTTGAAGTCTCATCACGTTACGAAGTCATGCCTCAGTATTTTACAACCACATATTGCATTCTAATGGAAACGCAAGGGGCTGCAGATTCTGGAATGAGGAGCAACAAATAATCTGCTGGAGAAACTCAGCTGGTCGAGCAGCATTTTTGAGATGAAACAAACCACTGATATTTGGGGTCAAATCGCTGCATCAGGAAAGCAACCCTGCACCTGTCCTCATGCTGGATTTTGATCCAAAACATTAACATTCTCTCTACCCCTACAGATGCTGCTAAACCTGTTGAATATTTGCAACAGATTATTTGTTGCATTGCATTGTGGGTGGTGGAGTGAAGATACACCCTTACCAAATGAAGGATAAGGTGCTCCTTCCCTCCACTAGCCCTCAGGTCACCTTTGGGCAAGGTGTAGCACCTGCATAGCCCCACAACGAGGTTCATCTGAACCTTTGGGAGCAGGTGGTGGATGGTTATCAGAGCAGCTGGTGCACATCAAGTCCTTCCTATGGTTCAATCTCAGAAGAGCACGGCTAATGGCTGGGGTCACCTGTTTTGTAAAGACACTGCCCAGAAGAAGGCAATGGCAAGCCACTCTGTAGAAAAAAATTGCCAAGATCATGGTCAAGGATAAATGATCACCTATATCATAGACACAGCACAACGATAAATATGGTGACAGTGCAGTGAACCAATTCACATTTTAAAAGGAAAACTGCTAGCTCGTTAAGGTTTCACAAAGAGAAGGCAACACATTTGGTGTATAATCTGGTTTTAGTGATACTGCTTCAGCTAGAACTCTCAGAGAGCTTTTTGTATCAACCGGAGGAAGGAAATTGGACTTTAGCTTCATCTCCAAGATCAAAGTGTTGGAGGAGCTCAGCAAGCTAGGCAGTATCTTTGGAGGGGAATAAACAATCGATGTTTCAGGCCAAGACCCTCTATCAAAACTCATGATTTCCAGCATCTGCAGATTCTTTTGTGCTTATGATTTGCTCCTCCAAGACCAAAGTTTCCCAAGAGCACAACAGGCCACCAGACTCCTCAGGCCTTCTATGCTATTCCCTCAAGACCCTCAATTCCTTTATCCATCAAACATTTATCTGTTTCACCTTAAATATACTTAGTGATCTGCTGTCCACCAGGTGCAATGCTAAAAATTTACTACTCCCAGAGAAGAAATTTCTATACACCTCTTTCAGAAATGACTGACACTTTATTTTATTGCTACACAGAAATCTGGGTGTGGCCTTACACTGCATTTAAACCCCTCAGAACTTCACTTATTTGCAAATTCTCTCCAATTAAATAATAATGTGCCTTTTGATTCCTCTTAGCAAAATACTTCCCCACATTAAACTCCATTTGCCAGGTTTCAAAGTTCAAAGCACCTTAATTATCAAAGTACGTATCATCATTATACAACCTTGAAATTCGCCTCCAAACAGGCAGCCATGAGCTAACAAAACCAAGGAGGACCCAACGTGCAGAAAAAAAAACAAGTCATGCAAATAATAAACACAAGCAACCAACATTCAGAACTGAAGTCGACGAAGAGCATTTGTCCACGGACCCTTAGTTCGGTGCAGAGCTCAGCAGCAAGCTGAACTGGCCTGACCCTCGCCTCGGGCCTCGACACACTGACATTTTCAATCTGGTCCAGCGCCTGATTCGTTGTCCAAACATTGGGCTCAGTTGCCTCAATATGCTCTGGGGTCTGCGCCCCCTCACATCAATCTGACTTACTGATTTGGTTTACACTTGCAATTGTGATTCAATCTTTTGACACTGCAATGTCCTCATCACAACATGCCCCTGACATTACTTTTTGCATCATCATGAAACTGGGAAACATTAAATTTTGTTCCTTCCTCCTGATTATTAATCACAAATAGTAAACATTTAAGTGCCAGAAACCCATCTATTTGGGAATTCCACAAGTTACAACACTCCAGCCCTTTTACTCCAACTCTGTTTTCAATGTGACAACCAGTTTTCAATCCATGCTAACAAAATCCCTCCAATACCCTTGGGCACTTAATTTTTGAACTGGCCCTTTAAGTGGCAGCTTGACAAATGCCTTTTGAAAATCTACACATTTACAGCTTCCTTTCCATCACTTCTGCCATATCTGCAAAGGAGTTGAACAAATTTGTCAAACGTGTTTGACCTTTCATAAAACCATGTTGAATAGGTTCAGTAATATTCAGTTTTGCTAAATGACTAATAATTTCTTCTTTGATTATTGACTCGAATATCTTGCCAACAATACTGGACCCTGGAGACGAAAGCCAGAGATCCCCAGTGGGGCTTGGGGATAAGAGAGACTTATTTTGCTGTTGTCGTGTCTTGTCTGTCTTACATGTGGCCTGTGTGTTGTTCTGCTGAACATTATGGGCATGCTATATTGGTGCTGGAAGTGTGGTGACACTTGCAGGTTCCCCCCCCCCCCCCCCACCACATCTTCAGACCATACTGCAAAGGTTCCATCACTCCAGCCCAGACCAACATTGTGCTTGGAACACAGAATCTGCTGTGTTGCATGTGACTAATAAGTCCAACCTAATCTATTACTGCCTTCCATTTTGAAGACGGGAGCTCACAATGGTTATTTTTCAATATTCTGGTACCTTTCCAGAATTTAGAAAGTTTTGAAATTTTTCAGTTATTGGGGTCCACAATTTCTGCATCCACTTCCTTTAAAATCCTGCTGTGCAGGCTATCAGGTCCCAGTGATCTGCCCATCTTGAGCCCCATGGCTTCTCTAATACTTTATCATTTTTGATTGGGATTTTGTATTTTCCATTAGTTCCTCCTGCTACTTGAAATTATCCCAACATATATCTTAAAAGATATTTACATGGCCCTGCACATTGAAGCCTGATGCAATAAATGACTTCCCATGTTCTACCACTTCTTTGTTTCCTGTTATTAATTCACCAGCTCATTCTCTCACAGACCTACCTTGTCCACTTCATTCTGATTATACCTACAGTGAATCTCCTACTGCTTGTTTTGATTATCACATGCAAGTTTTTGCTAAAAAGACAATTTTCTCTTTTCTTGTGAACTGTTTAGTCTTTCACAGCTGGATCTGAGAAAAAAAAACTTCCCAGTTCTCTGATCGTCCAGTAGTCCCTGCCACTTTGCTGCCCTACTTTTCAATTTAACATTACCCTTGACCTTCTTTATTAACCATAAACAGTGTCCCTTTCTCACAGAACCTCTCTTCCTAATTAGGATAGGTTCCTGTTGGGTGTTCTGGACCAGCTGTTTTAATATCTATTATTGTTTATCTGCTGACCTGCCTCCTAGTTTATTTGTCCAGTCTATTTTATACAACTCTACACCATTATTATTCACTTTAGTTAAGTTAAAGTTCATCTGGAATTTTGTCATGTTGTGGCCACTATCTGTTAAGGGATCTTTGAAGCACAAATACTTTTAGTAATCCTTCCTTATTACACATGACCAAATACTAAATAACCTGTTCCAGGTAGGTCCTGTAACATACTATTCTAAGAACCAATCTGAAACACACTTCAGAAATTCTTCTTATACAACTGCCTTTTACATTGTCCAGTTGAGCAGTATATTAAAATATATCATGACAATTGCAATTCCCTTCAAATATATCCAAGATATTTCCCCATTTATGCCCTTCCCTAGCAAGAAGTTACATTTTAGGGTCTTCTCCTACCCCCACCTTCTTTCCTCATTTATTATTTTAACACAAACTGATTCAACATTACCATCCACTGACTTCATATCACAACTCAACGCCACTCTGATTAGTTATGCCACAGTGCATTCTTACCTTTTGGTCAGTTTTTTTAGAACACTGTATAAGCTGGAACATTAGGTACCAAGTTCTGGTCACCCTCCAATCAGTTCCCCGAAAGAACAAGTAAACTATACTCATGTGTGCTATCCAATCATCAATTTATTTTAAAAAAAACATTATTTATCTTTCTATTTAGAGATACAGCACAGTAACATGCTCTCTCAGCCCAACGAGCCCCCGCTGCCTAATTGCACACGTGACAAATTAACCTACTAACGTCTTTGGAATGTGGGAGGAAACCGGAACCAAAACCGGAACACCCTGAGGAAACCCACATCATCATGGGGAAAACGTACAAACTCCTAACAGCAGCAGAAATGAACCCACGTCACTAGCACTGTAATACTGCTATGATAAACGTTATGCCATATAATAGCTAAATTTCTTTTACAACCCAGATTAACTCTAGATTTTTTGTGTGCTGCGTACTTTTATTTATATTTCCTGCCCCAGCTTATCACAATTTGTTTGTCTAAATCACCTTCTCCTTGATGTATTAAACATCCCATTCTTGAAGTCTTCCCCAGGGATTCACTTAGAAATGCAAGTCTACATTTTCTACTTGAGTCAGTGATGGGTTTCAATCCGTGTCTTCTGATTCAGTGGTCAGACTGCCAACATTTCAACAATTATACCTCAACTCTCCAGATAGTTTAGTTTTTAGTTTTAATTGTGACCATTTACCAGTCGTTATTGGTTCAATTGTTAGCTCAGAAGTCAATGACTGTAGGCTATTAGTCACTAAGCATCTAATTTTCAAGAATAACAGAGCAATATGGAAAATCTGCCAGATTAAGCAGTTTAAAAACATCAAAAAAATCAAACATTTGAAAGTGTATATACATTTTATAAAATTTCTGTCAGAAACCCAAACAACAAAGTAATCTAGTTCACAATCAAATAATAATTTTAATTTACACCTCAAACTTTAACATCAGAGTTTCTCTCCAATTAAAAGAAAAGAAAAACTTCTCACCATCACAAAACTATCCCAAAGCACTTCACAGTACTGGAGGAAATTGAGGAGCTGGTCAGTAAAGCAATGCCCAAAAGTTCATCTCTCGTCAGCAACACCAAACATGGTGTTCCCAAAATTGACTCCAGTGAAGTCAGTAAAAATGAAAATAAAGAGTAGAACATAAAGTGCTGCAGCTATGCTGCCCATGGCTTTCCAAAGACCTGCCTGAACTAAGTACTTAGAAAAAGATCTGCTCTCTACGTGACTCCCTTGTCCACTCGTCCCTCCTGGCACTTATCCTTGCAAGTGGAACAAGTGCTTCACCTGTCCCCACACCTTCTCCCTCACTACCAATCAGGGCCCCAAACAGTTATTCCCGATGAGATGATAACTTCACCTGTGAGTCTCTTGGGGTCAGATACTGTGTTCGGTGCTCTCGGTGTGGCCTCTTGTATATCGGTGAGACCCAACATAGATCGGGAGACAGCTTGACCGAGTATCTACTCTGTCCGCCAGAACAAGCAGGATCTCCCAGTGGCCACCCATTTAATTCCACTTCCCATTCCCAATCTGATACGGACAGCCATGGCCTCCTCCACTGTCGGGATAAGGCCACACTTAGTTTGGAGGAACAACACCTGATATTCCGTTTTGGTAGCCACCAACCCGATGGCATAAACATTGATATCTCAAACTTTCAGCAATTCCACACCCCGCCCCTTCACCATTTCCCATCCCCTCTCTGTCTCTTATGTGATCTCCTTGGCTGCCCATCACTCCCTCTAGTGCTCCTTCCCCCTTTCTTCTTTCTTCCATGGCCTTCTGTTTCTTTCACCAATCAACTTCCTCATCCCTCCCTCTCCATGATTCACCTATCACTTGGCATTTCTCTCTCCTCTCCTCCTCACCTTTCAAATCTACTCCTCAGCTTTTATTCTCCGAAAGGTTTCAGCCCAAAACGTCGACTGAACTTTTTTCCATAGATGCTGCCTGGCCTGCGGAGTTCCTCCAGCATTTTGTGTGTGTTGCTTAGAAAAACTGTATCTGTTTTGCAAACAAGACAAGCAAAATTTCCAAAAACTAACACTGACTTTTATTAATTGTGGCAATTTACAATAGCAAGTTGGCACTATTTTTTTTGGGGGGGGGAGCAGGATTAGAGCAGGGGTTCCCAACCATTTTTATGCTACAGACCAATACCATTAAGCAAAGGGTCTGTGAATCCGAGGCTGGAAACCCTTGAATTGGAGAATCAAGAGAATGTAAATACTGCAATATAGAGCAAAAAACCCCACAAAGTACAGGAGGTTCAGATAGTGTCCTGTGGTCCAGATGAAGGGTCTTGGTCCAGAATGTTAACTAGTCATTTTCTTCCACAGATGCTTCCTGACCCATTGAGTTCCTGTAGCAATTTGTTTCATGTCACAGATAAATTACGTCCACTGATACTGTTTTACTGTCAATACACGCCCCTTGGTGGTTTTGGGGTCACTGCACCAATCCAGCAATTTGATTGGTCTGGTTTAGCTGCTCTGCAGCAGAAACAAATGAATTGATGTTTTCAGACTGGATGGACTAGTGGCATATCAAAGGATTCGCTAAAAGGGAGGCCTGAGCGGTCGGTCTCTGAAGACAATGAAGAGACAAGTCAGGGATCACCTGGAGCACTGAGATAATTGCACCATTGTGCTGGAGACCAGAAATTGCAGAATCTGCAACATCACAGTTACTGCCCATCGCTTACAAAGGCAATAGAGAGCATCTGCTGAATCGATTTTTCTGATCAAGGCAATCCCACAATGCTGTATGGGAGAGAACTAGTGATTATCCATTATTTATGAATTTTTGTGGATGAACAATCAAATTCCTCCATGAGTTCTATTTCTTCCCATTTAGAAAATATTCCAATTTACTCTTCTTGGATCCAATGTGGATTACTTCACACTGAACTCCACTCACTTCATTTCTTCTTAGGATCCTGAAAGTAGCACTTATTGGCAGCAGTAGAGAAGTGTTTTGATGTGTTGCAGTTCGTGCGGTGAAGTCACTCTCACAGAGGTGTAAGGTAAGGGTTTTCAGACAGTGCCCAGTAAAGATCAAGGAACGACTGCATGTCAGAATTCTGGATAGCTCGGGGCAAACTTGACTCTCGATGTAGAAGAAGCTGTACTGAGCTCCTGCTGGTTATTTTGATGACAAACCAAAGCTTTGGTGTTAGTCTCGGTCAGCAGCTCCTTCGGATTGTTTCCCGCTCTCATGACTTAGTGATCAAGGTTGAACATCAACTCACAAAATACGATCCAGCTTCCCTTTGTTCTATTCGACTGTTTAATATTCTATTAACTCTGTAACTTTATGTTTTAATAATGGCACTGTCCTTGATTCATGATTAAATCATAAGGCACACAACCACTTGAATATTAAGGGATAGGTGAAGGCAGCATGATTAGAGTAAATATTTCAATTGGCATTTGGGTGCCAGCTGAGTTTGTGGCTTTACCCAGTGTACACTCAGTAGCCACTTTATTAGGTACCTCCTGTACCTAATAAATTGACCACTGAGTGTATGTTCACTGTCTTCTTCTGCTGTAGCCCATCCACCTCAAGGTTCAACACGTTGTGAATTCAGAGGTGATCTGCTGTTGTAATGTGTAATTATTTGAGTTACTGTCAGCTTGAACCAGTCTGCCCATTGTTATCTGACCCCTCTCATTAACAAGGTATTTTTACCTACAAAACTGGTGCTCACTGGATTTTATTTGTGCTTTACTCACCATTCCCTATAAATTCTAGAGACAGTTGTGTGTGAAAATCCCAGGAGATCAACAGTTTCTGAGACTCAAATCACCCCGTCTGGCATCAACAATCATTCCACGGCCAGAGTCACTTAGATCACATTTCTTCCCCATTCTGATGTTTGGTCTGAACAACAGCTGAACCTCTTGACCACGTCAACATGCTTTTATGCATTGATTTGCTGCCACATTATAATCCGATCAGATATTTGCTCTAGGTGTACAGGTATACCTAATAAAGTAGCCACTGAGCTTATTGTCTGGCTTTTGACAAAGTCATGAATTTCAGCCACCAGGTGGTGAAGGTCATACTGCAGTACTGGGAACTCTAGGAGTAGGAGAGCAACTGTGGGTAAATGGGGATGTTAAGAGTGGAGTGATGATGTCCCAAGCTTCTTTCTGCCTTTCACCATCTATGGGACAATTTTGGATTAGTCTTTGCAAACAAATGCATTGCGTTCTGTAGATTCTACACATGGCCGTCAGCACACATCAGGGAATGAATACTTCTTGAAGTGGATGAGTGGGCTACTGTGATATTGCAGAGCTACATACACACAGGCAAATAAAAGGCATTTTGTCACACACCTGATGGTGCTTTGGGATGTCAAGGGAATGGCATTTGCCACTGAAGATCTCATCTCTGACTTATATGGCTACTACAGATGGTCTCTTTTGACCCTCACCAGAAATCCCAAATAGATGGTGCTAATGATGAACTCAGTGAAGGTAACACTGTACCTTTGAGTATAAAGAATAGGTGCAGTACATTTCACTGTTGAAAATCACTATTGCCTGGGATTTACAATGATCAATGTTGACTTATAGGCTCTCAAAAGATAAAGCAGAATATAGATCATAAACAGGGAACTGGTAGAGAAATGGGAGATGGAACTTAAACTGGACAAGTGTGAAGAAATGCACTTTCACAGATCAAATGTTAGGGAAATGTATATAGTAAATGGCAGGACTCTGAAACAACAGTGATATAGAGAAGGATCATGGGTCTAAGTCTATAGCTCACTGAAAGAGGCCTTGTAAGCATACGGAGTGGGAAGTTGATACCTTCATTGCAGTTGCATGATTTGCTGATTAGGTCACAATTGAAGTATTGCACACGTTCTTGTCACCCCATTGCAGGAAAGAGAAGGCTTTTGAGAACAGGATTCTGCCTGAATTAATGGATATTAGCTATCAGGAGACATTGGTCAAATTTGGGTTGTTTTCTCTGCATTGTCAGATGCTGAGGACAAACAAAATCTGCAATGCATTTTGAAACTAAGTGACCTTGGTGAAATCTAAATCAAAATCTGTTTGAATGTCTCATTGAGCAAGTGCTACTTGACTGAGCTTTGGGTACCCAGTTTCATCACTGCTGAATTCCCGTAACTGGAAAAAATGAATTGCTGTGGTCAGATGTATCTGAGACTTTCTGCTTTACTGGGATTATCTCAAAGATATAACTGAGACACAAATGATTCAGGAGCACAGCTGGGATGTTATAGGGCCCAAGGTAATGATGGGACCCATGCATTCAGCATTTACAGGGATCCCATGCATCAAATTAATTAGCTGAAGATTGGTCTTTCAAGTGGCAGGGCCTCAGAAGGAGGCAGATTTGAATCTGTCAATCAGCATACTTGCCTTTTAGGCCCCATCGTGATGAAGATAAAGAAGGTTAAAACCCCCTTTCCTTCCTTTAGTTGTCTGACTCTCTACCACTGTTCAGAAATACAAAGTGTTCATCTTTCAGCTGAACATAACATCAGATAACTATACAGTTTCTATAGCATGGTTCTTTTCCTGCTTAAGATGCATCTGATGTTTATCAATGGCCAAGTTCAAGTTGTGGGACTACTGAGACAGAATTAGGCTCTTTAGCTGCTCTTTCTGGGTGACTAATCGAATGCACATGTTAGAAAGCTCAGAAGGGCAGTGCATGCCTATTACTCATTCACACCATTAATGAGGGGCATCTCAAAAACTTGAAATACAAATACAATCTGCACAGCTGTTTTTTTACAATACTTAGCTCTGGCTCACATCACAAATCCTTGCTCTAATAATTTAAAGATTCCCTTGAATATCACACAAGGTCCTTTAGTGTTATATTAATCCCAAATGTATGAAAAGGGATAACTAGATTCATCTTTTAAAAACTATGACTGCTTTTAAAAGTCAAGAATGATACACAATGCATTCAAAGTTATTTTTATATTAAGTCAAAGGAGGAGACATACAGAGACAAAAACTGGAAGGTTAAGAACAAACATTCCTATTCCCAATGAAATCACAGGTGGTATGAAACTGTCTTAATTTCCTCTAAAGCAGTAAACATTGTTCTATTTTTCATAACAGCATGTATGTAGCCAAATATTATCAGTATGGGTGATGGCAGATATAACATTGAAGGCAAGAGATATCTAATAATGGGAAAGCAGGATAAGAACAAAATAAAGCAAGACAATTGCACTGATGTTATACTCAGGTTCAGGGTAAGGGTCACTCTATCTAGTGGCATTGAGCAATGAAAATTGAATATTTTATTTTATTTTATGGCACAGCACAGTGTAGGCCCTTCTGCCCTTTCATGCAATGGCACCCCAACAACCGCACAATTCTGATTAACTGTAACTCAATCAAGGACAATTTGCAATAGCCAATTAACCTAGACTGTGGGAGGAAGCTGGAGCCAAGCATCCCTGCATTCTGTAAGGAGTACAGCGACTCCCTGCAGTATGGCGCCAGAATAGAACTCCGGTCTCTGGAACATTCCGGGCAGTAATAGTTTCCAGCTAACTGCTATGCTACCTTCCACAACATTCAAAATGTTGCTAGTCCTTGTCCCACCTACATTCTTCCCTAGTCCTGACAATCCATGAAGAAATATGTGTGGGTTTGATGCCCAAGGAGGCCCTAAACCTTTTTCTTTCCAGAGAATGAAAATATAAGACCATAAGATTTAGGAGCAGAAGAAGGCCATTCAGCCCATTGCATCTGCTCCGCCATTCAATCATGGCTGATCCAAATCTTCTAGTCATCTCCACTCCCCTGCTTTCACCCCATATCCTTTGACGGCCTGGATAATCAAGAAGCTATCTACCTCTGCCTTAAATACACCCAAATACTTGGTCTCCACAGCTGCTCGTGGCAACAAATTCCACAGATTTGCCAACCTCTGACTAAAGTAATTTCTCTGCATCTCAGTTCGAAAAGGACGTCCTTCAATCCTGAAGTCATGTCCTCATGTCCTAAAAACCCCTACCATGGGAAGTAACTTTGCAATATCTAATCTGTTCAGGCCTTTTAACATTCGGAATGTTTCTATGAGATCCCCCGCATTCTCCTGAACTCCAGGGAATTCAGCCCAAGAGCTGCCAGACGTTCCTCATATAGTAACCCTTTCATTCCTGGAATCATTCTCGTGAATCTTCTTTGAATCCTCTTCAATGTCAATATATCCTTTCTAAAATAAGGAGCCCAAAACTGCACACAATGCTCCAAGTGTGGTCTCACGAGTACCTTATAGAGCTTCATCATCACATCCCGGCTCTTCTATTGTATACCTCTAGAAATAAATGCCAACATTGCATTTGCCTTCTTCACAACTGTCTCAACTTGCAGGTTAACCTTTAGGGTATCATGCACAAGGACTCTCAAGTCCTTTTGCATCTCTGCATTTTGAATTCTCTCCCCATCTAAATAATAGTCTGCCTGTTTATTTCTTCCATCAATGTGCATGACCATACAGTATCCAACATGTCTCAGAGTTGGGCAAATGCTGCTAGTGTTCTCTGTAGTACAGAATGCATAAATCTCATGGTGAAATGGAAGAGATAATCAAGTTGAGCACATTAGTCCTGCCTTTTGCAAATGTTGAAGAAGCTCCATTGTCAGTACTGATCAAGAAGTAATTGCAGGTTTTCCTCTTTCCCATCTTAGTAATGTTTACAAAGCCTACTCCAGACTCTTGAGCACATCCCAAATATACTTCAGGACAGATCCCAGATAGGGCTAATGTCAGAAGTGTAGTCTTTCAAAGCCTACATTTCTGACTGCTCCTGCAGACCACAAGAGAGGCCACTATGTGAAGAGGCTCAGGGGAATTCTTTGAGTGCTGTCCAACATTCATTGCTCAATAACACTAAATCAATTAACTAATCATTTTTATTGGATGATTTATATCACTATTGTCCACTGGAGCCTGCTGTGTTGTAGAATGACTGCCTCATTTCTCTACAAGGCAACAACAAATAGTCATAAGAGCATAAGAACATAAAAAATAGGGGCAGGTGTAGGCCATCTGGCCTGCTGAGCCTGCCCCACCATTCAATAAGATCATGGCTGATCTGGCCATGGACTCATCTCCCCCTATCTCCCTTTTCCCCATAACCCTTAATTCCCCTACTATGCAAACATCTATCCAACCTTGTCTTAAATATATTCAAACTTGTTTTAAATATATTTACTGAGTTACTGATTATTAAACAATTTTCCAGATTGTGAATCACATTTCCATATGCTGAGAATGACATTTTGAGGGCATATTTCATACCCTTTGTTCCTCTTTGCACAACTTCCCAAAGGAGCCACCTTTCCAAGACGATCATTATTATCCAGGATAAACTGTCCAGATTTGATTCCACCCGTAACAGTGCCGCATGCTTTCAGCAAGGTTGTCACTGATCTTCATCAACACTACTCGGACAAACCTTGCAAAAAGACTGACCTATGGTAATCCATTAATCCATCCAAGGGGGTGGGGGGGGGGGGTGAAAGGCCTCCACAAATGCCAGCAGGGCCACACAGGAGGTGTGATATGTCCTCAGTACTTCACCTCCGTTTGTCCCTTCTCCCACAAGCATCATCAAAGTGCGATGCATTAATTCTCAGGGCAAGCTGGCCAGCAGTCCATCTCTTAATAGAACTTGGTGCAAAAGCCTGCCCATTACTAACCAATGCACCAAGGTCATTTATTAGATACAAGGTACTTATAGTGACTGTAGAACATCAGGCAGGTTCAGCTGCTGACAGAGACAATGTTGTTCAGAAAGGACAATCAGCCTGGTAGTTGTACTGTCACTGAATAATGTGAGTTTCTAATCCTGCGGCTACAAATTTTCACAGAATGTTAAGGTAAAGCAACTCAACGAATCAAGCTTTGTTTGTCTTTGTGTCCTCCTGATACATCCTGTAGAGACAGATGTGAAAGGTGTGAGCACTACAAAGTGGTGTTGTGCTGTCATACGGTCAATGCACGTAGCACTCTGAGTTAGTTCTTAAATATGGTCAAAGCACTTACTGGAAAGACTGCCAGCGTTGCCATCAATGTTACCAGCCCGCAATCCTGCATCACTATCTGATGTCTGGATGCTTCCTCTTAAACCAAATGGAGAAGGGAAGCTAAAGTACAAGTCCTCTATGCCCATCCTGTGCTTTTGTACCTCAATATTTTGGTCTCTACTTGATAGTGAGGCACCTCGAGCACAATGTGCAACTAGGTACACATAGAAACGCTGGTGAAAAGTGCACAGTTAAAAGACATTACTATACAATACATTTCTTCAATGGGAATAAAAAAGATTTATTGAGATTTATAAATTTGCACGTTGTAGAGGTGTCCACAATACAATGATTTTAAGGAATAGTTCCATATCTGAGGTGACTGGCAATGCTCACACCTCTGATCCTCGTGTCCTGTTCTGGACCTAACACACTTCTGCCATACACTGCATCTATGGTGCGGAGAGTCTACAACTTGCATTGCTGCATTCTGCAATAACGTATACTGAATCCAGGAGAAATGCAGAAAAAGCCAGGCAAGCACCTGCCCCTCACCAAGGGCACTACCACCAGGGAAGAGGTACCAGAGCCTGAAGCCCCACACTTAACATTTCAAAAACGGCTTCTTTCCCTCTGCCGTCAGATTTCTAAACAGTCCATGAACCCATGAGTACTACTTTCTATTCCTCGTTTGCACTCATTAATTTTTTTATTGTAAGTTACAGTGCAGATTAGACCCTTTCGGCACTTTCAGCCGTGCTTCAATTTAACCCTAGCCTAATAGTGGGACAATTTACAATGACTAATTAACCCATCAACCGCCACATCTTCGGAGCGTGAGAGGAAACGCGCACGCCACGGGGAAATGCACACACTCCTTACGGGCAGTGAACTCAGGTCACTGGTACTGTGAAACGTGGCGCTAACCACCACACTTCCGTGCCACTCTTGTGCCTTGCACGGCACTGCTGCTACACAACAACAAATTTCACAGCATGCGTCAGGGGTGATAAACATGAATGTGATTCTGATTCATACACACATTCAAAAGGTGGCATTTTGAAATAGAGTGCCCAGTCAGATCTCCCTTTCTCTATTTTGCATTGCTGCAGTATCACTGGGGTCTATGGAGATAATGGGCACGGTAGGATACACATTCCAGGTGGAGATACTTGATCACATTTCTTCCCCATTCTGATGTTTGATCTGAACAAAAGCTGAACCTCTTCACCGTGTCTGCGTGCTTTTACGCAGTGAATTGCTGCCGCATGATTGACTGATTAGATATTTGCATTAATGAGTGGGTGTACAAGTGTACCTAATAAAGTGGCCACTGAGTGTAAATCTATTGAAGTCGAGTGGGGGCAGTACGGCAAGTCAAACCTCGGCAAAAGAATTGGCACTACACCGGAACAATTAATGAGACAGTTTAATAGAAAAGACAGAATACATCTGGAACACTCGATGCTCTGAGAATTTTAGAGCACCATGGCAGATTGTGAAAATATCCTTTCTGATGACATGGAAATTTAAGCTAAAAAAAGTCTGAGATAGGTTTGTTTACAAGGCATGTTTCCACGTGTTTGCAATAAATAAAAAAAAGAATAATCAAGACTGGCAGCAAGGCTATATGAAGAAAAGCAGAATGATAGGCTGATCCCAAAGGCTAGAACACATAAGATCAAGGCAAGCTGGCCAAGCGGGTGCAGAATTGGCTTGGTGGTAGTGGAGGGTGGGTTTTCACATTGGAGGCTTGCAACCGGTGGTGTGCAGTAAGGATCAGTGCTGGCGTCCCTGTCGTTTGTCTCTATATCAACTACGTACTTGGACAAGACTGGAGGTGGCATGAATAGTCAGTTTACAGATGACAGCAAAGTTGGTTGTATAATGGATGCCAAGGAAGACTATTAGTTTCCAAAATCTAGATTAACCCAGAAAGTAGGCCTAAGTGGCAGATGGAATTTAACTTAAGCTGGTGTGAAATGTTGCAGTTGGGAGTGTTAAACAAGCCCAGGACTTACACAGTGAATGACAGGATTTGGCCTGGACTTGAGCTGTAGGGACAGATAGGATAGGCTGGGACTGCTTTCCTTGGAGCGTAGGAGACTGAGAGGTATTTTATGCGGCTTTATAAAATTTTAAGGGACATAGAAAGGGCAAGTAGTCACAGTGTTTTTCCTTTGGGACAGGGAAGCCTCAAACCTGAGGGCCTAGGTTCAAGAGAGAGAAAATTTAAAGGTTGATTGAGAAGCAAGTTTTTCCTCACACAAGGTGGTGGGTATATAGAATGAGCTGGTGGCGGAGTTTGCTGAGGCAGGTACAATTAATGACGTTTAAAAATATCCTGAACAAGTACATGAATAAGGAATATTTAGAGGAATTTGGGACAAATGCAGGCAGTGGTTATCTTTGTCAGCATGGACGAGTTTTTTTCTATCCTGCATGAACCTAAAATGTCATCTTCTTACATAATTGGTTGTTCTAGGAGCTGGAAGCAGAGGAAAGCATGCATAGCTCCCAGAGCAAACAGAACAGACACCAGAACAAAATATTGACTAATTAACAGAGCACTGAAGACTACGCAGGGGGGTTGCTAATGGGCATAAGGCCTCAAACCATCACTTCACACAAGGCAAATCATGCCAAATTGATTGAAAAACAAGTAGGTCAGGACCAGTCCACAGCAACAAGAACTCTTCCTCTCCCATCCATCTTTTGCGGGCACGATACAAGTGTTAAGCTGATGCCAGTGTGACCACTGAACCAAGCCAAGGCTGCATGCCTACAAAAGCAAAGAGGCCACATGGTGAGGGTGACCTTCAGTGCATAATTGAGGAAATCATTATCACTTCCACACTGACTCCCGCATGTCCACCGGCAAGTAATAGTAGATGGTGAGGCGACCTTGGCTGGGTGAAACTAGAACAAGAGGTTATAGTTTAGAGTGAAAGGTGAAAGGGGAATCTGATAGGAAGCTTCTTTTCTCAGAAGGTGGTATGAGTGAGGAATGAGCCAACAGTGGAAGAGGTCAATTGTAACACTTAAGAGAAGTTTGGACATGTACATGGATGGTGGGGGGCAGGGGGGGTGGAATTTGTGTACAGGTAGATGGCACTACACAGATCAAATTGGCATGGATTAGATGGTCCAAATGGCCTGATTCTGTGACCCCAGTGACAGGAAAGGAAAATATTTCAACACTTGCAACACACACACAGAATGCAGGAAGAACTCAGGCACCATCTATGGAGAGGAATAAACAGTTGAAGATCTGGGTGAAGACCCTTCCTAAGGAGACTGAGGTCCTTTGGAATATCCAGTCCACTCCTTCACATGTTCTACCAGTCTGCTGTTGCCAATACAATCTTCTATGTGGTGTTGTGCTGGGGCAATGGCATCAACAAGGGTGATGCCAACAGGCTCAATAAAATGATTAGAAAGGGTGGCTATGTTGTAAGAGTCAAACTGGACACACTGGAGGCTGTGATAGAACTAAGGGCAATACAGAAAATCCTGGCAACTCTGGACAACTTTTCTCACCCTCTGCATGCCACTTTGGCTGAACAGAGGAGCACTTTTCTTAATAGTCTAAGACAACTGCACTACTCCAAAGAGCACTATATGAGGTCATTCTTACCCTCACGCTCTATAATGAGTCAACCTACAGCCAGGGAAGTGATGACCCCCTCCTGTTAGACTGTTTGTGGTGACTTATTTTTTATTCTTTCTACTTCTCTTCTAATATTTGTATCTGTGCACTTGTAACGCTTTTGTGACACTGTAATTTCCATTGGGATCAATAAATTATCTATCTATCTATCTCTATCAGAACCCTTTTCCAGTCCTGATAAAAGGTTTTCAACTGTTCATTAACCTTCATAGATATTGCCTGGCTTGCTGAGTTCCTTTGCCACTTCATGTGTGTTACTCAAAGATTTCCAGCATCTGCAGAATCTCTTCTGTTGATAATTTGGTACTTCAACAGCAGCGTCTTTCAGTCTCATATTACACATACAATAACTGGTCCACAATCACACAAAGCAGAATCTTTGCAAACAGCCATCATCTTTTATTAAAATCCTACTTTTCTGGGATCGATCATCTATTTGCCCCACATGGTAGGCAAGGATCAATGACTTGTTCAATACAGTGGGAGTGAGATGGAGTCCTGACACCAGTTACCCAGGTAATTGGTGTAATAAAATATTACTGAAAAAATTTGACTTAAAACGATAAATGTGTTCGATTTAATTAACAAAACCTTTTTATGACAGTATGATGGGAAAATTCCAGAAATGTGACAAGGATGAAAACAAAAACAGAAGTGTTCATTTCAGTCTTCATAATGGTCTGCAACTAAACATGTCAAGCTAACACTGCAAGAACTGTCATTTCAATTTTTCATAATCTCTTTTGTATGATCAAAACGAGTCTCGATTACAGCTCACGCAAATTGATCCCTCTCTCCACATGGCTGCTAAAATCTAATCTTATTTATTTTTTTCTCAGCTTTATTAATTGTTTCTATCCTACTGGGACAGGCAATGAGTGCATGTAGTGTTGTCACAAGTCTGCACTAATAACTTAAATTGACATTGCAGAAGGGAATAGACACTTTTATTTCTGGGAAGCTCAACGGTTCAGTCTGGCTAAAAACATCTCTGGTGACACAAGCAACATTGTTTTGTTACAAAGCTGGATATGTTTACTATTGATTAAAGGAATAGAACGTTTCCTCGCTTGATTGTTACACTGATTTTATCCCTTGACATCTGAGGGAAATATATGACCAGATGTCTGAGTCATTAGCTCTGATCCAGAAACACGTGTTAACCAAGTGGCAAAAGGACAACGAAGTACACATAAACCACTCTGTTATATTAACAGTGAGCCACTGCTGAAGGTGCCTCAGAGGCTTAGTTCTGAACTAAGTTCCTGTTCATCTTACATCGTTAGATATGGCCATTTTGCAGAAATTATGGGATAGGAATGGGAGCCAGTTAAAACAACTGAGAACCAGTTGTCAATCTAAGACAAGGATATCTGCATGAACACACACCACTGTCCACCTCTTAATGCAGTCATAAAAAGGAGACAGTGTTGAGTGCCTGGATTCCCAATGGAATTTGAACATGCAGAAATAGCCTTCTCAGCTGAGATGCACTGTCATGTATTGCTACAGAGTCAATAGACAATAGACATTAGGTGCAGGAGTAGGCCATTCGGCCCTTCTAGACAGCACTGCCATTCACTGTGATCATGGCTGATCATACACAATCAGTACCCCATTCCTGCCCTCTCCCCATATCCCTTGACCCCGCTATCTATAAGAGCTCTATCTAACTCTCTCTTGAATGCATCCAGAGACTTGGCCTCCACTGACTTCTGGGGCAGAGCATTCCACATATCCACCACTCTCTGAGTGAAAAAGTTTTTCTGCATCTCTGTTCTAAATGGCCTACCCCTTATTGTTAAACTGTGGCCTCTAGTTCTGGACTCACCCATCAGCGGGAACATGCTTCCTGCCTCCAGCGTGTCCAATCCCTTAATAATCTTATATGTTTCAATCAGATCCCCTCTCATCCTTCTAAATTTCAGTGTATACAAGCCCAGTCGCTCCAATCTTTCAACATATGACAGTCCCGCCATTCCGGGAATTAACCTTGTGAACCTACGCTGCACTCCCTCAATAGCAAGAATGTCCTTCCTCAAATTTGGAGACCAAAACTGCACACAATACTCCAGGTGGGGTCTCACCAGGGCCCTGTACAGCTGCAGAAAGACCTCTTTACTCCTATACTCAATTCCTCTTGTTATAAAAGCCAGCATGCCATTAGCTTTCTTCACTGCCTGCTGTACCTGCATGCTTGCTTTCATTGACTGATGTACAAGAACACCTAGATCTCGTTGTACTTCCCTTTTTCCTAACTTGACTCCATTTAGATAGTAATTTGCCTTCCTGTTCTTGCCACCAAAGTGGATAACCTCACATTTATCTACATTAAACTGCATCTGCCATACATTTGCCCACTCACCCAAACTGTCCAAGTCACCCTGCATTCTCATAACATCCTCCTGACGTTTCACACTGCCACCCAGCTTTGTGCCATCAGCAAATTTGCTAATATTACTTTTAATCCCTTCATCTAAATCATTAATGTATATTGTAAACAGCTGCGGTCCCAGCACCGAACCTTGCGGTACCCCACTGATCACAGCCTGCCATTCCGAAAGGGACCCGTTAATCACTACTCTTTGTTTCCTGTCAGCCAGCCAATTTTCAATCCATGTCAGTACTCTGCCCCCAATACCATGTGCCCTAATTTTGCCCACTAATCTCCTATGTGGGACTTTATCAAAAGCATTCTGGAAGTCCAGGTACACTACATCCACTGGCTCTCCCTTGTGCATTTTCATAGTTACATCCTCAAAAAACTCCAGAAGATTAGTCAAGCATGATTTTCCCTTCATAAATCCATGCTGACTCGGACTGATCCTTCTACTGCTATCCAAATGTGTCGTAATTTCCTCTTTTATAATTGAATCCAGCATCTTTCCCACCACTGACGTCAGACTAACCGGTCTATAATTCCCTGTTCTCTCTCTCCCTCCTTTCTTGAAAAGTGGGACAACATTAGCCACCCTCCAATCAGCAGGAACTGTTCCTGAATCTATAGAACATTGGAAAATGATTACCAATGCGTCCACGAGTTCTAGAGCCACCTCTTTAAGTACCCTGGGATGCAGACCATCAGGTCCCGGGGACTTATCAGCCTTCAGACTCAACAGTCTATCCAACACCGTTTCTTGCCTAATATAAATTTCCTTCAGTTCATCCTTTACCCTAGTTCCTTTGGCCACTATTACGTCTGGGAGATTGTTTGTGTCTTCCCTAGTAAAGACAGATCCAAAGTACCTGTTCAACTCATCTGCCATTTCCTTGTTCCCCATAATAAATTCACCCGTTTCTGTCTTCAATGGCCCAATTTTGGTCTTAACTATTTTTTTGCTATTCACATACCTCAAGAAGCTTTTACTATCCTCCTTTATATTCTTGGCTAGTTTACCTTCGTACCTCATTTTTTCTTGGCGTATTGCCTTTTTTGTTATCTTCTGTTGCTCTTTAAAAGCTTCCCAGTCCTCCAGTTTCCCACTCATCTTTGCTATGTTATACTTCTTCTCTTTTATTTTTATACTGCCCTTTACTTCCCACGTCAGCCACGGCCACCCCTTACTCCCCTTAGGATCTTTCTTCCTCTTTGGAATGAACCGATCCTGCACCTTCTGCATTATTCCCAGAAATACCTGCCATTTTTGTTCCACTGTCTTCCCTGCTAGGGTATTGTTCCGTTGAACTTTGGCCAGCTCCTTCCTCATAGCTCAATAGTTCCCTTTGTTCAACTGTAGCACTGACACATCCGATTTTCCCTTCTCCTTCTCAAATTGTAGGTTAAAACATATCATATTATGCACACTACCTCCTAATGGTCCCTTTACCTCGAGGTCCCTGATCAAATCCGGCCACATGACAACACTCAGAATGTTGAAGGGAAGTGTAACTGGGTCTACTGATTGCTGCAGGAACTCAGCAAGCCAGGTAGCATTTATGGAGGAAAATAAACAGTTGACGTTTCAGGCCAAGACCCTCATGGAAACTGGAGAGAAAGTGGGCAGATGCCAGGGTAAGAAAGGCCTTGGCCTAAAACATCAACTGTTTATTTCCCTCTGTAGATGCTGCCTGACCTGCTAAGTTAATTTTATTTATTTACTTATTTATTTCTACAGCATGGAATAGGTCCTTCTGCCTCTTCAAGTTATGCCACCCAGAAAACCCCGACAACCCCAATTTAACCCTAACCTAATCACAGGACAATTTTCAATGACCAACTAATGTACTGTTACATCTTTCAACTGTGGGACGAAACCAGAACACCCAGGGAAAAAAACATGCATTCCACAGGGAGGACATACAGAGGATGCTGGAATTGAACTCGGAACTCCGATGGCCCGAACTGCAATAGCACTGAGTTCCTCCAGCATTGTGGGTGTGTTGCTGAAGATCTCCAACAAATGCAGAATCACTTGTGTCTATTGAAACTGCATTTATTCATCTGCTGTTACCTTTTATATAAAATTACTAAGTCTTCAAAAGTACACAGTTTTCCCCAGAGTGTGCCCCAATTAAAAATCTCCAGAGTATGGCAAATATCAACAATTTACACCTCATTGTGTCTCATTGACAGTCACAACAGGTAGTGCAAAACAACACTACCTGAGGCCATAACAGCCCTTCCAGGTGAGGTACAGATTCACATTCATCTCCTCCAACTTCATCTACTACATTTGTCAGCCTAGTCTGGCCTCCTCTGCTTTGGCAAGAACTAAGCGAAGGATCTGTAGAAAAGAAACAAAAGGACTGCAGATGCTGGAATCTGAAGCACTAAACTGCTGGAGGAACTCAGTGCATCAAGCAGCATCTGTGTCAGGGGTTTCATCCCGAAATGACAGCAGTTCCTTCCCTCTCACCAATGCAGCTCGACCTGGAGAGATCCTCCTGTAGATTGCTTGTTGATTTGCAGAATCCTACATTCTGTCCACTTGAGCCCCCGTATGCACATCCCTGCAATTCCCCTTCCCATTCCTACACCGACCAGTCCATTCTTGGCATTCTCCACTGCTGGAGTGAGAGCCAACGCAGTGGAGGAGCAACATCTCAAGTTCCAGCTGAGTAGTCCACAACCCAATGGTGTGAAGAGTGAATTTTCCAATTTCAGCAACCCTCACACCCTCTCAGTTCTCCACTCCTCTCATTTCTGTGCCTTTTCCCATTCCCCCACTTCACCAGATCCCTGCCACCTATTTTCATTCCCCCTCCTGGTTACATCCACACACATATCACATATTTGACTCACTGCTTTCGCCCCACACCCCCAAGTTCTGCTTCAATCTGCCCTTCATTCCATTCTTAAAGGTTCATGCTATCACCTACCTTACTTTTCAGATCCCTGCACTGGTGGCCTTCCTCCCTCCTGTCTTCACCTACAGCCTTCCCCCAACTTAGTTCCATCCATCTTTTTCTGCTTGTCTGCCACCCACCAATCATTCACCTGCTACTCTCCTCCCATGCCACCACTCCCTCTCCCCGACTTGGCCCATCACTCTCCACCCTTCCTCAGTCCTCCAGTTTTACACTGATACCCATCCTACCACAGCTCACCTCCCCACTTAGTCCTGAAACAGGATTTTGACACAGAATGCCAACAATTCCCTCCCTACCACCCACCGCCCCACAAATGCTGCTCAGCCTGCTGAGTTCCTCCAGCAGATTGTTTGTTGCAGCCTCTGCTGTCTCTTGTGTCTCCAGACCAACAGATCTAGTGACACTTTATACCAACAACTCAAACTCTGAAAAAATGTTTAAAAACTGAGCAATTCTTCCCATTATGCTGGGAGAGTTTTCATTTGCTTATCTGGGTGTTGCTGCAAGCTCTGTCCCCCCCTGTTGGGGCAAAGTGATTTATATCGGCCAAGCCAAAGTAAATTACAGGCTACAGACATGTTAATGGCACAGGCAACCAAGAACAGCAGGTAGAAATATCAATGTATATCATAAAGACAGCCTAAAAACATTCAGATATGTTTAGTTTATTTTGCTGAAATTATGTTTCAGCACAGTGCAGTGATAGAAAGCCTAATCGAACCTTGCATTTTAATGTCCCATTTCCATTTTATGAAATCTCAAGCATAACAAGGGACTATTATAACATTTCTCAATAAATTTATGATTCCAAGGACAAGCAAAGTGTATAATACTCATGTATATGTGATTTATTATCTGTGTGCCATGGTCTAGGACAATTGAATACTAATTCTTATAAAGTGCATATATTCAACTCTATCACCAGATGTTGGCATCATCCACATTTTTATCACATTGAAAAGACTATTCATATTCTATAAAGTGCTAAAATGGCTCAGTGAAATGGTTGAGCTCCTTTTGATCCCATCTCCCCATTAGAATGCATTTCTATGGAAGGGAGAAGCACACTCTGGTGTAAGCGATTTCAGAAGTCAGGGTGGCACCTGGTACCCGAGTCTTTTCACTATAACCACTTAATATGACCTGAATGTTTCAGTCTCTCTTTGACATCGTTGTTATCCAGAGAGTGAATGGAAATGGACTGGACTGTGCACATTCCTCTAAACCTTGGGCAGAAATGGTTTCAACTGCAGCAGGTTTCGATCCAAACTATTGGCTATCCCTTTACCTCTAGAGATGTATTTGCATGTGTGCAAAGTTGACACTAATCAAACCATGTTTCTCAAAGATTACTGAAGTCTTTTCTCACATACATCTTTTCCATGACCCATTTTGAAAGGGGTAGTTACTTAGCTTAATGTCTAGCAGCTTTTTTTTCCAATCTCGTCATGTATATTCAATAGTCTGCTACCTTTATGTTATGACCAGATGTATTCCTGGTGCCTCTACATGTATCTGGACATTATGAAAAAGTGCAAAAAAAAAGGGAAAATGTTGGGAGAGTTCAGGAAAAATGTCAAAAAAGCAATTTGGAAGGCAGAAGGAAGCAATTAAAGTAAAAGAACTCTACAGATACACAATTAAAAAGAGCTGGGTTGTGAATGAAATGGTCAAGATAAAACGGTAAGTACAAGGAAGACAAATCTAGTGAACATGACATCAGAAGAGAAGGACAGAAATTAAATAACCACAGTTGAAATAAAAAAGATAAATCTTAAACAAACTAAAGAGGTTAAAACCCAGGTCCTAATGTAGTTTTTTTTTAAAGCCCTCAGTGCCTTCAGATCTGCATAAATCTTTCTACGTTTTGACTGCCAACATGTGTCAGCTGCTTGGAAATTCAGTTCCCACACTGCCACTAAACCAACCTCAAGGTAAGGTTTTCTTTTCCCATACTGTGAAGGTACAGTAAATAAGAAGCGGTCTGCAGGCACAACAGTGTTCAGGGGTCAGAGGCCCCTGTGACGGGGGCTGCTTGGGACAAGAATTAGTTGCTAGCAAATAATAGCAGTGGGGAGTAGTACAGCTGATCAGAAGTGGAGTCACTCACCAGCTGGGAAGTCGACGCATTGTTGACTGACCAGCAATTGTGAAGTTGCTGAGCTGGCAGCAGACTGATGAGCCAGGACAGAACTGCTAAACTGGAAAGTGTGCCATCAGCAGTTGAAGGCTTGATCATGACTCTGGGATTTGTAGGACAAGTGGTTGAGCATGGAATTTGTGAGATTGGTGAGTGGGAGGAGTGGCATGTTGAGGTTTGGTACCATGGGATGCTAAGACACTGCAGGTAAACAGAGAGAGCAACCTGTGGTGTGGTGCCAGAAATGTGCTAGAGATCTAGTCAGCAAGCCTTCCTTCACATCATGTACTGCAGAGCAAGCAGTGCTATCAAATCTCAGCTTGGCTTTAAAACTTCATGGCAGGCTAGGCAGCATCTATGGAAAAGAGTAAGTGGTTGATGTTTCTGGATTCCTAGTCCTGATGAAGGGTCGCTGCCCAGAACGTTGACTGTACTCTTTTCCATGTATGCTGAATGACCTGCGGAGTTCCTCCAGCATTTTGTGGGTGCTGCTTTGAAACACGGATTTTCTGGTGATTGTGTTAAAACTACATGGACTCACTTTCTCCAACCGTGGTCTAAATAGATTGATTTCATGACAAGTGCTCAGCTAGATTTCTGGAATGGCACCATTTGACCTAAAAACCATTGGAATTATATTTCATTTCTATACAAAATCATTTTTTACTACAAGTGCAGATCTAGGCAGTGAAACAACTGGTTGAAAGCCAAGATTGAACTGTTCGGTCAGTCAGGTTAAACATGGCTGTTGCAAAAATATATCATCCTTACTATCTGAACATCAAAAATTATTTGACAGCACAGGTTTCAGAAGAGAATGTCATGCTTTACTCTCCTCATTAAATTCTATGACAAGATAGCCAAGTGAATATTAGCGTGGTGGAGATATGATATATGCAGATTTTCAAAGGGTTTGTGATATTGTACCCTGCAATAATCAAAAGGACAAGATTAGCTTATGCAGAGTTTGAGGACATGTTCCAGAAGGTTTCGCTGACTATAGGAAAAAAAGAAAAGGGAACTATTCAGCAGGGCTAAGGGCGAAAAGCAGAATTTCACAAGGACAACTGCTGGGACTAGAACATTTGCTGATTTACATTAATGATTTAAAATACAAGTTGGAAATCTGCAGACTGACAGGTGCACACTGGGTGGTCAGGCTTGAGTAAGAAGAATCAATCCCCAGAAAGAAGGTAACAACTACCAACAGACATCAGTCAATTTGCAGAATGACCATTTCATTGTCAACACACATTTCCTTGCACATTATTGTGAGGAATCCGACTTCAATATGAATTAATCTTAATTATTTAACTAGGGTCAAGGAGCAAAGCAATGTGGGAATACAAATATACAAATCTGTACTGTATCAGTACAGATTAATAAAATAAAATGCAAATAGTTACTGTATTTTTGTCAGCCTTTCTTGAGGCCTTATCATTTTCTCTCATGGATAGGATGGGCATGGAGTCAGAGAAACATTCATGGTGCCAATGGAAGAAATTCCATGATAAAGAATCTGCTCCCAATGCTTTCTGAGGTGAATCATAACCTTTAAGTGGTGCTATCAGGATTTCAGATTTATCATTTCAACTGCACATGTTACCAGGAGAAGAAGCTTATCCTTAACTATTTTACTGGCACAATACTGATTCAATTTCGGTGTCACTTTCAATTTCAGCATTCTGGTAACTGAGTGAAATGTGACCTTTTGGGTCTCTCTCAGACTTTGCTTTCCAAAGACAGCATGTTGCAAACAAAACGTAATCAGACATGGATTGTTTTTAAAAGCACAACTGCTTCTTCCTTCCTCTAATGCATCCAAAATATTGCTTTTGGTTTTTTTTTCATTTTATCTTAATTTTTCATAATTTCTTGTAGCTTGCTTTTGTGATCTCACCAAATTATTCTCCCATTTAAGTTAAAAACCTATCTATACCTATTCACTACTCCAGCACCATCCTGTTTCCTAGTGTGCTTTCCTGACTGAGCATTGCTTTTATCTGATGGATGGGGCCAGACATACTGACCACCACCCCATCTCACTTCACCTCCAAGTGGGGAATGGGCATTGCATCCTGAAGCCCAGCCACTGAGCACCCGGATGTGCTCAAGGGGTTTCAGAATCCAATACTCAAAGTGTAATATATTTTTATAATTTCTACATAAATAGGTTTAATAATACCTCTATTTTCAACAGAACTACCACTTCAAAGATTTTAACTATTTGTTAAGGTAAAATAAATAAAACTCTTCTCTGAATTCACTTTCCACACAGGGTTGCTCTCCCCACACCTGCATTCTGTAAAAATATCCTGCCATTTACTTACTATTATGATTATATTTAACAATCCCTTGACAGTGATAACTGTTTAAGGAGATTATGAGGACCTTTAATCCCCATAGTAGCATAGTGGCTAGCTTTACAGTGCAGGCAACCTCGATTCAATTCTCCCCGCTGCCTCTAAGGAGTTTGTACGTTCTCCCCGGAACCGCATGGGTTTCCCCTGGGTGCTCCGGTTTCCTCCCACAGTCTGAAGACGTGCAGGTTGGTAGGGTAATTAGTCATTGAAAATTGTCTCATGATTAGGCTAGGGTTAAATCAGGGGTTCCTCAGTGGCGTTGCTCGAAGGGCTGGAAGGACCTATTCCATAAACACATAAATGTGATGGTATTGAAGACCCTACCAGGGTTACAGGGTCTTAGTGTTGAAAGAAGTTTATATTGAACTAAATCTAAATCTTTTAGAAACATCACTTTGAAAGGACAATCACAATCTGAACCAATGCTCTGTGGTAGACATGAAATTTCTATTTCAGTATCAATGATTTGCTGCAGTTCATCGCCAGTGCCCTGATGCAGCAGCACAATTCTCAGTGGAGTAAGTGTACCAAATGTCTAACTGCCCAGGATCATTGCCTGACCTTCACAGCATCCCTTGCAATTGCGGTTTGCTTTTCAGATTCTTAGCATCCACTGTAGCTTGTGCTGGTGCCAGTTGCGAGTGAGTCAGAGAGACAGAAATCCAGTGATGTCATTGTGCTGACGCAATGTCTCTCCGCCTCAACACGGGGCTGCTTGCTCCAGTTAGCATTCCAGGGAGGGATGGAGACACCCATCACAGCACTGTCGGCTTCCCTGTGAAAACTGGCAACTCTCCAGCAGCCGAAAGAAGCCTTTCCTCTGCAGGAGGGAACAGATCACCCCCTCAATTGAGAGCTTTCAGTCTGGGATCTTACCTGGACCCTTCCCAGATCACAAGCCCCTTCTGCTTTCTCTCAGTCCTGACGCTGGTTTTCCAGCAGAAACTTTGTGCTTACACTTGCAGAGCTTACAGCCTCTGATGTAAAGCCAAAACTGCCACTGTTTAGCAATATGCTTTGTGCAAACGATTAAAAATCAGCGAACAGTTTTTCAAAGTTCAATATTTATTTTTAGTGTATATTATTTGGGCCACTGATTATAAATATGGTTGTCTGAAATCCATCACTGAACCTTACTCATAAGATTCATATATAAGTATATATATAAACAGTGTTTTATTGTTGGCCATCAAAATTTGCACTGGAAACTTCTGTAACATGGAATAACAGACCCTGAGAATAAGCTGCAAATCACATAAAGAAAGTGTATGCTAAAAGCCTTTATGATGTGCACAGCTATTTCAAAAACTATACAAAGTAAGCTGCTCACACAAAATGCTGGAGGAACTCAGCAGGTCAGGCAGCATCTATAGAAAAAGCTCAGACGATGTTTCGGGCCAAACCCCTTTGGCAGGACTGGAGAAAAATTGCTGAGGAGTAGATTTGAAAGGTGGGGGGGGGGAGGGAGAGAGAAACACCAGGTGGTAGGTGAAACCTGGAGGGGATGGGATGAAGTAAAGAGCTGGGAAGTTGACTGATGAAAGAGACAGAAGGCCATGGAAAAAAAGAAAAAAAGGTTGGGAGGAGGAGCACCAGAGGGAGGTGATGGGCGAGTACGGAAATAACATGAGAGAGAGAGAAGGGTAAGAAATGGTGAAGGGGGGGGGTGACAATACTCCAATTTTGAGAAATTGATGTACATGCCATCAGGTTGGAGGCTACTCAATCGGAACATAAGGTGTTGTTCCTACAACCTAAGTGTGGTTTATCACAACAGTGGAGAGGAGGCCATAGATGGACATATTGGAATGGGAATGAGAAGTAGAATTAAAATGGGTGGCCGCTGGGAGATCCCGCTTTTTCTGGCAGATGGAGAGTAGATGCTCGGTGAACTGGTCTCCCAAACTACGTCAAGTCTCACCGATACTCAGGAGGCCACACCAGGAGCACTGGACACAGTATATGACTCCAACAGACTCACAGGTGAAATGTTGCCTCACCTGAAAGGACTGTTTGGGACCCTGAGGGAGCAGGTGTAAGGGCAGTTGGCCACACTTAGGTTGGAGGAACAACACCTTATATTCAGTTTGGGTAAGCCTCCAACCTGATGGCATGAACATCGATTTCTCAAACTTCCAGTAATGCCTCCCCCCACCTTTCACAATTTCCCATGCCCTTTTCCCTCCCTCGTGTTATCTCCTTGCCCACCCATCACCTCCCTCTGGTGCGCTTCCCCCCAACCCCTATTTTTCTTTCTTCCATGGCCTTCTGTCTCTTTCACCAAGTGACTTCCTAGCTCTTTGCTTCATCCCTCTCCCTCCAAGTCACCTGTTGCCTGGTGTTTCTCTCTCCCTTCCCTTCACCTTTCAAATCTCCTCTTTAGCTTTCTTTTTTCCAGTCCTGCTGAAGAGTTTCCACCCAAAATGTCGACTATGCTTTCTTCCATAGGCGCTGCCAGGCCTGCTGAGTTCCTCCAGCATTTTGTGTGTGTTGCTTGGATTTCCAGCATCTGCAGATTTTCTCTTGTTTGTGATTTCAAAGTAAGCTGCTGTATACCCTGCATAATACAGACATACATTTCAGCACTATGCTTGTCAAACTTAGTAAGTATTTGTGTAAAGATATTTATAGTGTTACATTTCAGAAACATACATTGCCAAGATTGCTTTCTAAACACAGCAGCTGCCACTTGCAAGATCAAACAGTGTAAGTACACTTACACTACAAGTAAGTATAAGTAAGTGAACTTTCAGCTATATTTGTTTAGCTTCTAGTCTGCAGGTCTACCCCATCAGCTGGATTTTGTGCGGACCGTGTTGCTGCCTGATGCAAAAAGGCATTAGAGTAGGTAAGCAAAGATGGTGTACAGTCTAACAGTGAGTGATGGCCTTGGACAGTTTTCTTGTGATCACAAGACTTTGTTTGACATTGGTAAAGTAGAATTTTGCAAGTCCAGTCACTGGTTTATTGGTGAGACTGAAGGCAGGGGAGCTCTGCGGCCTTGGCTGTAGTGAGGAAGAGGTTTCATGCAAAGGCGCCACCTATTGCAGCTGCTGGGAGGTGAGACACCAGGGGTGGTGTGGAATGGTGTCCACATTGGATTGGGGCAAGTCTCTCCTGTCATGCTGCTCTCCAGTATTCACTCAGTCAGGTTGAGTGTCTTCATGTATTCATCTGCAAACTGCTGAGGGCTTGTTCTTGCCAACAACATTAATGCTCTATCAATCTGTGTGACATGTTGCTTTGTTTGCAAACAAGCTCCGTATAGAGCCTCAGATTTGTTGGCTCACTCCACAAGTCTTGCTGTTCAAGAGGTGCCAGTATCACACAATGGGTTATTTAATTTTGGTTGTTTCAAAACAGACAAGCTGAGTAAGTTGCTTAGTTCAAGGAATCTTGCAAAGCAGATGGATAATATCATTTAATATATCAAAAGCTGATGTGCTTATAATTGGAAGGTTTATGGATTCGAGAAATTGGCTTCACAGCATTCATTGTGAAAAGCTGGTGTCTATGTTTCCAAAAAAGCTTTTAGACCATTTGTGTAAAAAGGGTAATTGAGTAAATATCATGTGTGAGTGAAGTCACCCAAATGGCAAAAAAAGGGTATAAATATAGAGGGCTTATTAGGAATGGGGTAAGATACATCACAACACTTAAAAGAAACACGGGGTGACCTGGAAACCATTCCTCCGGCTTCAATTTCTGTGACAAACGATTTGTTCATCTGCATCATTGATATGTTCTTTTCATTTATATGAACTGTGTTTGGAAATCTTTTTTATTTTAGAAAAGAGAAGATTACTAACTGGAAAATGTTTAAGATAGAAATCCTATTTGAGTTTTAAACATGTTTTAAGGATGTTGTTTAGATGTAAACATCTATCACAGAAAATCAGTCAACTGTGTTTTAAACTACCCGTATCTTGTTGTTTGGAAACATCTTCTCCTTGGTATGGAGAGGGAACCCTCCATTCCAATAGTGAGTATTGACAGCAATACTCACCATGGAGAATAACAAGGGAGCGAACTAGTCTTTGAAGATTGGGTAGTTACAGTATAATCTCCCTTTAGTGATAGTACTTGCGGCTATTTATATTTGAAAGGGCTTAAAATCTTCATTTGAGTTCAGAACCTCACAGTCTGCAGACCCAATACCATCACCATAGTGCTCAATTTGGAGCACACAGTCTGGTTATAAATTTACAAATGTTCATGGAAATTTGTATTGCATTAAAGTTACTGGTTCAATAGCTATACTAGGAGTAAAAGTATGGCTATGGACAGAGAAGGTCCCCTTAGAGCTCAAGAAGGCCAACTATATCTTGAGACGAAGGAAATAGATCGGATTTTTAATGAATATTTTGACTCTGTACTTACTGAGGAGAAAATTATGGTTGTTCAAGAGAGAAAGAAAGCAAGTGGAGAGGTTCTGAAAGACACTCATATTACCTGTGAGGAGATATTTGTAGCTTACAGCATGTTAGGTTGCACAAATCTCTCGGGCCTGACCGAGAGTAAATTTGGAATTTGTGGGAGAAAACTGCAGAAGCTTCTGCAGAGATATTTATTTCATCTTTAGTTACTGGTGAAGTTCCCAAAGACTGGAAAGTGGCTAATGTTGTCTATTATTTACGAAGGGTAACAAGAACAAAATAGGGAAGTGCAAGCTAGTCAGTGGTGGGGAATGTATCATGCTGTCTTGTTCTTTGTCTCAATGTTGGTGTATAAATAAGTTGATAGCTGCTACTTGGCATAACTGTACCTAGCTCTTTCCTCCATCACTTTCCTGTCTTTTAAGACATTCAAAACAAATCTAACTTACATTCTAAATTTATCCTTCACTTCAAAAGAAGCTTTGAATGGGGATTGACATCATCTAATACAAAACTAATGCAAAAACTAATGCAAAAAATCACATCAGACATGCCAGGGTGATTCAGGACTAGAGATGTCTGGTCAATTTCCAGATCACTGTGATTCAGCCAGACAATGGTCACAATTGCCTTCTACCTCGGTGGAAAGAAATCACCTTTCAGACGCAATGAGCGGGGAAAACAATGCTGTCTCTCCTAATTTTTCAGCGCCTTCATTTACATGTTCTATAGATTGCTGTCAGATTCTGTCAGGCATGGCTTTCAAAATAATGGAATACTCTATGATGGTGAGCTATTGAAGGAAGTGTAATAGTACTGGCAATGCACAGAACTCAACCAAATTATAGTTAAGCACAGGTCAGAAAACATCTGCATTTTTTTTAAATTTTAAGATGGTGGTATGCAATTCATTTCAGGTGTAAAATTGTGATTTATGTTTCCCACTGAGCATAAGACATTAAGCATGACACGTTGTTGATATTTATTTGTACTTGTGCAGAACCGTTTTGGTACCGTGAGTAAACAAAATGAAGCATACTGGATTGATTACAAGACAATGAGCTCCCGTGACTACATGCAAGCTCTAAACTGATATATATTGGATGGGTGCTTTTCTTTATTTCATTGTTATAGTTTAAAATATTCTGTCAATACAATTTAATTCTAAGTTTATACTGGTGCAAGCTAAATTATTGTTTCATGGTAAATACAAAATTTGTATGGGTGTTTGTCAGTATTTGTACAGGTAATTGTCTTATTTTTCCTTTGGAGAAATATTCAAACTTCTATGGGTTTTTTTTGTGTTTACCCAAATCATATCCAACATTATTCCCGTGCATTGTAGAGTTGCAATGCTGTTGGTTTGTATTCATAGTAACAGTTAACTCATTGCGCACCTACAGTGAGAAGGTAACATAAGCATTCCTTAAAGAGAAAGGCTTCACCTGGCTGGGAGGTATGCTACAGAAGTTGAAACAACTTGTTTCTGTTGCCTAACCTGCATCTCTCTTAACCTGTCTCTTCAGAATCAGAATCAGCTTTAACATCACTGGCATAGAAACATAGAAAACCTACAGCACAATACAGGCCCTTCAGCCCACAATGTTGTGCCAAGCATGTCCCTACCTTAGAAATTACTAGGCTCCTGTATTGAAATGTCTAAGTTACAGCTTCCCAGTAGTCCAGGGCATCTGGATTTTCCAGACATCAAAAAATATCAATTAAGTTCCTTTTTATCTTATGTTGTTGACTGGGTTTGCAGGAACCCCTCCTCAATTTGGCTAGACATTGAAGCTTCACAAGCAAAATGCCCTCTTATTAATTTGCTTTTCCTCAATAAGTTGAAACTAGAAATTACTCGGCTTACCCATAGCCCTTTATTTTACTAAGCTCCATGTACCTATCTAAAAGCCTCTTAAAAGACCCTATTGTATCCGCCTCCACCACTATTGCCGGCAGCCCATTCCAAGCACTCACCACTCTCTGAGTAAAAAACTTACCCCTGACATCTCCTCTGTAGCACCTTAAACCTGTGTCCTCTATGTTGTGTTGTGAAATATGTTTTTATCAGCCATTTTGGATGTTCCTGAAGCTTAAACACCATTAGTAGTGTAACACCCTGGGGAAGGTTTCACTGCTGACGTAGTGGTCTTTCTGTAGGAGCAGTGTTTGGGTTATGGTTAGAGATAACGGGTGCTTTGCAATGTGAGCCCTCCAATGACAGGAGGGTGCTTTTGTGCCGTGTGCCTGACACCAGGGTGATCCGGGTCTTTTGTTCAACAGGAGATGAAGAGAGAAGAGGCTGAAGCGGGGCCATGACCTGACAAAGGTCGAGGGGACTGGAGGAGGATCGGTGAAGGGGAAGCCGTGAGCTCCAACTTGTGCACATCAGACTGTTTCATTAAAACGGGCCCTTTTCTTTTTTTGCTTTTACTTCACTAACCCTGCAGTCAAATTAAGAATTATAAAGCTAAGCCGTTTAATTCTATGCGGTGTACTATCCGTTATTTCGCAGTACTGATTTGTATCAGGGTAACAAATCACGCAGCATCCACACGAACAGGGGTTTCGGGGTGGATTCACATCTCAATCTCACCCGTTTGGCAGGGCCAGAGATTTTCTTCCCTAGACTTACTTGGCTGACAGAACCTGAGGGTTACATTAAATCTAATAAAACGATGGGTATGTGCTTATAGGAAATACATTTTGTTAATTGAACAGTAGAGGACCTCCTGCTGAGACGAGTATATCATGGCAATTCTGCATCCTGAATAAACTTCATTACCTGTTGCTGGACTTTAGAAGGGCCCAGAAAAACAAATAACTGACTTTTATCATTCACTTCACTCACTCAGTTTTGCCACAAATTGCTGGCAGATATTCAGCTGCCAAACTCAAACTCCTTACTGCCACTCTGCGGAAAACAATGGCCCTATGGAGCACTTTGAGAGGGTTGTAAACATTTTATCAGCTTCATTAACCAATCAGCAAATGCATTTTGAGTGAGAAATATTTCAGCGAAGCCACGGAGAGATAGATGAAAGCTCCCTTTTACATCAGATTAAATCCTTTCTGGAATCAATTCATCCAACAATGAAAACAATCCCTGGGACAACTAGCAAGCAGACATTTACACTAATTCCATTTTTATCCTCCACACTTCCATCAACTCCCGCTGGAACCTACTTTCACCGACACACTAGGAAAATTTTACAGTGCAAAAGTTAACCTACTAATTTACACATCATTGGGACGTGGAAAGAGGAAGGTGCCAGACAAAACAGTAGGAAAGCCATGAAGTCAAAAAGAGAATTTGCATATTCCACCTAGACAAAACTGCATTGAACATGAATTACTGGAGCGGTGAGGCAACACCACAGTGCCACCCCATATATCAAACCCTCTGTAAGCAGTAGAAGTTGTGAGCCACTCATATTGCAACAATGCCACATTCAAAGTCAAAGTAAATTCATTATCAATGTATATATGTGTCACGGTATACTAACTTGAGATTCATTTTCTTGTGGGCATGTGCAGGAAAATAAAGAAATACTATTGAATTTATGCAGATCTACACATAAATCAAAATTAACAAGCAACCAATGTACAAAAAAAGACAAACTGCAAATAAAATACGTACAGTGTACACACTCAGTGGCCACATTACTAGGTGCTGGAGTGGAACCCAGGGCGGTCTCCTCCTGTTGGAGCCCACTCACTTCGACGGGTTGTGCATTCAGAGATGCTCTTCTGCACACGCCTGTTGCAATGCTTGGCTATTTGTGTCACTGTCACCTTCCTGTCAGCTTGAATCAGTCCGGCCAGTCTCCGCTGCACTCTCTCATTAACAAGGAATTTTCAACCACAGACCTACCACTCACTGGATGTTTATTTTTTTTGTTTTCACACCGTTCTCTGTAAGCTCTAGGAACCGTTCTGCGTGAAAATCTCAGGACATCAGCAGTTTCTGAGATACTCAAACCAATCATAATCATCTATGTCACATAGATCCCATCTCTTCCCCATTCTGACGTTTGGTCTGAACAACCACTGAACCTCTTGATCATGTCCGCATGCTGTTATGCATTGTGTTGCTGCCACATGATTGGCTGATTATATATTTGCATTAATGAGCAGGTGTATAGGTATCAATAATGCTGAGAATATGAGTGCAAGAGGCAATGAAAGTGAGTCAATAGGCTTTGGAATCAGTCCGGAGTTATGGTGAGTGAGTTATCATGCTGGTTTAGGGATCTGATGGTTGAAGGGTAATAACGGTTCCTGACGCTGAGGCTCCTGCACTTCTGATCCAATGGCAGCCAGCAAGAAGAGAGCATGGCCTGCATGGTGAGGGTCCTTAATGATGGATGCTGCTTTCTTGTGGAAGTGTTCCTTGTAGATGTGCTCAATGATGGGAGGGATTAAATAAAGAACAAACTTCCACAACGGGAATTTGGCTTTAAAAAAGGTATTTGTTTCCTTCAGATGCTGTGACCAATGCAAGAACTTTAGAAAAGATTGTTAATCCTTTCTTTTTGAAAGTAAACCTGCAACCTCAGCTAAATCAACGCCAACTTTGATACAACACAACTGTTTGGATTCATGGAACATCTCTGACATTTACCTGTTTGCTGAGATACAGTGAGGAACAGGCCCTGCAGGCCCTTTGAGCCTCACCACCCAGCAAATCCCGGTTTAACCCTAGCCTAATCACAGGCAAATTTACAATGACTAATTAACCTACCAACCAGTACGTCTTCGGAGCATCCAGAGAAAACCCACATATTTTCGAGGAGGACGTACACACTCCATACAAATGATGTCAAAATCAACTCTGAACTCCAATGCCCCAAAGCTGTAATAGTGTCGCGTTTGCCACTACATTACCATGGTGCCCCAAACTATTCCCCAAGACATTGCAAAATATACTGAGACACTTTAAGAAAGTGTTACCAAATTGAATTTGTGTTTTGGTATCCAGCAACACCAAGAGATGGAAACACATCTGAAGGTGATTTTGAAAGATTGAGTGGTTTAGGGAGAGGTAGAAGTAGAGGAATCTAAAATTGAAGGCCATAGTATATATGTAACCCCCAGGTTTGGTGGGCTGCGTTAGTCTAGGGAAAGATGCTCTCCAGCCCACCAAACTTGTGAAATCTTGTTTGTATGGATGCTGCATGATGTTCTCCCCTGTTACAAATCAGTATCACTCAATAGCAGAAAGTACACCATATGTAATTAAATAATTTAGCTTTATAATTCTTAATTCGACTACAGGGTTAGTGAAGAAAACAAAGAAAGAAAAGGGTCCATTTTAATGAAACAGTCTAATACACACGTTGGAGATCACAACTTCCCCATCTGCTCATTCTCCACTGATTTTCCCCGGGTGTTGTCAACTCCAGTCCCCATTCCACGTCGACTCAGTCCTGCAGTCTATGACCTCTCCCTTCTGGCATATTCTCTCTCCATCTTCTGCTGAACAAGAGCCTGAAAATAGCTCACTTTCGAGCACACAAGAAAGAAAAACCTCCCCTCATTAGATGCTGCACATTCCAAAGCCCTCATTTTCTCCAGTCACAACCCAAATACTCTGCTGCTACAGAGAAACCATTACATTAACAGTAAAACCTTTTCCAGGGCATTATATATATAAACTACCTCTTCTTCAAAGTCTGGAAGTCAAGGCTTGAAGGTCAAATCCATGATGGTCAAGTCCTGGGGTTCATACTCAGAGGTTGGTAGTCTGGAGGGCAAAGGTAAAGGTCCCAGTAGGTCTGGTGTAAGCTCAGAGATTGAAGTCCAAAGTCGATGAGCCTGGAGTTCAGAGACACAATGTCTGCAAATCTGCGAGTCCAGGCCAGGGAATGGAGGTTGAGGACATGATGTCTGCAATTCTAAGAGTCCAGGGTCAAGGACAGGAGGCCTGGGGTCAGCCTGTGCGAGGACTGGAAGCCCGTTAATGTGTGTAAGTGCATTGAGGACGAGAAATGGGGCTTGTTTTGCTGCTGTTGCTTTATTCTGTTTGGTTGATTTTGTTGCTTGTTTTGTTCTGTTCAGCATTGTGGACATGCTATGTTGGCACTGGAATGTGCGGCGACACCTAAGGGCTGCCTCTAGAACATCATTGGGTGTATTGGTTGTTAATGCAAAAATCATAGTTCATTTTGATGTATTTGTGATAGATAGATAAATAAATAAATAAATCTGAATTTGAACAGGAATTCAAGGTACTCAAGCAAGGTACGCTAGATAGCAAATGCTTAGAGGTACATGGGCTCAGGTAGACAACCTGATCAGCATGGATGTTTTGTGCTGAAGGGCCTGATTCTGTGCTAGATAACTCAATAATCATCCCAAGGGGTTCTTCTGTTATATTAACAGTAAATGTTTGACTAGGGAGAGATTTGATGGGGCGGGGCAGCTTGTTTATAGCAAAACAGGCTTCACAAAAGTACAAAGAGATCTTGATCAGTCAGGGAGATGGGTTAAGGAATGGAAAACGGTTTTCAACTTAAATAAATGTGAAGTGATGCATTTCGGACAGTCAAACCAGTGTAATTCTTATACAATGAATGGCAGGGCACTAGCAAGTGTTGTGGAGCAGAAGGACCGGGAAGTACAGGTGCACAGTTCACTGAAAGCAGTCACGCAAGGAGACGTGGTGAAGACAGCCTTCATCAGTCAAAGCATCACATTCTGGAGTACAGGTATTACATTGCACTTGTGTAAGCCATTTGTGAGACCAGACTTGGAGTACTATGTATGCATCGTTCTGATCACCTCGTTACAAAAAAGACACTGAAAATTTATATTTATTTGATTAGACCTGTACTTGATTCTAGCTGTGTGGCTTATGGATCAGCTTCAAATTTAAAATGTTTGTATACGATACAAGCTCAAGCTTTAGGATTGAGTTGTGGTGCAGTAACATCGTCTCCTGTTTCGGATTTACTGGTGGAATGGGGTAATTACTCTTACAGCTGCAGAGGTTGAAGTTGACATTTAATCTGAGGGGGCAGAGAAATGATCACCCTATTAAAAGTATGTTGGGAGACTGTTAGGAACAACACATGAAATGTTTTTAGTTTTGGGTAGCTGGGTTCTTATCACACGAGGAATATGGGTTTGCTGGATTCTGCAATATGCGTACCTTGATTTTGTTTCTAATGACTTTTGATGATTTTATGTTACATGATTTAATGAAGTCCAATAATCCTGATATGCCCAAGAGTTTGTTGGTTCATCAATATGATAAGGAAAATTATTGTGATATGTTAACCATTTTTATTGATGGATCAAAAGGTAATTTAACAGGGAATACTGGTGTGGCTGTTCTTGTGCCTGAATTACAGGTAACAATAAAGAAATGCCTTACTAACTAGTTATCAGTATATACAGAAGAATTAGTTGCCATCATTTTGGGCTTACAAGGAAATCTATCTTTGCAAATTTGTAATTTGTTCAGATTCTTTTTTGGTTTTAACTAGCCTTTAAACAGGTAATTCTAGTAGTAGGTCAGATTTACTGCTGGAAGCCCTTCAAACTTTATTTCATATTCAAAGTATCGGTCTACATTTCCTCTTCTATATCACATAGAGGTGTTGAGGGGAACAAGTCAGTTGATTGTTTGGCCAAAAAATCTGTTAAAAATTCAACTCTGGATATAGTCCTTCCACTTAGGAAATCGGAAGCTAAGGGGTTGGTGGGGCTAAGAATTTAGGGATTACGGCAAGACCTGTGGGATAATGGGCATAAGGGGAGACATCTTTACAGAATACACAAAACTGTTGGATTGATAGGAGAAGGGGGTAAAACAAGAAGGGATGGATTTATATTGACCTGACTTAGAATTGGGCATCCTATGCTTAATTATTCCTTATATCTGGTTGGAGAATACTCTGGCATGTGTAGGATTTGTCATCATTATGAAACAGTTGAACATACTCTTTTACAACGTGAAGCATATAAGGTTGAAAGAAAGCAAATGCAGACTGTACTATTACCTTTGAGGCCTGTTAGCTTTAATTTTCAAACTTCAAGTTATGGAAGTAACTTTAATCTAATTCACAATATTGCCTTTCATTATTTACAATCTATAGGGCTTTTTGGGGTAATTTCATTTTCATTTGATGAAGAACTAGTTAGGGATTTATTTGCCAATTCTCTACGCCACATTCCAATCCTTTTGATGCCGGTAATGGACCTTGAAGTTGGACTGCCAATCGCCATTAAAAGTCAGAAGAAAAAGACACTGTCAGTCTACAGAGGATACTGCCTGGTCAAGAGTTATAGGCAAAGTTTGGCCTTGCTGTATCTTTAGTCTGTGGAGCACAGGGATGACCTCATGACCTCATACCAGAAGGTACCGATACAAGATGGGGGGGGGGGGGGGGGAGTGATTAAAAATACCTGAGTGGTAACTTCTTTACACAGAATAAGCTGCCAGAGGAAGTGGTTGAGACAGGCACAATTGAAACATTTAAGAGGCATTTGGATAGGTACATGAGGGGTATGATATAGAGGGTTATGGGCTGAAAGCAGACAACTGAGACGAGTAGGAAGCACGCTGTGGTCAGCATGCACCATCTTGGTCGAAGTGCCTGTTCTGTACCGTGTGACTCTATAACCTTATAACTCAAACATATGCCAAAGGTCAGGACTCTAATGCTCAGCTGGAGAGAAAATAACACCAGTATGCACAGGGGACCAGAGTAACTGAAGAAATTTATCACAGACATTCAATGCTAATTGTTGATGTAATTTTAACCTACTTTGGAAAGCACAATGGTGGGTTAAACTCCAAATCTTGCAGGAAAAAAATGTGTGTGTGTGTTGATAACTCAAATGATTGATCCTTGCATAAATTTCCAGGAAGAAAGGGCAAGGTACAGGCTAGTCAGAGCAGCTGAGAACTGAAAAGGTCAGGATATTTTGTGAAATCTTTGCAGTAACATGCAGCCCTTGTTTACCTCCCCAGAAAACAGTGATGAAGACTTTGTGCTGTTTGGTGAATAATCCTGAAAACATCAGGCCACCTCCTATGATGAAACACTGGGGTTTTTTGTTTAAATTGCAAATACAAAAAAACAGAAATGGTTATCAGTGAAAGAGACCACTTTACAGATAAAAGATTTTGCTTTCCTTTGTGACAACTTGATTGGTACTCGAATGTCCTGGAGGAAAGTAAATCTGCTATTCTTACTCGATCCAGTTTCCCTGCCACCTTAAACTGAACCCAAGATTGATGGCTCTTCACTGACTTGTGAAGTGTCTTAGCCTGGCACCTCAGGAGCTGAAGCTGCAACCATTCAATTGCTACCTTTTCAATGTAATACTCCATCTTTCAAACATGGACTGATTTTATTGTCAGGCTCATTTTCCACGTCCTTTCTGCAAATTCGAACCCCCTTATTTATTAAGAACTATCAACCCTGGTGGGCATTGCAAGCAACAAGCCAGCCTCAAAAACAAATGAATATGAAGAGCAGAAGGAGGACATAAGCAGGAATGGATTGCAGAATCTTTACCATTGGGAATTAGGCTCTTCGACCCTTTAAACTCACGTCAGATTGCTGGAGGAATGCATTCTATACAGACCCATTCTCTTCCCCTCATTCATGGCTCTGCAGTTCTCTTCCTTCCTCAAGTATCTGACCAATTTCTGAATGAATCCTCTTCCACCACATCAGGCAGGAAATTCCAGATCAAGACTAAGGTACCCCATGCAAGGCTTATTGAGAAAATAAGGAGGCACGGGATCCAAGGGGACATTGCTTTGTGGATCCAGAACTGGCTTGCCCACAGATGGCAAAGAGTGGTTGTTGGCAGGTCATATTCTGCATGGAGCTCAGTGACCAATTGTGTGCCTCAGGGATCTGTTCTGGGACCCCCTACTCTTTGTAATTTTTATAAATGACCAGGATTGGGAAGTGGAGGGATGGGTTAGTAAAGCTTCTGATGACACAAAGGTTGGGGGTGTCGTGGATAGTGTGGAGGGCTGTCAGAGGTTACAGTGGGATATTGATAGGATGCAAAACTGGGCTGAAAAGTGACAGATGGAGTTCAACCCAGATAAGTGTGAGGTGGTTCATTTTGGTAGGTTAAATACGATGGCAGAATATAGTATTAATGGCAAGACTCTTGGCAGTGTGGAGGATCAGCGGGATCTTGGGATCTGAGTCCATAGGACTCTCAAAGCTGCTGCGCAGGTTGACTCTGTGGTTAAGAAGCATACAGTGCATTGGCCTTCATCAATCGTAGGATTAAGAGCCAAGAGGTAATGTTACAGCTATATAGGACCCTGGTCAGACCCCACTTGGAGTACTGTGCCCTGTACTGGTCGCCTCATTACAGGAAGGATGTGGAAAGCATAAAAGGGTACAGAGGAGATGTACAAGGATGTTGCCTGGATTGGGGAGCCTTATGAGAATAGGTTGAGTGAACTCAGCCTTTTCTCCTTGGAGTGACGGAGGATGAGATGTGATCTGATAGAGGCGTATAAGATAATGAGAGGCATTGATCGTAATCAGAGGCTTTTTCCCAGGGCTGAAATGGCTAGCACGAGAGGGCACAGTTTTCAGGTGCTTGGAAGTAGGTACAGAGGAGATGTCAGGGGTAAGTTATTTATGCAGAGAGTGGTGAGTGTGTGGAATGTGCTGCCAGTGATGGTGGTGGAGGTAGATACGATAGGGTCTTTTAAGAGACTCCTGGATGGGTACATGGAGCTTAGAAAATTAGAGGGCTGTGGGTAACCCTAGGAAATTTCTAAGGTAGGGACATGTTTGGCACAGCTTTGTGGGCTGAAGGGCCTGTATTGAGCTGTAGGTTTTCTATGTTTCTAAGACTACTTGCTGCATGAAAACCTTTCCTCGAGCTATTCCATTTTATGCCAATCATCTTGCATCTAGTTCCTCCAGTTCTGAACACTTTCTATGGTTCTGTCTAAACCTCTGCTGATCTTCAGCACCTTGATGAAATCCTTCTCAACCTTCTCTATGGTGAACAATCCTAACTCCTCCAATCGAATTGTATAATCATTGCTTCTCTATTGCCAGCCTTTTCTGCACCCTTTCGACATTCTTCCTGTATTAATGTGACCCATCAGTAAAATTAAAATATTGTCCTTCATTTCAGCAGAGGGAGCTAGCTCAATGTGTAGATGGCATTGCAGAGAGGTAATGTTTACCACTTCTCCAAAGATCGACACCTTATCATGGTGGAGAGGTTTGTGAGTTCCTGAGATCCTGGAACTGATGGTGTCTGAACTTTAGCTCCTGGTAGGGTCACCCATGGCAATAAGGTCAGGGGGCAGAACCAACCAAGAAGTCAATGGTGGAGCTGGCGGAAGATGATCACCAATTACAACTGCAGTAAAAGTGGAGGAAGGCTTAGCGGTGAAGGGTTCCAAGTTGTCCCACATTTCACTCCTCTGGACTCTGATCCGATCTGTCAAGCACAGCGTGGTGGCTGCCTGGGCATTAGCCTCCCCATGTTAAACAAAGTCACGCACAGGTGTTCTCCATTAAGGGAATACATCCAAACATCCCGGCCTAAGTCCGGTGACAATAAGCAAGAGGTGAAGGGGCAGGACTGTGAGGTCTGGAAGCCAGTCAGAGTACAGTGATCCCAGATCAGCCACTACAGCCACCTGAAGACCCACCAATAGACAACTTCTTAGGAGAAGATCGTACTCGACTCAAGTGATCGCACTGCCATTGTAGTTCACCCCACAGAAATCAATAGTTTCCTCTCTGGCAATTTTCCATACATTACTTTTTTCACAAATATTTTCTGAAAAATGACAAGTTTATTTTTATATGAAGAAAAAGATATATAAACCCATAATTTTATATTAGCACCTGTAATGTTTCCCAGCAGCTGGGCTCAGATTAATCTACTAAATCCTTTGTAACTATTTCTAGAAACTGATTTATTATCTAAAGATATGAATCAGGCAGATCACAAGAGCAAAACATGCATAATAAAGGGCAGCAGTCAGCTGCACACGACTACCGTTCTGGAGAAAATGGCACAGTCTTCCCTTACTTGTTTAAGGATTGTGATTTATTGTTGAGAAAACCGTTGTATGCAGCAGTTCATGAATTGACTATGGCTTCACACTGCATGAAAAGGGCACGCTATCTACCGAGCGAGAGTAACTCATCTTCAAGGCCTGCCAGTTTAGCAAATATCATGATCATGGAGTCATTAGTGATAGGACCACCCACATCAATGTTGTGCAGGCTCAACAAGTGAGAGCACAGCACCGTTCCCTTGCAATGAAAAGAATATAAAAAATAAACAGGTTTTTTTCTCAACTTTTATGACAATTCAAATGCATGTAACATTCTGAATGTTAGTGCCCAGAAATAATAATGGTCATGGTATTTGGCTAAATGGTGCATTTTGCAGCCCGGAAAGCATAGCATTACTTCTCATTACACCATTCAAACAAATACTCAGTGACCCATCTCCAAGGGCACTGTCTGTTCAAAAGTGAGGTGCCAACAACTTAACAAACCTGAGAATTATAGAAGAAAGACATGCTTTTTGAGACATCAATGTCTGAAAACATTTTATATTTTTGAAGTTGCATTCTACGATACCTACTGCCTAACTTATTAATGATCAGCACTATCCATTCTATTGACATTTGTCAAGGTCCAAATATTCCCACCTCCTTCTTGAAATGGTGCCATAGTTCAATGTTAATTCATTTTTCAAAGTTGTAAGCCTTTATTTTTTAAACCCAAGATCCCATAATCGCTTCCTTAATGTCAACAAGTCAAAAGAGATCATTACTGACTTCAGGAGACCTTGCACCACTCACACCCCTCTTTATATCGGCGGCATAGCGGTGGAAACTACGAGAAGTTTCAACTCCCGGGAGTGCACGTCTTGCATAACCTTTCATGGTCCTGAACACATTTCATACAATCAGGAAAGCTCACCTACACGTCTACTTTCTGAGGAGGCTGAAGAGAGCTGGACTATGTACGTCTATACTCACATCATTCTTCAGATGCGCAGTAGAGAAGATCCCAACAAGCTTCATCACCGTATGGTATGGAGACCGCACAGTGGCAGACCTGAAGACACTACAACATGTTGTTAAAATAGTCCAACGCATCACCAGCAACAGCCTACCCACCGTCAAACACATATATATAGAAAGGTGCCAGACAAGGGCCAGTAATATCATGAAGGATCCCACACACCCTGCTCATGCACTATTTGCTCCACTCCCAACAGGGAGGAGGCTACGTAGACTTCCAGACACCAGGACCACCAGACTTCATAACAGTTATTCCCACAGATGTTGCTTGAACCACTAAGCTCTTCCAGCAGATTTTTTGCTCCACACTGCACCACTTGCAGTCCGTTGTGTTCCTGTATTCCTAATCCACAAAATGAGTTTGAACAGCAATTTATAGTGGATAATGACATTTGTAACATTGAAATACAACATCCAACAAGCCACATTAGGCTTATATGTGGTAAAATCAGGAGGCTATCATTGTGGAGGTGTGATTGGCTGAGACAACTACAACTTGAGCCACTTAACAAGATAAAATCCTATGACATTACAGGAAAGATACTGGCATGGATGGAGGAATGGCTGATAGGCAGGAGCCAGCAGGTGGGAATAAAGGGGGCTTTTTCTGATTGGCTGTCAGTGACTAGTGGTGTTCCTCAGGGGTCAGTATTGGGACTGCTACTTTTCATATTGTTTATTAATTATTTAGAATTGATGGCTCTGTGGCGAAGTTTGCAGATGATACAAAGACAGGTGGAGAGCTAGATAGTGCTGAGGAAGCAAAGCGATTGCAGCAGGACTTAGACAATGGGCAAAAAAGTGGCAGATGGAATACAGTATTGGGAAATATATGATAATATAATTTGGTAAAAGAAATAATAGTGCGGACTTTTGATTAAATGGGGAGAAAATACAAAAATCAAAGGTGTGAAGGGACTTAGGAGTCCTTGTGCAAGACTCCCAGAATATTAATTTACACGTTGAATCTATGGGAAAGAAGGCAAATGCAATGCTGGCCTTTATTTCAAGGGGAATAGAATATAAAAGCAAGGAAATAATGCTGAGGCTTTATAAGATATTAGTCAGGCCACACTTGAAGTGTTGTCAACAGTTCTGAGCCCCATATCTCAGAAAGGATCTGTTGTCATTGGAGAGTCCAGAGGAGGTTCGTGAGGATGATCTCAGGAATGAAACGGTTAACATACAGGCATAATTTGGCAGTTTTGGGTCTGAACTTACGGGAATTTAGAAGAATGCGGGGGGGGGGGGGGCGGTATCTCATTGAAACCTACCAAATGTTGAAAGGACTACACAGGGTGGATGTGGAGAGGATGTTTCCTATGGTGGGTGTATCAAGAACTAGAAGGAGCAGCCTCAAAATTATGGGGCAACCTTTTAGAACAGAGGAGGAATATTTTTAGCCAGAGAGTAGTGAATCTGTGGAATTCTCTGCTACAGACTGTGGTGGAGGCCAAGTCCATGGGTATAGTTAAAATAGAAGTTGGTAGTTTCCTGATCGGTCAAGGCATCAAAGTATGTAGCAAAACGACAAGTGTATGGGGTTGTGTGGGATCTGGTCATTCATGATGGAATGAAGGCAGAGCAGTCTCAATTGGCAGAATTGTCTAATTCTGCTCCTATGTCTTATGGTCTTGGTTGGAGATCCAACCACCATTTGCTTGCAACGTTCCCGGTAATAAAGCTAACTGAAAGTGAATTAAGAGAGCTACTGAATTTGCTACACAGTGTTCGAGGATGGCATTGGAAACCTCAAACATATCAAGGGAAAATGTTAATGAAAATGCTACACCCAAATTTTACAAAGCCCGTCTGGTTCCTTATACCATCGGTGATAAAGTAGCCAGTGAGCTAGATCGCATGGAGGCTGAAGGAATTCTTTCTAAGGTTGGGTGGACCCATGGCAATGCCAGTAGTCGCAGAAGCTAAGAAGAATGGAGCTGTCAGGATCTGTGATGATTTTAAGGTCATCTTCCACCGAGCACTGGAAGTAGATCAATACCTTCTGCCCAGGATACAGAATATCTTCACAAACCTTTCAGGTGGGAAACACTTCAACAAAGTGGACTTTCAGTGCCTGTAAAAAGTATTCAACCCCTCCCCCGGAAATTTTCATGTTTTATTGTTTTACAACATTGAAGCACAGTGGATTTAATTTGACTTTTATGGCTCTGATCAACAGAAAAAGACTCTTTTGTGTCAAAGTAACCTAAATTAACGACAAGTATAAAACACAAAATAATTGATTCCTTAAGTATTCACCCCTTCAAGCTGGTCATTTAGAAGATACATCTTTGGTAGCAATTACACCCTTGAGTCTGTGTGGATAGGTCTCTATCAGCTTGGCACATCTAGACACTGCAATTGTTCCCCATTCTTCTTTACAAAACTGCTCAAGCTCTGTCAGATTGCATGGGGATGGTGAGTGAACAGCTCTTTTCAAGTCCGGCCACAAATTCTCAATTGAATAGAGGTCTTGACTCTGACTTGGCCACTCCAGGACATTAACTTTGTTATTTTTAAGCCATTCCTTTGTAGCTTTGGCTTTGTGCTTTGGAAAACAAATCTGCTTCCTAGTTGTAGTTCTCCTGCAGACTGCATCAGGTTTTCCTCCAGGATTTTACCCTCTACCTTCACAAGCCTTCCAGAGACTGCACACAGCACAATACAGTCACCACCATGCTTCACAGTAGGGATGGTGTTTTTTGCCAAACATAGCATTTAGTCTGATGGCAAAAAAGCTCAATTACGGTTTCATCAGACCATAGAAACTTTTTCCAGCTGACTTCAGAGTCTCCCACATGCCTTCTGGCAAACTCTAGCTGAGATTCCATGTGAGTTTTTTTCAACAGTGACTTTCTCTTTGCCACTGTCCCATGAAGCTGTGACTGGTGAAGCACCTGGGCAACAGTTGTTGTATGTGCAGTCTCTCTCATCTCAGCCACTGAAGCTTGTAACTCCTCCAGAGTTGTCATAGGTCTCTTGGTCTGGCACAGACCTGCACAGTCATTTACTTTTGAGGACAGCCTGCTTTAGGTAGATTGACAGCTGTGCCTTATTATTTCCATTGCCTGATGATTGACTGAACTGTACTGCAAGGGATATTCAGTGACTTGGAAATTTTCTTGTATCCGTCTCCTGACTTGTGCTTTTTAATAACCTTTTCCTGGAGTTGCTTGGAGTGTTCTTTGGTCTTCATGGTGTAGTTTTTGCCAGGATTCTGACTCACCAGCAGTTGGACCTTCCAGGTACAGGTGTATTTTTGCTACAATCAATTGAATCACCCTGACTGTGTACAGGTCTCCAAAAACAGATCTCCATTTAACTAATTATGTGACTTCTAAAACCAACTGGCTGTACCAATGATGATTTGGTGTGTCATATTAAAGGTGAGTGAATAATTATGCATTCAATTATTTTGTGTTTTATATTTGTAATTGATTTCATTCATGTTGTAGAGATTTGTTTTCACTTTGACACAAGAGTCTTTTTTTGTTGATCAGTTTCAAAAAGCCAAATTAAATCCACTTTGATTCAATGTTATAAAACAAGAAAACTTCCAAGGTGGTGAGTACTTTTAATAGGCCTGGTGGCCTACCTACAGACGGAGATGAAAGAAAAATCCAAAGTGTTTCTCAGCATAAACACTCAGAAAGGGCTTTGTTGCTGTAATTTTTGGAGTAGCATCTGCACCTGCACTCTGGCAGAAAATCATGGACCAGGCGCTGCAAAGCTGCCCAATGTTATCTAGATGACATCATTGTTACCTGTATTTCTTTGCATTTACTCTGAATGCCTGCAAGAACTAAATCTCAGGGCTGCATATGGTGACATATATGTATTGTGATAATAAATTTCACAGTCACTGCATTAAATTTCATCTCCCATGGGTCTGCACATTCTGTAGACCTTGATGGATATTACATTTTTAGTGCCTGTAACACCCTGTGTTAGACACCTGGGATCAAGATCAGGTATAGCTTGTGTTGGTAGATACCTGCCTTGGATCTGGAACCAGTTGCCACATTGCTGGCTTAGAAAAGGAGGAAAACAAATTATTTTGCTACGTTTTTAAAATATTTTAACTCATGTCAGTCCTTATTGGGAAGTCAAGCATTTCATTTGCAATTTCCCATCAGCAAGCTAGTGCTTTCAAAAGTAATCTGCTAGAAACCCATGATTCTCTATTTGCCTGTATTAGAGTTCACAGTCATATCTGGTCACCAAGTCCACTGAGCTTGGATTTAAATTAGACTCCATCGGGTCTGCACATGAGAATTGATAGAATTTAACACGTCAAAGTCATGCAGATCGTCAGCCTGTAACACTGGTAATGTCTTCACTCCTTGTCCACTGAAGAGACTTCAGTCCAACTTCCCAGATTTGTTTAGAGCAAAGCAGAAAAGAATAGATCCCCCTGGTGAATTTTTTTTAGGTCAGAGGTAGATCAGATTATATTAATTGTATTCTGCAATTACACCAACCTTCCACGTTCAATCTCAGGCTCCAATTCACTTTTAAAAAGTATTCCATTTTGAAGCCAATTCAAATGCAAAGGGGTTTCCCTTCTGACAGGGGGGGAATTCAGAATTATTTTGTGCTATTAATGGCATGGTATTTATTCTATTCTGAGGGCCATCAATGCCGGTCCACTCCAAATTGAATGGATAAATACCTCATACAGAGGAGCTTTGGTCTGTGCCCTTAATTTCCACAAGTGTTATAGATTGTAACATTTCTGCAGATGTTGCTCTCTACAGAGAATTTAAAGGTGAGTTTGTTGTGAACTTGCCACCCCAGAATTCACCTTGCACTGTTTCATCAAAGTTAATTTAAATTGAAAATCTCATAGCTACAAGAGAAATGAGAAGCTGAACACCCCAATGTGACATAGATTAATGGTCAGATCACAAAGATCAAATAACAAGGTTTATCAGCTTCATGCCCTTCGCTCTGTTATTACTGGGAAAACATAGGGCTGCTGCTTTAGGAGAATTTAATCTCTCATAAAGTCACTCCAAATAAGGAACAGATATTGTCAAATTATTCAGTGTAATTTGCTCATCATTATGTGACAGAACACCAAAAGAATAATGATGCTAACCTTACAAACAACTTTGAAGAAATTTCTCATTAGAAAACATTGACAATATTTGTTATACATTACTTCATGCCTTCAGAAATTGGATTATCTATGATATTGTAGCCTCATTAGGCACATGGGTTAAGAGAATTAAACAGTGCATTCAAATTCTTTATCAGCAATTTCTCATTATAAATTAATATCCTTCATCAAGCCTGGAGATTGACAGATTCTTTAAAAATACATCTGTTGAGTGTTTGCTTTCCTAGCTGTTTACTGATATAAAATTCTTGGTGCAATACTAACCCTTACAAACTTACACAACTCTGTTTCAATTGAGCTACCGATTGTATTCTAGAGTGCAATTATCTTTTGGTGGGGTAAAGGATGGTGGGCTTTGGATGGACAAACAGCTACATTTCTTCAGTTAAAAGATTTGCCAATCCTTGCTACCTGCCATTGCTTAAGGAGATTGGTCACTGATTGGCTATTGGCAGTCTGACAACTGTAAATTCTCAAATAAGAGTCAATGCATTGGGCAGAAAAAAATAATGTACACCTTCTCATCAGGACCTGTTACCAAACAAAGATCTGGATTTTCCATGACAAATCCTTCATCATTACTTAGCCATTATATGTAGGCAAAGGAACTACACAACACAAATCTGCACCAAAATAGCAAGTGATGCAAAGTGTAAAATTATTATGAGCTCAGTCATCTGTGTGGACTTCCAGCTTAATTTTGTTTTTTTTAAATTTTATTTACCTACTTAGAGATAGAGCATGGTAACAGATCCCATTCGCCCAAAAAGCTGATGCTGTCCAATTACACTCGTGTAACTAAATAACCAAATAACGTATAGTACATCTTTGGAATGTAGGAGGGAACCAGAGCACCAAATAAAACCCACATGGCCATGGGGAGAATGCATAAACTCTTTACAGATAGTGACAGAATTGAAGCCAGCGTTGCTGATGCCGAATAGCATTACACTAACAGCTAGGCTGCTGTACTGGCCATTTTAATCATGAAGTCCTTCTACAATGACAACATAGGTCAACACTTAGAAAGGATATTTGTCACATGTTTTGTCACATGTTTAGTCACATGGTTTCAAAAATCGCTTCACAGAAAACTAGTAGTCCAGGTTATATTGCAGTGAGATTAAGAGGTACAGATTGAATGTTGTATGTGTTAGAATTTTAACAGAATTTACAGAAATTATCCATTCTGTTCTACACTTACCTCATGAACAGAAAGGTGACTACAGTGTGGGTAGGACTGTTCAAGGATAAAGTGGGAAATGTGCCTGAAATCAGAGGAGGTAGGGAGGTCCTTCATGAATACATTGCTTCTATGTTGATCAGTGAGAGGAACATGTAAGGTTAGTGTAGAATGGGTTAATAAACTGAATTATGTTGAGGTTAAGAAAGAGGCAGTGTTGGAGCTTTTGAAAAACATTCAGATAGTTAAGTCCATGGAGCTGGAGGGGATACATACAGGAAGTGAGAAAAGAAATTGTTGGGGCATTGAAGATGATCTTTGCATCCTCACCGGCCACAGGAGTAGAACCAGACATTTGGAGGATGACAAATATACCTTTGTTCAAGAAAGGTAATAGTGATAACCCTGGGAATTATACACAAGTAAGTCTTGCATCACTGGTTGGAAGAATAATGGAGAGGATTCCAAGACTGAGAAGTAGCAAATGAAATTCAATCTGGAAAAGTGTGAAGTGATTCACTTTGGAAGTTCAAACCTGAAGGCTGAGTATAGGGTTTATAGCAGGATTCAGCAGTGTGGAGAAACAGAGAGAATGTCCAGTTCAAAATCATAGATCCCTCAAAGTTCAAGAACGCAACTCTATAAAATTCTAGTTAGATCATGTTTGGAGTACTGTGTTCATTTCTGGTCATCTCTCTATAGGATGGATGTGGAAGGTTTAGAGAGGGTGTAGAGGAGATTTACCAAGATGCTCCCTGGATTAGAGAATATTGTTATGTGGAAAGACTGAGCAAGCTGGGGCTTTTCTCTTTGGAGCAAAGGAAGATGAGAGGCGACATGATGGAGGTGGCTAAAATTTTAACATGAATAAATAGAGTGGACAGCCAGTGCCTTTTACCCTGAGCACCAATTACTAATACCAGAGGACATCCTTTGAAGGTAAGTTGAGGAAAGTTTAGGGGGGATGTCGGACAGAAGAAAATCTGTAGATGCTGGAAATCTGAGCAACACATGTGAAATGCTGGAGGAACTCAGCAGGCCATGTAGCATCTATGGAGAAGAGTACAGCTGCCATTTCGGGCTGAAACCCTTCAGCAGGACTGAAGAAAAAAAGCTGTGGAGTAGATTGAAAAGGTGGAGGGAGATGGCAGAGATAGTTTTTATTTTACTGAGAATCTAAATGACCAGAGAGCACTGCTGGGGTAGAAGTTCACACTGTTACATTAGGAACATTTAAGAAACTTAGATAGGTATTTGAAAGAAAAACAGTGATTTATGGGCTGTGGAGGAGGAAAGGTTTAGTATCTATATAGGTGGTCATAACATCGTGGACTGAAGGGCCCATAATGTGTTGTGCTGTTCTATGAGACACCTTGCAACAAACACAAAATGCTGAATGAACTCAGCAGGCCAGGCAGCATCTTATGGAAAAGAGTACAGTTGACATTTTGGGCCGAGATCCTTCATCAGGTCTGCTGAAGGGTCTCGGCCTGAAACATTGACAGTACACTTTTCCATAGATGCTGCCTGGCCTGCTGAGTTCCTCCAGCATCTTGTGGCATCTGCAGATTTTCTGTCGCCTGTGACATGCCTTGTTTTTATCTGCAGGCAAGAGCATAAAACAATCAATATCCAATGAAACCCTTTAAAAGAGAACATTACAGGTAGGGTTCATAATTCTACAGTCAATTATGAAGCAACTGTCTCTTCCTTATCCCCTTGCATATGATCTTAAACATTTACATCTTTGTTTAATGACATTTCTGTGCAATAATATTTGTGTACTATTATTTCTGCAGCTAGCCACATGTCAGAAGTCACGTTTTCTACAGCAAAGTTGGGCAGTCTTTGTCATGATACTTGACCCCAGAGAGCAGGTCATCATCACCCAAAGCATCGTTACGTGATCCCGGGCTCAGCTTGCACAAGTGTGCAATGTGATGGCCAGTAATCATCATGAGTGAGTTCTCCATCAGCTAGCCAAAGCCTCAGAGCATAGGGGGACCAGATGCTAGTTTAGTGGAATTAATCACAAGTCCAGTAATCAATAGAACTTCACCTACTGGAATTTGAAATGCAAACAGAAGATGCTGGAAACAGTTAGCAGTCCAGGTGGCATCTGTGGAAAGAGAATGAGAGGAAATGTTTCATGTCCAAGACCTAGAGTGTCACAAGCTGAAATACTGGTTCTGTTTCTTGCTTCATAGATGCTGGTTGACCTGCTTGGTATTTCCAATTCATTCCATTTTTAGTTCCAAATACATTTTCCGACAAGGATGCACAAAATGCAGTTTTCTCCGAAAATTAAATTACCTGAAGTTCCAGAAACAAAATGCAAACATTGTAATTCTTGCAAATCACACAATATGTCTATTAAAATTACTTTGGATTGAAAATCAAATTCATTCTGCCTGACAACATCTCCTCCTCAATCCTCATCAGCACGGGTGAACCACAAGGCTGTGTACCTAGCCCCCTGCTCTATTCTCTTTAGACTTCCAACTGTGAGGCTAAGCACAGCTCCAACGCCACGATAAGTTTGTTGATGACACCACTGTGGTTGGCCGAATCAAAGCTGGCAATGAATCAGGGTATAGGACAGATTCAAATTCTAGCTGAGTGGTTCCACAGCAACGACCTCTCACTCAATGTCAGCAAGACCAAGAAGCTGATTATTGACTTCATGAGGAGGAAACTGGAGACCCGTGAGCCAGTCCTCATCAGGGGATCAGAGTTGGAAATTCCTCGATGTTATCATTTTGGAGGATCTGCCCTAGGTCCAGCACATAAGTGCCATTACGAAGAAAGCACAGCAGCACCTCTATTTCCTTGGCAGTTTGAGAAGATTCGGTATGCCATCTAAAACTCTGACAAACTTCTATAGATGTGTGGTGGAGAGTATATTAACTAGCTGAATCACGACCTGATATGGAAACACGAATGCCCTTGAACAGAAAGGCCACAATAGAAGTGAATACAGCCCAGTCCATCCTGGGTAAAGCCCTCTCCACCACTGAGCACATCTACATGGAGCACCGTCACAGGAATGCAGCATCCATCATCAAGGACCCCACCACCCAGGCCATGCTCTCTTCTTGCTGTTGCCATCAGGAAGAAGGTACAGGAGCCTCAGGACTCACATCATCAGATTCAGGAACAGTTATTATCCCTCAAACATCAGATTCTTGAACCAGAGCGGATAATTTCACTTAACTTCATTTGCTCCATCATTGAAATGTTCTCACAACATATCACTTTCAAGGATTCTTCATCTTATGCTCTCAATATATATTGCTTGCTTGCTTGTTTGTTTGTTTATTTATTTATCTATCAGTCTTTGTTTCTTTTTGTATTTGCACAGTTTATTGATTCTTTGATAATCCTGTTGAGTGTGGTTTTTCATTGATTATATTGTGTTTCTTGTATTTACTGTGAATGCCTGTGAGAAAATTAATCTCTGGATTGTATATAGTAACATTTGTGAATTTGATCGTAAATTTACTTTGAACTTTGAGCTAATGAAGTAAACAATGTAAACCACTCACTTAACAGGACACCTTGCAACAGTGGTAGTTAGAAAATTGCTTCAGTTAACACATTTTTATTTTCTTATGAATAACTTTTCCCTACATTTCTTCTATTATTGAAAATATGTCCCTTCCCCTTGAGAGGTTTTAAAGCACAGATCAATATGAGACTTCACAACAATGGGAAAAATCTTTTAGAATCATTCTCACACTTCCATTCCATGTTAAGGTGAAGGGAAATTGTATACGTGCGGATGCTCTCTCTAACTGAAGGGCACTGTATCAATGGGAGTCAGTACTGTTGTTATTTTGTAGTAGAAAACTGGAGATGAGAGCAAACAACCTAAATTTGTATTTGCATGGGCAAAGCAAAGCTTCCTGGGGTAGTTCAGAGAATAAACTTTGACTCAGAACAAGATAAGATGATATGAATGTGGGTGTACAAACGTCCAAGTAGCTGGGTGTGTTTTAAGGAGCAGAATGAAGAGTCTGAGTGTGACAATTCCAGTGTTTAGGTCCTCAGCAGCTAAACACAGAGCAATAGGACAAGCATATTCTGGGACGACCACAAATGGAGGAGTTGAGTGGCCCAGGGATGATTCTATGACTGAAGGAGATTAGGGTGATAGGAGGACTGAGGGTGAGCTTGAAAACACAAAATGAGAATTTTAAATACAAAGCATTTCTCATCATGAGACAACCTCGTCAATCATTTTGTGAACATAATTAATAGTCTTCTTTTAAGCTTTCTGCTCTGGCTTCCCTTTCGCTGTGAATGCACCATCCCATGTCTTGTCATCTCAAGGATACATTTATCATATTGAATCAAAGCTCGCTGCAAAATGTACTTCTCTTCATTCTTCCTTCCACTCTTACAACTTTAACTCTTGCAGTCCAACCAAATCAACCTGCAAATTCTGCATCATATAAGAAGTGCTCCTTTTCCTTTCAATTCTCAATCTGTTTGTTGGTTTGACTTCCTAAATTGTGACTTTATATCTCAATTGAACTATTAAGTTACATGATCAGAAATAAAATTGGAAAGAGGAAGGCTAGTCAGTCTACTGACGACACTTCTTCACACAGAGACTCCACTATCATAACACTGGGCAGTAAAGTGTTTACATTGAAACAATCCATTGCCAGCTTCTTCAGCTGAGCCCTGTACACAATCTGACAATGTCAGATGTAGTATGGCAGAAATCTCAACTAATCTAATCAGAACCTTGCAACCTAACCATGATAAAATGTTTATTAATCCAACTGACAAATGTTCGTCCTTGTATTTGCCCTTAGTCCCTTGGTCACACTGTTCTTGGACTACAGTACAGCATTCAACACCATAATTCCTTCCAAGCGTGACAAGAAGCTCAGAGACCTTGGCCTTCACCCTGCCTTGTGTAGCGGAATCCTAGTCTTCTTGTCAGATCGCTGGCAGGTGGTAAGAGTGGGCTCCCTCACCTCTGCCCCTCTGACCTTCAACACAAGTGCCCTTCAGGGCTGTGTCCTAAGCCCCCTCCTTTACTGTCTGTATACCTATGACAGTGTTGCAACCCACAGCTCCAATCTGCTAATTAAATTTGTTGATGATACTACCCTGATTGGCCTAATCTCAAATAATAGTGAGACAGCCTACAGAGAAGTCATCACCCTGACACAGTTGTGTCAAGAAAACAACCTCTCCCTCAATGTCGCAAAAACAAAGAAGCTGGCTGTGGGCTACATGACAAATGGAGACAGACTAACCCCTATTGATATAAATGGATCTGGGGTTGAGAGGGTGAAGAGCTTTAAGTTACTCGGCATAAACATCACCGAGGATCTCACGTATCCTGTACATACTGGCTGTGTGGTGAAAAAGGTACAACAGCACCTCTTTCACCTCAGAAGGTTGAAGAAGATTGCTATGGGCCCCCATATCCCAATAACTTTCTACAGGGGCACAACTGAGAGCATCCTGACTGGCTGAAACACTGCCTGGTATGGGAACTGTGCTTCCCTCCATCGCAGGACTCTGCAGAGAGTGGTGTGGACAGCCCAGCGCATCTGTAGATGTGAACTTCCCACTATTCAGGACATTTACAGAGACAGGTGTGTAAAAAGGGCCCAAAGGATCATTGGGGACCTGAGTCACCCCAACCACAAACTGCTCCAGCTGCTACCATCTGGGAAACAGTACCGCAGCATAAAAGTCAGGACCAACAGGCTTCGGGACAGCTTCTTCCACCAGGCCATCAGACTGATATATTCATGCTGATACAATTGTATTTCTATGTTATTTTGACTGTCCCATTGTATGTACTATTTATTATAAATTACTGTAAATTGCACATTGCACATTTAGCTGGAGACATAACGTAAAGATTTTTACTCCTCATGTATGTAAGAAAGGCAATTCAATTCATAAGTTACAGATGTATGAAATTAGACCTGGAGTAGACCACACTCTCAAGCCTGCTCTTCTATTCAACAAGACCATGACCAATCTAATTGAAATCTCTTTGTATTCCCACCTATAGGGGAAACCTTTTACCCTTTGCACATCAAGAATTATCTGCATTTGCCCTAAAACATTCACTTTGCTTTCACTATCCTTTCAGGAAGGATTCCAAAGATTTGTATCTCTCTGGCAGTTAAAATTTCACCACATCCCTTTTAATAAAGAGAGCCTTGCTTTTAAGCAAATAGTTTGTAATGTAATTGGTTGTGGCTCAGCCTGACGAGACTCACGGCTACAATCCCACATATTAATTGCCATGCTGCTTTTTATCCATTCCTATTGACAATGCAAATCATATTTTGAAGGGAAATAATGATATAGAACAACGACTTCTCACTTAACATCAGCAAAACCAAGGACCAGATTATTGACTATAGGAAGAAGAAATTGACAGTCCATGACTTAGCTCTCATTAGGGGTTCAAAGGTTGTAGAGGAACAGTAACTTTAAATTCTTTTGTGTTATCATTTCGAAGATCTGTCCTGGGACCAATGCGTAAATACCATTACAAAGAGGGCACAAAGGTGCCTGTACTTTCTTAGGTGTTTATTCAGAGTATGCTGGCTGGTTGCACCATGGTCTGGTATGGAAACACCAATACCTAACAACAGGAAAGCCTTCAAAAAGGAATAGATACATCCCAGTCCATTGACCACATCTACAAGGAGCGCTGCCACAAGAAAGCAGCATTATCGTCAAGAAAAAGCACCATCAAGGCCAGGATCGCTTCTCACTGTTGTCATCAGGAAGAAAGTACGGGAGCCTCAGAACCCACACCACCAGGTTCAGGAATCGTTAAAGCTCTTCAACCATCAGGCTCCTGAACCGGCATGGATTACTTCACTCACCTCAATGCTGAACTTATTTCACAGCCTATGGACTCACTTTCAAGGACTCCATGGCTCATGTTCTCAGAATTATTTTATTATTATTATTATTCTGAGGTCTTCTTTTGCACGTTGGTCAATTGTCAGTCTTCGTGTGTAATTTTCATTGATTCTATTACAGTTCTTTGTGTCTACTGTGAATGCTCAAAAGAAAATTAATCTCAGGGCAACATACGGTGACATATACTTCAATAATCTATTTACTTTGAATTTCACTAACTGTAGTAATAAGGTGGTGGGTGAAGAATTCTGAAGTTCAAGCAATGCTAAGTTCAACAAAAGTAATTATTTTAAAATTTGATTCCCAGCAAAGAATATCAAGATAAATTTCTAATAAAATAACTGTTCAGTTTGGCTCACCTTAATACTTCTGTAAACATGAAAATAATTGTCATAGGGAAAAAGACTACAGAAAAAGAAAATGCATTTAAAAGACTAGGAAGCAGTTCATTCTTTAAAGTTTCCTCCGGGTACATTTTCGTTACATGGAAGAGTTTTTTTAATTCAATCAATTATCTGAAAATGCACTGCAGGTTTAGTCTTTCTAATTCCTAATGAATGAACAAGCAGCCTCTTCAAATATTTTGCAGAGCGCCACACCTCATTCATTGTAACTCATAAAATAAATGGGTTTATTAGACAATATTGGCAGACAACACACCAAAGGGGATGGAGGAGCTTTAAAATCAATCAGGTGTGAAAGTGCAGATATATTTCACTATATGAAGCCAATATTCACTCTAGTAAACTGCACAATGAACTAAAGGTTATACTCTGACCACTTCTTGATATGTAGGTCTTTAAGATAGAAAATAAAGTACGCAAAATATTCCAGTGTAAAAAAATACACAGTTGTTGAACCGATCTAGAGAACACTGAAATACTTAGTTACAAACGTAGTTGGGTTACTTTCATGAAGAACATCCACCCATTTCACAACCTTAAACCCAAGATTCCTACGGCTTGTCATTTGAATTCTCAGCTCTACCCCTCTGTCTCTTGCACTTACTCTAATGAAGCTCAAAGCTCTTCTTTCTACCATGATCATTAAACACTCCTGGACCCAACACCCAAACTCAGTTACGTTTTGCAATATTTATTTTATTCTGATTTTTGCGTTAATATCATTTTCAGTCACTCTTAAGATTCCAGAAGACAGCCAGTAAATTAAACAAAGTATATATTTTTTAAGAAAAATAACTTGGAGTGCATCAAAAACATATATATTTCATGCTTATTCCACAGCAGGCAGAAAGCCTTCCGGCAAGTTCCACTCCAACGATTCAGAAGCGATAGAAATACACACTGAAACTGCTAGAAAACTCAGCAGGTCAGACAAAGGCAGACAGTAGTTGTAAAAAGAGAAACAGAGGTGGGGGCATGGCACTGTTGAGCAGGGATAGTGTCACAGCTGCAAAAAAAGCAGCAAGTCATGGAGGGGTTGTCTATGGAGTCTCTGTGGGTGTAAATTAGGAACAGGAAGGGGGTCAATAACTCTACCGGGTGTTTTTTTATAGATGACCCAATAGTAATAGGGTCATCGAGGAGCAGATAGGGAGACAGATTTTGGAAAGGAGTCATAATAACAGGGTTGTTGTGGTGGGAGGTTTTAATTTCCCAAATATTGATTGGCATCTCCCTAGAGCTTAGATGGGGTGAAGTTTATTAGATGTGTTCAGGAAGGTTTCCTGACACAATATGTAGGTAAGCCTACAAGAGGAGAGGCTCTACTTGATCTTGTATCGGGAAATGAACCTGGTCAGGTGTCAGGTTTCTCAGTGGGAGAGCATTTTGGAGATAGTGATCACAATTCTATCTCCTTTACCATAGCATTGGAGAGGGATTGGAACAAATAAGTTAGGGAAATGTTTAATTGGAGTAGGGGGAAATATGAGGCTAACAGGCAGGAACTTGGAAGCATAGATTGGAAACAGATGTTTTCAGGGAAACATACGGAAGAAATGTGGCAAATGTTCAGGGGATATTTGCGTGGGGTTCTGTGTAGATACATTCCAATGAGACAGGGAAAGGATGGTAGGGTATAGGAACTGTGGTGTACAAAGGCTGTTGTAAATCTAGTCAAGAAGAAGAGTTTACAAAAAGTTCAAAACACTAGGTAATGACAGAGATGTAGAAGATAATAAGGCTAGCAGGAAGGAGCTTAAGAATGAGATTAGGAGAGCCAGAAGGGGCCATGAGAAGACCTTAGTGGGCAGAATTAAGGAAAACCCCAAGGCATTCTACAAGTATATGAAGAACAAGAGGATAAGACGTGAGAGAATATGGATGAGAGGGGTTTGGAGGGATATGGCCCAGGTGCAGGTCAGTGGGACTAAGCAGAAAAATGGGTCGGCACAGCCAAGAAGGGCCAAAAGGCCTGTTTCTGTGCTGTAATGTTCTATGGTTCTATGGTTCTATGACTAACCAAGTGTGACAGTGGAAAAGTGTGTACAGAACTGGAGGAGATGGCAGAGGTATTTAATGAATACTTTGCTTCAGTATTCACTACAGAAAAGGATTTTGGAGTTTGTAGGGATGCCTTGCAGCGGACTGAAAAGCTTGAGCATGTAGATATTAAGGAAGAGGATGTGCTGGAGCTTTTGGAAAGCATCAAGTTGGATAAGTCACTGGGACCATATAGGATGTATCCCAGGCTACTATGGGAAGTGAAGGAGGAGATTGCTGAGCTTTGTATCATCAACGAGGACAGGTTTGGAAGGATTGGAGGGTTGTAGATGTTTTTCCCTTATTCAAGAAAGGGAGTAGGGATAGCCCAGGAAATTATAGACCAGTGAGTCTTACTTTAGTGGTTGATAAGTTAATGAAGAAGATCCTGAGAGGTAGGACTTATGAACATTTGGAGAGGCATAATATAATTAGGAATAGTCAGCATGGCTTTGTCAAAGGGAGGTCGTGCATAATGAACTTGATTGAATTTCTTGAGGATGTGACTAAACACATTGATGAAGGAAGAGCAGTAGATGTAGTGTATATGGATTTCAGCAAGGCATTTGATAAGGTACCCCATGCAAGGCTCATTGAGAAAGTAAGGAGGCATGGGATCCAAGGGGACGTTGCTTTGCGGATCCAGAACTGGCTTGCCCACAGAAAGCAAAGAGTGGTTGTAGATGGGTCATATTCTGCATGGAGACTGGTGACCAGTGGTGTGCATCAGGGATCTGTTCTGGGACCCCTACTCTTTGTGATCTTTATAAATGACCTGGATGAGGAAGTGGAGAGATGGGTTAGTAAATTTGCTTATGACACAAAGGTTGGGGGTGTTGTAGATAGTGTGGAGGGCTGTCAGAGGTTACAGTGGGACATTGATAGGATGCAAAACTGGGCTGAGAAGTGGTAGATGGAGTTCAACCCAGATACGTTCATTTGGTTGGTCAAATATGATGGCAGAATATAGTATTAATGGTGAGACTCTTACCAGTGTGGAGACTCAGAGGGATCTTGGGGTCCGAGTCCATAGGACACTCAAAGCTGCTGTGCAGGTTGACTCTGTGGTTAAGAAGGCATACAGTGCATTGGCCTTCATCAATCGTGAGATTAAGAGCCAAGAGGTAATGTTACAGCTATATAGTTCCCTGGTCAGACCCCACTTGGAGTACTGTGCTCAGTTCTGGTCGCCTCACTACAGGAAGGACATGAAAATGAAAGAAAGTGTGCAGAGGAGATTTACAAGGATGTTGTCTGGATTATGAAGCATGCCTAATGAGAATAGGTTGGGTGAACTCGGCCTTTTCTCCTTGGAGTGATGGAGGATGAGCGTTGACCTGATAGAGGTGTACAAGATAATGAGAGGCATTGATCATGTGGATAGTCAGAGGCTTTTTCCCAGGGCTGAAATGGCTAGCATGAGAGGACATAGCTTTAAGGTGCTTGGAAGTAGGTACAGAGGAGATGTCAGGAGTAAGTATTTTACGCAGAGAGTGGTGAGTGTGTGGGATGGGCTGCCGGCGGCGGTGGAGGCGGAAACGATAGGGTCTTTTAAGAGACTCCTAGATGGATACATGAAGCTTAGAAAAATAGAGGGTTATGGATAAGCCTAGGTCGTTCTCAGGTAAGGACATGTTTGGTAGAGATTTGTGGGCCAAAGGGCCTGTATTGCACTGTAGGTTTTCTACGTTTCTATGTTTTAGTATTTCCTGAGTATTTCCAGTATATTCTATTTTAGTTCAGGTTATCAGCAACAGTTTTCTGACTAGCAATAATGAGTAATTGGTCCTATTATACAATACTTCATACAGAACAAAATAATTCTGTTCATCCCTTAATTCCCCTTAAAACATTGTGTTCCATTTGTGTTACATCATTAATGAGCATTATTGAATTTTTACTGCCTTCCATTTGTTGTGGACTTTTCTTTCAACTATTTATTTCACTGACCCACCGCTGTTTCTGAACCTTAAAACTTATTTCTAAAGTCTTCCACTTCTCACATAGAGTCACAGAGCAATAGAGCACAAGCACAGGCCATTTAGCTCAATGAGTCCATGCTGACCATGGTGCCCACTCTAATCCCAATTTCCTCCATTTGGCCCAGTCCCTTTAACGCTTTATATATCCAAGTGTCATTCCTGAATGACACATTTGTACCTGTCTCCACCACAGCTTTTCTTTAATCTTCCCCCCCCCCACCCTAAATCTAAGCTCCCTAGTTTTGGACTCCCATACTCTGGGGAAAAGACAGTTGCTGTCTATCAATTCTATGTTGCTCATAAGTTTAAACATTTCAATAAAGTAACCCATCATTCTTCTAAATTCATGAAATAAAGCCCTAGCCTATCAAACCATTTTCTGTAAATCAGGCCCTCTAGTGCTGGCAACATCGTCATAAATCTTTCCTGCCCGCTTTCCAGTTAGGCCACATCTTTCCTATATCAGTAAGATGAAAAATGTACACAATTCTCCAAGTCCAGCCTTATCAATGAATTATACAACAGTAACTTAATGTCCCATCTTAATATTCTGACTGAGGAAGACCAGCATACTAAATGTAGTTTTCCTTCACCCTGTCTACCTGTGACACTGCTTTCAATAAACTATTTACTGTACTCCCAAGTCTTCCAGTCCATTATACTCTCTAATGTACATGTTTCTAAAGTGCATCATCTCACACTTATCTGATCTGAAATGCATTTGCCATTCCTTGACCCATTTTCCAAACTGACCCAGATCCTCGTGTATTCAATAGTAAAATTTTCACTATCAATATTACCTCCTAATTTTGAGACTGCTACAAACTGATTTATATATTTGCACCCAGATCATTTATGTAAGTAACAAATGTCTTGACACTGACCCCTGCAACCTCCATTATGAGAAACAACCTTCAACCACCACCCATTGCTTCCTACCTCCAAGCCATATTTGTATCAACCTGACTAGCTCTTCCTGGATTCCATGGGAACTAATCTTCAAGACTATCCGCCATGCAGGACATTGTCCAAGGCCTTACTAAGATCCAAATAGGCAGCATCAACTGCATGCCTGCAATGTATTCAATATTTTAGTAATATTTGAATAATATTGTAAATATATAGTTTGATTAAGCATTCTTTGTTCACATAATTCATTATGGATTATATGTAAGAAGTACGTGAATGATATTCATCATTACATCATCATATCATATGCACTCTACTAAAAAAAAGGAAAAACTAATTAGACCATCATCCCAGCTCCAGTGTTTTTCTTTTCATTCATTTCTGGAGTTATAAAATATAACTGTGGTGATGAGGAAATTTTAAAACAAACCTGAGACATCTACCTACCTGTTGAAACTCAGCACATTTTTCTTCAGAAGAGGAGAGAGATTATTGAGTTTTAAAAATGGCAGAAAACAGATGAAATTAAGAAGCAATGAGTATGGGAATGGGTTCATTAACAGTAAATATTGGGTGATGATAATAAGAAGTAAATAAAAAGCAGGCTACCTCGGAACTATAGACGTGTTTGATTGCATTACAGATAACTGTTTGGTGTGAACACGGGGAAATCTGCAGATGCTGGAAATTCAAGCAACACACACAAAATGCTGGTGGACCCTGATGAAGGGTCCTGGCCCGAAACATCAACTGTACTTCGTCCTATAGATGTTGCCTGGCCTGCTGCGTTCGACCAGCATTTTGTATGAACTGTTTGGTGCATACTGATTGAGCAGAGCTGTATTTTGAAGCAAATGAAATAGTTGATGAAAAGCAAGTGCCAGTGTTGCTGAGTGCAATAGGTGAAAAGCAAACAGTTTGTTTAGAAGTTTGACTTCCCCAACAAAAAACAACCAAAAAGTCCTATGCTGATTTTGTGAAAGCAATGCAGGAACATTTAGAACCATTTTTGACTGCAGAATTCTTTAGGTTTCATAGGCAGAATTAAAAGGAAGGAGAGTCCATTTCAGCATGCACAGTGAATTGAAGAAGTTGTCTGAGCATTGTCAGTTCAATGATGGACTTGATGGAGCACTGAGAGATCATTTACTTTCTGGAATCTTACAAATAAACATTCAAAGATCATTCTTAATTGAAGCATCACATACATTTAAGATAGCAATTGAAGTTGCTGTATCAATGGAAACAGGAGACCGAGATGCAATTGAGTTGCAGTCGGGAAGGAAAGTGAGCTGAACAACATTGCAGCATCTACAGAGAAACCGGCTTGGCTGAACAAATAGTGTTCCTGTTGCGGCCGGGGCTCACAAACCAATGTGAGCCGAACCAACGTCAAATCAAAGATGAAGTCTGCAGTAAGTGCAACAAAGTAGGACGCATAAAAAGAGCATTTTGGGTAAACAAAAATAAACGGACTGCATAGGGAAGAGTAGAATATAAAGTCAAGTTGCAGTTTCAAAAAAAGAGCATGAATCTGCATGCTGCCTTTGAAAAATCTGATAATGATGAGAGTGACACGGAATTGTGTAGGCTTGGGATAAGTGCGGAGTGGTTCATTTTGGTAGTTCAAATACAATGGTAGTATTAATGGTAAGACTCTTGGCAATGTGGAGGATCAGAGGGATCTTGGGGTCTGAGTCCATAGGATGCTCAAAGCAGCTGTGCAGGCTGACTCTGTGGTTAAGAAGGCGTATGGTGTATTGGCCTTCATCAATTGTGGAATTGAATATAGGAGCCGAGAGGTAATGTTGCAGCTATATAGGGCCCTGGTCAGACCCCACTTGGAGTACTGTGCTCATTTCTGGTTGCCTCACTACAGAAAGGATGTGGAAGCCATAGAAAGGGTGCAGAGGAGATTTACAAGGACGTTGCCTGGATTGGAGAGCATTCCTTATGAGAATAGGTTGAGTGAACTCAGCCTTTTCTCCTTGGAGTGAAGGATGAGAGGTGACCTGATAGGGGTGCGCAAGATGATGAGAGGCATTGATCATGTGGATAGTCAGAGGCTTTTTCCCAGGGCTGAAATGGTTGCCTGGAATGGGCTGCCAGCAACGGTGGTCTAGGCGGATATGATAGGGTCTTTTAAGAGGCTTTTAGTTAGGTACATGGAGCTTAGTAAAATAGAGGGCTATAGGTAAGCCTAGTAATTTCTAAGGTAGGAACATGTTCGGCACAACTTTGTGGGCAGAAGGGCCCGTATTGTGCTGTAGGTTTTCTATGTTTCTATGTATGTTTCTATTAAACATTCTTTGTTATTTTACATAACTGATTATGGGTTTATATCTAAGAAGTACGTGGATAGCATATATCATGATAGGGGAGTCTATGACAAGAGGGCACGATTTCAGGATTGAAGGACATCCATTTAGAACTGAGATGCAGAGAAATTACTTTAGTCAGAGGGTGGTAAATCTGTGGAATTTGTTGCCATGTGCAGCTGTGGAGGCCAAGTCATTGGGTGTATCTAAGGCAGAGATAAATAGGTTCTTGATTAGCCAGGGCATCAAAGGGTATGGAGTGAAGTCAGGGGAATGGGGATGACTGGAAGAATTGGATCAGCTCATGATTGAATGGAAAAGCAGACTCGATGGGCCAAATGGCCTACTTCTGTCCGATATCTTATGATCTTATCATTAAGCCACCCGACGTGAGCACCCCACTAAAAAAAAAGAAAAGCCAAGTAGACAATCCTCCCAGCTCCCACGTTTTTCTTTCAATTAGTTTTTGGAGTTACAAAACATAACACTACCCTTAGCTACCTTTTGCTTACTTCTTAAAACAAAACTCTTAAAAAGTTTATCAAGCAAGACTTTGCACATAGAAAGCCATGCTGACTCCTATTAATCAGTCTCTGCTTATCCAAATGCCGTTCCCAACTCAGACTGACTAGCCTGCAGTTCTCTGGCTTGCTGTGCTACACTTTTTTAACAATAGAAATACATTAGCCACCTCCTAGTTATTTGGGAACTTTACCAGTGGCCAACAATGAAGCAAATATTTCTGTAAGGGCCTTTGTAATTTCCTCTCCAGCCTCCAATAAATTCCAAAGATGCAATTGGTTAGAGCCTGGAGATTTTCTACCTTAATGTACCGTAAGTCTGCAAATATCTCCTACCTTGTAATATGAATGCCCACTAAAACCTCCACACTTGTTTCCTGTATTTCTTAAGGAAACATTGACTTTTCTCATCAAGGAGAAATATTTATTAAAATTTTCAGCCTTTCCTGCAATTTCAGACATGGACAGCCCTTCTGATGTCTAAGGGAACCTAGACCTCTCCCCATCCAATCTTTTACTCTTAACATAGCTACAGAACCTCCAGATTTTCCTCAACTTTACCTGCAGATTCATCTCATTATTAGGTTATCAGAAACAACAAAGTGAAACATTGCTTGAGTTTCTCCCCATGCTAGCTGATTGCTGAAGTATTTCTATTATTCTCTCCTTTTATTTTACATTAAACAGTCTGAGAGAGAAGTAGTAATGATGTCAGTCCCCATACACATCCTTGCAGCGTAGTTGAGATTTGAAATAATTACTAATCAGTGATCAATAGAAAGAGGTTGGTCTATCCTGCAACACCTGTGGTGCCTGGTGCAATATGGCATTTTAACAATCAAAATTGCTAATTGTTAGCTATCTCCGTATTTTTTCAAGAAAAGCAAAGGCACATCTACAGGGATAAACTTTATAAATGGGACTGCTGTTTGAAAATTATGATGTTTCTAAGGACAATCTCATGTTTGTTTTTCCAATATGTGGGAAAGAAAATGCCGGGAGCTATCTTTTTGAGATTCAGAAGCAGCAAATTTACTGCAAGGACTGTGAGGATTTTAATCTGCCGGTTTTTGGCTCATTAACCAAATGCATCTGTACTCAGCACAGTTGGGAGGAATGTGTTACCAGCACTATAGTATTACTAGATGCTTTGCACTTAAATTAATGTTATTCATGTGAATTATCAGGTGGATATGCTATATTGCTTACAGCAATGTAAATGCTTTGGGGGATGGGGTGTTTGTCCAGTTATGTGATCTGGGCAGTGTATCTCATGCGGTCCCTGAAGAACCATTGAGAGAAAAAAAATAACCTAAGTGACCTCATCACCAGAAATGACAGGGACACAAGCTTCGTCATATTTTTGCTGTCCAATCAACTCATTTTATTCTCACCTTAAAGTTGAAGTGTGCGTAAAAATCTATGCTACAGATGTTGATTTGATCTGTAGAAACCTGTATCAGTACTTCAGATTTAAACACTTGTTTGATGACAGGGCAGTTAGAGATCTTTGTGTCTTGCCAGTATCAAGCCACTGTCATTGGCAAGTGGAAACCTGAATGTAGATACCAGGGGAGAAAAAAAAGAGGGCTCTCTTCACGACAACAAAATATTCCCAGAGGTTCAAAATAAATATATTATTAAATTACATACTGCATATGTCACTATATACAATCCTGAGATTCATTTTCTTGTGGGCATACACAGTAAATCTAAGAAACACAGTAGAAGCAATGAAAGACCACACCCAACAGGATGGATAAAGCAACCTAACTGCAAAAGACAGTAAACCGTGCAAATATAAAAGAAAAAAATAAGTAATAAAAACATGAGATGAAGAGTCCTTGAAAGTGAGTCCATTGGTTGTGGGAACAGTTCAGTGAAGGGTCAAGTGAAGCTGAGTGAAGTTATCTCCTCTACGTCAAGAGTCTGATGGTTGAGGGTAATAACTGTTCCTGAATCTGGTGGTGGGGGTCCTGAAGCTCCCCTGTTCCTTTTGCCTGATGGCAACAACGAGAAGAGATGATCAGCCATGATCTCAGAATGGCGGTGCAGGCTCGAAGGGCCGAATGGTCTACTTCTGCACCTATTGTCTATTGTCTATAAGAGAACATGAGCTGGGTGGAGGGCACCCTTGATAAGGGATTCCGGTATCCTGCGACAGTGCTTCTTGTAGGTAAGCTCAATAGTGATGAAGGCTTAGTCATATTGGCATTTAATATGTTGGACCTAGGACAGATCATCTAAAATTGCAATGTTGTGTATTTAGCATTTTAATAATATTTAAGTAATTATATACAATATATGTGCACCTCGCTTAAGGTAGACTTGAACTAGACCTGTATTCCCAGACTTCCATGAATTCATTTACTGCTTTGAAGTTACAAAACAATACACATAACACCAAGGAATTTAAAGTTGCTGACCCTCTCCACCTCTGATCCCCCAATGAAGACTGGCTTATGGATGTTCGATTTCCTCCTCATGAAGTCAATAATCAGTTCCTTGATCTTGCTGATATTGAGTGAGAGGTGGTCGTTGTGGCAACACTTCACCGCTTACCATTCAATGCATGTAATCAGCGTCCAAACAGGCAACAAAAGAAGCTCAGAAAAGGGAAGAGGAGGTGAGTTGGAGAGGAATCAGGAACAGGGGAACAGTGATCAGATTGTGCCATGCGTAGAGTAAGGGAGAGAGGAACAGCAATCAGAATTGCCTTGTATAGGTGGGGGTGTGGAGAATAGAGGGTTAGGGCTTCAGCATTTCATTAGTTGCTGAAGGAGAGAGCATTTGCCTCTTTGGTGAAAGGGTGATTTGGCGGAGAAAATGATTCAGGCTATGAAGGCATGCACTTATCACGTTTCAGCCTGGGGCTTGGAGGGAAAGGAATAGTCAGTGACTGGCATTCATCGGGCACCTCCTGACAACTGACTGAAGAGGGGCATTAGTGTGTGAGTGTCAGCACATTTGTTTAAATCTTGCAATGTTAGTCAAAATGAGGAAGGAAGCATACATAAAATTTAGAAAGTTGAAATCAGACAGAAGCTCAGAGGAATAGAAAGGAAGTAAGAGAGAAACATGAAATCAGGAGAGCTGAAAGAAGTTATGAAACGTCCTCGGCAAGTACAATTAAACTCAATCTCAATATAAATATATTTATGATTCAAGATAGTTTAAAGTCATTTCCTGTACACACGTGTAAAGGGGAACAAAATAAATGCTCTCTGGATCCGATGCAGCACAAATATGCTGGTATTCTTGTGCATGTCGATACCAGGGAGGTGGTGGTTTTGGGTCTCTTGATGTAGAGTACTGTGTGGACGCCTGGTTCCCACATTGTTGAGGCTTTGGGGAGGCTCGCCAGGCTGCCTGGATTATTACCTATTAGGGAATATTGAACAAACTTGCATTGCTTTCTCTGTAGTGTCACAAGATGAAGGACTATCTCAAAGGTCCAATTTAATGTCAGAGAAATGTATACAATATACATCCTAAAATGCTTTATCTCCGCAAACAGCCATGATAACAGAGAAGTGCCCCGAAGAATAAATGACAGTTAAACGTGAGAACCCCGAATTCCTCCCCCCAGCTCCCCCCTCCCGCGCGTAAGTGGCTGCAAGCAACGATCCCTCTCCCCCCAGCAAAAAAAGCGCACCCGCTACCGAGCACAAGCGTGGGTTAGGCGATAGCGAAGGCACAGACTTGCAGTTACACTACTTGCAGTCTATCGCATTTCATCCGGCATTCAACACACCACAGGTTTTCTCTCTCTCTCTTCTATCTGATAGAAAAATTTAATATTATGCAAAACGCAGATAGGGTCTTCTTTGGGGAATTCATACTGCCCCATGAAAAGAGGTGCAACTCCACATCTATCTGTCCATTCAAAAGTGTGGCTCATTAGCCTCATTCTTGTGATGAAAGATAGCCTTAAGAAAAAAATAGAAGCGCAATTGCCCAGAGTACATTGCACGTCAATGGTTCAGATCCGTTTTAGAAAAGGCAAAAAAATTAAGCACATTTCCCCACAGATCATGTCGCCTTTTGAGAGCATAAATAATTCTAGGTACATTTAATCAATGTCTCATTATTAAATTGAAGATTATAAGCAGATGCAGATATTAATTTTCCATTATATTCTTGCCACATTAGAAGCTGCTGTATTTTCATTTGGATCTCAGGCAGAGAACATCACTGCTCACAGGATTGATACAACACAGGTGAAAGATTTCCAATGGTAATTTATACTGTGAGCAACCAAAAGCTTTACTATCTGCTCCTGATGAAATACGAGCCCACCTTCTAGCTGCACAGCTAGAGAATTGAGAAAATCCTTCACTTTTGACAGCCAGTTGGAAATTATCTTTCTCTTCTGCAAAGGAAAACAAGTTCATAAAAACCTGCACAGGATCAGGATGTGTTGGTATGATCAAAACTTGATCAGGTGAACCTTTTTTTGTTTTTAGGGACCATCAGGCTTGGAGCAAAGGCTGTTTGAGGTGCAATTATTATCTTGGACAAGATGGGCAGGTAGGAGACCACTGGAGCAGAAGCATTTATTTAGGAAGCCTCAGTCAGCTGAACAAAGATTTCTGACAGGGCCTTAGGGTCCATTAGTGTTTGAAGAGGATGAAAAGAGAGGAAAGTTCAAAGTTCAAAATACATTTATTGTTGAAATATGCATATTATATACAATATTGAGATTCACCTCCTTACAGGTAGGCAAAAAGCAAAGAAGTGCAATAGAACCCAATAAATAAGGCCATCAAATGCCCAATGTGCAGAAAAAAAAAGTGCAAACAATCAAAGTAAGCAAATAACATTCAGAACTGATGTTCACGAGAGTGAGCTCACAGCCACGAAGGCAGTCATCACTGCAGCCGGTCAGCAGGCCACAGCACAGAGACGAGCAAACCTCGCAGGACAGCGTGCCGATCACCAGCCCATGCCCCGCCTCCAGCTCTGGCCTGAGGATGAAGAGAGGAAGGCTCGTGATGAACAACTAAAGAGCCTTGGTGTCTCCTCACACAAGTCTTAAAAACTGACCAATGATTTCATTACAATAACCAAAAACGTGAGAGGGAATGCCATGGTTGATGCTAAGTGGCTGTTTCTCCCACCAGGGAATTTTGAAGAAGGGGTTGGTCATTTTGCATCAAAGAAAGAACAAAATCACTTTGCACACAGACTTTTGGAAAGGTTTTAAATTATCTACCTTTCAGGAATGCAAAGTTACCGAGTGTACTTAGTGCTGAAATTGAAAGGCATTGGAGCATGAAAATTACTATAGGAAAATGAACGAGCCTCAGGGTCAGTTATAAGCTTAATGAACATCAGTCCAGGCTCAAAGTGCTGCATAGTCCACATCAGCTTCTGTTTCTTGTGTTTAATGCTTATTAAGAATTAACTACTTACATTTGGAGATTGGGAATCAATACAAGTCAAGAGGAATAGGATTAATAGAAACAGGACCTGGTGGTGATGATTTCTGGATGAGCAAAGGTTCACGGGGCTTGGCAAAAATCATGAGAACTGTTTAGCAATCTGCTGAAAGTGATGGAAAGGAAATGAGAAACTGTTAGAGCAGCAGATGAGCTGAGGTACAGGAGTTGGGAACTAGCTTTCATTATCAGTGGCATAACAAGAGCTCGTCGGGTTTGAATAAGACCAAGGCTGAGAATCAATTTAATGCACTGAAATTTGAGTCAATCGAATTGGTGAACATTGTGGCAGTAATGGAAAATAATTGCTTGCTTTCCCCGTGTTTATCTTAACGTAACTGCTGTGGCCCCAAGACCAGAATTTGTATGATAGATCGAAACAGATGCTGTCAGAATGCACATGTAAGCTTTCTCTATAACACAGGATCTGTGTCTGTAATGATTATTGCCGTTATTGCAGCATAAATCCAACAATACACACATCCACAATAAAAAATGGAAATCCTAAATTTCTGTGGTAAATCACTCCTTGAGCTGATGGCCTTTGCAGTCTTTGCTGATGTCGTCAGTTCAATACGAATCTTGCGACACTAATTTCAACGTTACTTCTTCCATTAGCAAAAATTAAAACCTTATGCTTGTTCAATGATATGTAGCTGTTTTAAACAACATATTAAATCATAATTATTGCTGATGAAACCTTAGGGCCCAGAGAAGTTCATCTTACATGTGGTGTTAATCCCTCTTTAATAATATTTTTAAAAACTGATGACATAATAATACATTTTAATTTTTATCTGCAGTAATATTTTCATGATACTGTAACACCTGTCTTAGTCCTGTTTGCTCATCTTAATTTTTAAGATCATTAATAAGGTCTAGAAACATTAAGGCCATCAGGAATAATGTTACTCAATTAGTTCCTAATTAGTTTAAAGTCATATTGATTAGATATAGGTTGAGAAGCAGATAAGTTACAATCAGACAGAGAAGAACCCAGGAAACTGAATTTTATTCCGTTCTTTTTACTTCCTGACTTGTTACACGTTTAGGATTTTAAAGTCAAGTCTGTGGTTTGCTGACTTGCTTACTGCTTATCGATGGAGCCATATTCACAACTCTGGAACTCACAGTTATTTGTGGGTTCTTTCATTAGGTCAATGGTGAACACTATCCCTACAATGTCCCTACAGCAGCTAATTAATCTGTCAGAGGCTGGTAGATCTATGTAATTCATTGTAACTGTTGCTGTGGAGGCAAGTCAATGGGGATATTTAAAGCAGAGGTTGACAGGCCTTTGATTATTGTTAAAGGTTACGGGTAGAAGGCAGGAGAATGGGGTTGAGAGGGATAATAAATCAGCCATGATGGAGTAGTAGAGCAGACTTGATGGGCTGAATGGCCTAATTCTGTTCCTACGTCTTATGGTCTAATGGCCTTAATGTCCCACTATGTGCACAAGTGGTGACCAAAAAGGCACCATGTAAATTTGAAAAGTACAGGCCAGGGGCATGATTTTCAAACTTAAAAGTTTGAAGAGAAGAATTCAACAATAGAACTTCAAATGTATGCACCTCAATTTAGCATAAAAATAAAATCAAGTTAAGCTGTAAATAAAAGCATAGTAATTAGATACCTGCATGCAAGTACTGAAAAGAGATGCAATTGCATGTAATGCTTTTGCTAGCTCTGGAAACTTAAAACTACAGCCAAGTGAGAGCAACTTCCCTGGGCAGGCCAGCAGCAGAGATGGGTATGGTTGACTATGCCAAATCCTACATGCTCAAGAAAGAAGAAAAATCATCAAGGTCACAGTCACATTCAAAGGTTACCAGATATCACTACCGTGGTGGTGCTGAATCTAGTATTGAAAAGATTCAAACATAGGTTTGCAGAAAAGATGGGGGGATATATGTATTATTTGCTAGCTTTATTAAAAGTTTGCATCATTTGATATAACCATAATGCTCATCTTTATTCTATCAACAGGCTGGGTATTTTATGTAAGTGTAAATAAAATGCATAATTGTGTCCTAAATATAACCATTTCAATTAAGCTTTGGAAAGAAGAACTGGGTAAGACAACTTCTAAACACATACTTTACGAATTCATTCGAAACACAGAAAGGTCGAGCTAAACAGTAACTAGAAGCCTACATATGAAAAACATTTGCAATAATTTTTGCAGAGACTAATGATGACTTAACAAAGCAAGTGACTGATAGTTACAGACTTAAAGGTTAAAAATGATAATGTGGTCAGCTGCCAAAATCAATAGCGAATGACAGAAGCCTTTAACAGGCTAAATGATTTCTCTTCCAAACCTTCCAAGAGTTATAATTTGGAAAATATATTTACTTTCCACCTTCCACTGTTCGGAAAGTCTGACAGTAAATAGAAAGATCCATTAATGCCTTCACAGTCATTAGATTATGTTTGACATAAATAATCTTCTTTATCGATTTTGTTAAGTTTGTAGATATATATGCCTAGATATTGGATAGCAACTGTCTAAACTATGATAAAAAAAACATAGCACTGCTTGTACTAATGCATAAGTGGATCCCCTGAAAAATAAAAATTATGAAATTGGCCAAAATCCAGTTTGAATCAGCATGTAGGTGGTTTACACTCAGAAACAAGCACTAACATAAGAGCAGGCTAATTGAACACAATACAGCACAATCACAGAAGGGCATAATCTTTTATCTTCACACTCCATGGCAGCCATATAGCAGTTATACATACAATGGTTGTCATGGAAAGGAGAAATGTTCCAAGTGCAGAACAAGGGATTTCCAGGATTGCCTGACAAGAGACAGTGAAGTCATTATAACTGAAATACACAGGGGCAAAATCTTGAGCACTGGGAATGCCAGCCGCCCCATTAAGGCTGACTGCAGGAGCTCTTCTAGCTGTGGCCTTAGAGGAAATCAATCAAGCAGACTCCATCTCCGTAACACAAAACAATGCTTTAAAAAGTTTCACAGTTAAGGCAGGTTGCACGCTACAAATACTATTTTATTATATGGATGCACAGAGTCCATCTTGGGAAAAAAGCAGGTCATGGATCAGAGTACACCATTAGAGACTCAGAGTGAAAGGCTTTTCAACAGCAAATTGCAGTCATTACAATCTAGAACCAATTCCATAAGCAAGGCTAAAAGATCAGTAAACATACCTGTGCTTTTATTTGGTGAAACTTTATTGAAATAAGACCATAAGATATAGGAGCAAAATCAAGCCATTCAGTCCACTGAGTCTGCTCTGCCATCCAGTCATGGTTGATTTATTTCCTCTCCCACCTTTTCTCTGTAACCCTTAATGTCCTTACCAGTCAAGAACCTAGAAATCTCTCCTTTAGATACACCCAATAACTTCACCTCCTGGCATATCACATTCTACGGATTTGCCACCCTCTACCTGAAGAAATTGCTTCGCATCTCAATTTTAATGGGAAACCCCTTCATTCTAAGGTTGTGCCCTCAGACTCCAGACTCTCCTACTAACAGAAATATCCTCTCCCACGTCCACTCTATCCAGACCTTTCGGTATTGGGTAGATTTCAGTGAGATCCTCTCTCATCCTTCTGAATTTAATGCTTTTCTCAGTATTGTCTTTTGATATACCACTGTTAGAATATAACAGTGTTCAAATGAATTCTGATTGCATACATACAACTTCCATTAGGTGTACAGAGGAAGTCACTCATGGGGTAGCTGCTGTATTGCCATGTACTCTGCCAACTAGAGAGGTTGTCAATAACACACCTGTTACAGAGACAGGTGCGTAGAAAGGACCTGAAGGATCATTGGGGACCTGAGGCACCCCAATCACAAACTGTTCCAGCTGCTACCATCCGGGAAACGGTACCGCAGCATAAAAGCCAGGACCAACAGGCTCTGGGACAGCTTCTTCCACCAGGCCATCAGACTGATTAATTCATGCTGACACAATTGTACTTCTATGTTATATTGACTGTCCTGTTGTACATACTATTTATTACAAATTACTATAAATTGCACATTGCACATTTAGATGGAGATGTAACATAAATATTTTTACTCATGTATGTGAAGGATGTAAGAAATAAAGACAATTCAGTTCAATTCATACATGTCACAAAGCATACTGGAAATGATCACTGATTACGAGTAGACAGCACATAATGCTTTTCCCATTAACATTTAAAACATCACTTCAGCAGAGCAGCTGACTGTAAAATATTTAGTTGTCAAGTTGTTCCTGCTACGGTTCTCTATGACTCCACCCCATGCAGCACATTTAATTATTATCCTATGATTCTTATCTACTGCTGTTCACTGTTCTGCTCTTCCAATATCTGTCACAGACATTCTGAGGGAAGGGCTCCCACAAGAAGCAAAGGAATATTCAGTCTGCATTCTGGGAGGCAGAGTGGAGATACATCTCTATCAAAGGAGGTACAGCCATGGGATCAGATGGTGGATGGTCATATGAGCAGCCGGGGCATATCACAAATCCTGGTTATGTGACCACTGATGCCAGGCAGAAAATCTCGGAAGGGCATCACTGATAATGGCTGGGGTCACCCGTGTTGTAAAGACACTGCCCAGAAGATGGCAATTACAAACAACTCCTTTGACCACAACAAAGATACCATCAACTTAGCAACATGAAATGTGAGAACTCTTAATCAAGTTGGAAATCTGGAGAATGTGAAGAGGAAAATGGAGCATATCTACTGCCCAGAACATCTGTAGTTGTGAACTTCCCACTATTCAGGACATTTACAAAGTATGTGTAAAAAGGGCCCAAAGGATCATTGGGGACCCAAATCACCCCAACCACAAACTGTTCCAGCTGCTACCATCCAGCATAAAAGCCAGGACCAACAGGCTCCGGGACAGCTTCATCTACCAGGCCATCAGACCGATTAATTCATCCTGATGCAACTGTATTTCTATGTTATATTGACTATCCTGTTGTACATAATATTTATTATAAATTACTATAATTGCACATTGCACAGTTAGACAGAGATGTAATGTTTTACTCCTCATGTATATGAAGGATGTAAGTAATAAAGTCAATTCAATTCAATTACTGGATTGACTGTCTGCCTAAACTGTTAAAAATAGTGAATATTTTGGAATAGCACTGACAATCAAAAATATTTTAAATGCTTTAAAAACAATGAAATAATTTAAAAAGAAATATTATAAAAATAGCAAGTTTAAATGTACACATGTTAACAATTAAAAGCTTTTGCTTGGAAGTTACCATCGTGGGGATATGTGAGACAAGGTGGAAAAGGACTGGATGCTTTGATTCTGGTGAATGCAGGCTATCAATTTGGGTGGTGGTGGACATGAACGAGGTGTGGGAATGTTGGTCAGAGTGCTGCTGGTAAAACTCCAAGGGCAACCCATGAACATTTTAATAATAGTAATGTGTGCTCAAGAGGGTGACAGTAGTGAGGGGGATACCGAGGGTTTCATGATACCTTATAGGAGGCAAGGGACTTCTACAGATCGCGGGGTATTGTTATAGTGATGGGGGATATGGGTGCTGGAGTTGGACAACAGTGGAATGGTGGTGTTGTTGGCATGTTTAGATTGGGAGCCAGGAACGACAGGGGTGGGACATTCACTGGTGTCGCATAAATGATCAGATAATAACAAACACGTGTTCCAAGCAGCACACAAGAAGGTTGTGGACTTGGAGAAGCCCAGAAGATTGGTACCAATCAAATGGACTACATCAGAATCAGCAAGTGTTTTGGGAATGCCATGCAGCAGTCCAAGGCATATCTAGGAGTGGGCTGTGAGAGTGACCATGTTCCAGTGATATGCAAGCTGTAGATTAAGCTTAGATGGTTAGCAAAGCCTGGGGGTAATACCAAATTAGACCTGTCTTGCGTGAAAGATCTGGACATGAAGATGAAATTCATTGTTGCACTGAGGGCTAGATTTGGGGGCTCTGATAGTGCAGAATACACCAGGCTGGTTGAGATATAAAAGGGCAGTGGTGGATGTGTCTAATGAAGTGATACTGAAAAAGAGAAAAGAGAAGAAAAATTAATGACAGATGAAGTTCTGGATTTAATGACAGAAGACAGGGAATCATGCCAACAAGCAGCGGCAAATGTGACTCTTTAAACAAAGAAATCGAGTGAAGATTTGGGGAAGCGAGGGAGTAATGGGTGGATGGAGAATGCGGGGAAGCAGAGAGACTGAGGGAGTCTGGCAATATGTACAGGAAGATGAGGATGCTCACATGTGCTAATTCTTGTACATGGGTGTTGGAGGGGGAGGGATGAATCGACGCTCATGAAGGAACTGGTATACTGGATGGACTGAATACATTGCCGACATGTTTGAAGGTACAAGACGTGAGAGGACAATAATTGCTAAGGACTTGAATGGGCCACTGATAATGAAATTGGAAGTTAGGGTGGCAGAGGGGAAAATGAAAAAGTATAAAGTATTAGGACCAGATGGCATTGCTATAGCAATGAATCAGACACTGGAAGATTTTGATATTGAAGAGTTGACAGATTTGCTAAATGAAATGTGTGAAGGCAGGGATATGCCTGGGGAAGTGGATAGGTCGGTATTTGTTGCATTGCTGAAAAAGCCTTGAGTGGGTGAATGCGAGTTGCACTGCACTATTGGCTTGGAGGTTGTGTTGTGCGGGTCCTGCTGTGAAATGTCACGTTGAGAGCAAAGAAAAGCATGAAATCAGAGATCACGCAAGAGCAGCGTGGCTTCAGTGAAGATAATCGAGCACAGAATGCAACTTTCATCCTTAGAACGATTTGTGACCATGCCACAGAGATCCAGAAAGCCATGTACCCATGGCTCATCAATTACACTGGGAATTTTGATAAGGTAATACATGAAGAGCTTATAAAAAATTCTTCAGTACTTAAACATTGATGGGAAAGATAGCAGATTCATCAGAAATTTGTATTGGGAACAAAGAGTGGGAATGAGAGTTGAAAATGAGACAAGTGATTTTGTCCAGATTAAGAGTGAAGTCACATAGGGTTGTGTTCTCTCATCGGACTTATTCAACTTTTATAGCGAGAAAATTTGAAGAGAAATTAGCAGTATTCCCTGCGTGATGATTGCTGGAAACAATACGAACAACCTCCAATACGCAGAAAACACAGTGCTGATAGCAGCTTCTAAAGAGAAGTTCCAAGAAATACCGAAGTTGCAAAGAGAGAATTGACCATCAACTGCTAGAAGACCAAATGTATGGTTGTCAGAAAGAAGAAAGAAATACAGAAATGCAAACTGAAAGTGGGCAACAAAATAATTAAACGAACATGAAAGTTCAATTACTTAGGGAACTTGATAACATCTGACAGTAGAGCTAATGTTGAAGTTAGAAGGAGGATTGGGATTGCTAAATGCACAATCGAGTCAGCAAGATACTAAAGAATAACATAATTTCTATTGGTATGGAGCTCGTGTTGTGGTGCTATGTTCATTCCACACTAACATATGGAAGTGAATGTTGGACAATATCAAAACAAAATGAGGGAAGGCTCGAAGCTGCAGGAATGTAGTTTCTGAGAAGAATAATGAAAATATCATGGAAGGACAGAGTAACAAATGAGAAAGTGTTGCAAAGAGCAGGACTAAGAAGAGAGATGATATCATCAGTTAGAAAATGGCAGCTGCAATTTCTAGGACATGCTGGTGAAAGAGTAGCTCAAACATTTTGCAGTGACTGGAAAAACTGATGGAAGAAAAGTCACGGTTGACAGTGCATGACATTCATGAGTTACATCAAGGGGTGAACAGGCCAACGTGTTGGATTACTTATTAGAACTTCACAAATTAAGGCAGATGGAAGACTATGATCACCCATGCCATATGACACCACACATAATGATGATGACACACTGAGAAGAACTGCTTGATGCTTCTTCCCTCTCTAGTAGCTCACCCCCTACCCCTTTTAAATGACGAATTGAAAGTAATAAGATTAGATCATAGAACATTAGTACAGAATTCTAAATTAATTATTGGCTCTCTCCTATTGAAAGCTGACCAGGTGTGCTCTACAATTGCACCTTAGAACAGTCAATTTTGATAAAGGAGTTTTGAAAACTCCTGCTGGAGTTCAAGTGGATTTCTCAGTTGAATGAGAAATTGGCTTGAAATGTTAGCCTCTCAATATGCATATTGCTATGTGCAATGCTCTTAGCGGCTGTGGTAACAATACTGACTGTACCACACTGATGCAGGCAAAAGCCCAAAGGTTTCAATAATTGAGCAATGCTTGAACATTAAAGCTGATCCAAGGAAATGTATTTCACACAGAGGTGGCAGTGACTCACTAAGGTACCATTGACACTGCAGTGCGAGGGAAACATTCATTGATATGTTCTATTGCACAGTGATGGGTGGTGGGTAGGGGGTGCTGTGGAGGGGAAAGATGGGTGATTTAACGTAACACTTGCAGAGTTGGGAAGACCTGTTGAAGTCATTTGGAAAGATCATGTGGTAATGAATTTGAGATTGGCATCCATGGAGAGAATAATCTAAGCTTGAGCACGAGGTATGATTCTCCTGCAGGAATGCACACACAGTGCCCTCAGAAAGCCCAGTACTTTGTTGGTCAGAAGTGCTGTCACTGAAGGTTCATCATTGAATGAATATCCATGCCTGCCTCCCTAAGGTCCCTGACTAACCTTGAGTGGCCAACCATAACGGAATCATGTCTGAAGGATGGTTGTAGTTGGGAGCTGAATGTCCAAGGTTACACGTTGTATTGGAGGGATTGAAAGGTAGGCGGAAGGGGAGGTGTGGCTCTACTTGTAAGGAATGGCATCAAATCAGTAGAAATATGTGGCATAGGATCTGAAGATGTTGAGACCTTGTGGGTTGAGTTTAGAAACTGAAAGGGTACAAGGACCCTGATGGTAGTTATTTACAGGCCTCCCAACAGTGGCTGGAAGGTAGACCACAGATTACAACAGGAAATAGAAAAGGCATGTCAAAAGGGCAATATTATGATAGTCATGGGAGATTTTAACATGCAGATCGATTGGGAAAATTAGGTTGGTAATGGATCTCAAGAGTGTGAGTCTGTTGAATGCTTAAGAGATGCCTTTTTAGAGCAGTTTGTCATTGAGCCTACTAGATATTATGTAATGAACCAGAGGCAATTAGGGAGCTTAAGATAAAAGAACACTTAGGATACAGTGATCACAATATGATTGAGTTCAATTTGAAATTTGATTGGGAGAAAGTAAAGTCTGATGTAGTGGAGTAAGGGAAATTACATTGGTATGAGAGAGGAGTTGGCCAAAGTAAATTGGAAGGAGCTGCTTGTAGAGGTGTCGGCAGAGTAGCAATGGTGTGTGTTTCTGAGGAAAATGAGGAAAGTGCAGGACAGATGTATTCTAAAAACAAAGAAATACTCAAATGGCAAAATAATACAACCGTGGCTGACAAGGGAAGTCAAAACTAATGTAAGAACAAAAGAGAGGGCATACAACAAAGCAAAAATTAATGGGAAGATGGAGGATTGGGAAGTTTTTAAAAACCTACAGACAACAACTAAAAGAATCAGTAGAAGGGAAAAGATGAAATATGAAAGCAAGCTAGCAAATAATATCAAAGTGGATAGTAAAAGCTTTTTCAACTATGTCAAAAATAAAAGAGAAATGAGAGTGGATATAGGACTGCTAGAAAATGAGGCAAGAGAAATAATAATGGGGGAACAAGGAGATGGCTGCTGAACTAAATGAGTATTTTGCATCAGTCTTCACTGTGAAAGACACCAGCAGTGTGCCAGATGTTGTAGCGTGTGAAGGAAGAGAAGTGGGTGCAGTTACTATTACAAGGGAGAAGGTGCTCAAAAAGCTGAAAGACCTGAAAGTACATAAGTCACTCGGACCAGATGAACTGCACCCTAGGGTTCTGAAAGAGGTAGTGTTAGAGATTGTGGTCACATTAGAAATGACCTTTTAACGATCATTGGACTCTGGCCTGGTGCCAGAAGAGTGGAAAATTGCAAATGTCACTCCACGCTTTAAGAAAGGAGAATGGCAGCAGAAAGGAAATTATTGACTAGTTAGCCTGACATCAGCGGTTGGGAAGATGCTAGAGTCAATTGTTAAGGATGAGGTGATGGACATGACAAGACAGTACAAAGTCAGCATGGTTTCCTTCAGGGAAAATCCTGCCTGACAAACCTGTTGGAATTCTTTGAGGAGATTACAAGTAGGATAGACAAGGAGGATGCAGTGGATGTTGTATATTTGGACTTTCAGAAGGCCTTTGACAAGGTGCCACCCATGAAGCTGCTTACCAAGTTAAGAGCCCATGGTATTATAGGAAAGTTACTAAGATGGTTGGAGCATTGGCTGATTGGAAGAAGGCAATGAGTGGGAATAAAAGGATAATAAACACAAAGTACACTGCAGATGCTGTGGTCAAATCAAGATGTACAAAAAAGTTGGATGAAGTCAGCAGGTCGGGCAGCATCCTTTGAAAGGAGCAGTCAATGCTTCGGGCTGAGACCCTTCATCAGGACTAAAGGGATCCTTGTCTAGTTGGCTGCCAGTGACTAGTGGTGTTCTGCAGGGATTGGTGTTGGGACCACTTACTTTTATAATGTATATAAATGATTTAGATGATGAAATAGATGGCTTTGTTGCCAAGTATGCAGATGATATGAAGACTGATGATTGATATGATTGATGATTGATATTGAAGACTGATATGAAGCCAGGTAGTGTTGAGGAAATAGGTAGGATGCAGAAGGACTTAGACAGATTAGGAGAATAGGCAAGAAAGTGGCAAAAGAAATACAAAGTTGGAAAATGCACGGTCATGCTCTTTGGTACAATAAATAAATGTGCAGACTATTTTCTAAAAGGGGATAAAATCCAAGGCCTCACCATAAGTATTGTGTAAAGTTTTTGGCTTTTCATCTTAGAAGAGGTGTGCTGGCATTGGAGAGGGTCCAGAGGAGGTTCACAAGGATGATTCCAGGAATATAAGCGTAATCATACGAGGAACGTTTGATGATTCTGGGTCTGTACTCACTGGAATTTAGAAGGATCAGGGGCAATCTCATTGAAACCTTTCAAATATTGAAAGGCCTGGACAGAGTAGATGTGGAAAGGATGTTTCCCATGGTGGGTGAGTCCAGGGCAAGAGGGAACAGCCTCAGGGTAGAGGGGCGTCCATTCAAAACAGAGATGTGGAGAAATTTCTTCTGCCAGAGGGTGATGAATTTGTGGAATCTGTTGCCACATGAAGCTGTGGAGGCCAGCTCGTTGGATGTACTGAAGGCAGAGATTGATAGATTCTTGATAGGATATGTCATCAAAGGTTATGGGGAGAAGGCTGGGAAATGGGGTTGACAATGAGGGGAAAAAGCATCAGCCATGATTGAATGGCGGAGGACAATCAATGGACCAAATGTCCTAATTCATTCAGCTATATTTTATGGTCTTATAACCAGGATGTTGCCTCTAGTAATGGAGGGCTTCCAGCAATGCCCTGAGGAACCAATTTTAAAAAGTACTTATACAGCTAAGTAGACAAAGCATAACAGGCAATGAAGTACTTTTAAAATGAACCTCAGACAGCTACCTACCTGCTGAAGTGTAGTGACATGTTAGAACTAAAAAAAAGCACAACAAATACAGACATGTTAAAAAAAAAAATCAGTGCAGTATGTTGTTTTTTCCTACGAAGTAGCATGTCTTCTTCGGAAGAGTAAACATGACTGAGTTCAAAACAAAGGTAGAAAACAGAAGAATTCATGGGTTTATAAACAGTAAGTATCAGGTGATGGCTGCACTGGAAAGATTGATGTGTTTGATTACACAAATGATAACTGGAATATGTATACTGAACTAATTGAGCAATAAAGCAAATGAAATAGTCAATGAGAAGCAAGTGCCAGTTTTACTGAGTATATTGGATTTAAAGGTTTATAGTTTGCTTAGAAACTTAACTGCTTCAATCAAACTAACTGAAATGAGCTTTGCTGATATTGTGAATGTAACACAAGAACCTTTTGAACCAACACCATTGTTGTTTGCAGAAGACTTCAAGTTTCATAAGAGAATCAAAAGGAAGGGGAATCCATTTTAGTGCATGCAGCAGAATTGAAGAGATTGTCTGAGTCAGACAATGATGAGCTTAATGATGCACTGAGAGATCCTTCAGTTTGGGTAATCTTACAAAAATGAATCAATAACTGAAGCACGACTTACATTTAAAACAGCAGTTGAAATAGCTGCACTAATGGAAACAGCAGCCGGAGATGCATTTGAGTTGCAGTCAGGAGTGGAAGTGAATGTAAACAAAATTGCAATGTTTAAACAGAAACCGGCCTGGCCAAACAAATAGATTGACTATTAAGGCAGGGGCTCATGTACACCATTCCAATGCAGGTTTAATGATGAAACTTGCAGAAAAGCAACAAGTAGGAACATACAAAGAGCTTGCCAGGAAGACAAAATAAACAGAATGCACAGGGAAGGGAAAATGATAAAAAGTCAAATTGCAGATTCAAAAAGGGCACTAAACTTGCTGTGGATGAAAAATGTGATAATGATGAGAGTGACACAGGACTGGGTAGCCTTGAAACTTAAAATGTGAAAACTAACAATAGATAAACAATATGACTTACACCAGAAGTGAACAGCAAATTTATTAAAGTGGAATTGGACACTGGCTCAGCTGTTTCAGTCATTCCACAAAATGGGTTTGAACGGCATTTCAACAACACTAAACTGAAGTCTGTAGATATCCAATTAAGAACTTATAGTGAAGAAAATGTAGCTCCTGTGGGAATGACATTTGTAATAGTGAAATACAACAAGCAATGAGCCACATTGGCAAAAACAGGAGGGCCACCATTGTATGGCCATGATTGACCGAGACAACCACAATTTGATGGAGATCCATTGATTATTTGTATGTCACATCCTCTGCAAAAGAGTCAATTAAAGGAAATTAAGGAGCTGGATGATGCCACATCTATCTCCATTCTGTACACCATGTGCTGTTCCCTAACAGAGGGTTAACAGGAGTTGGTTCCAACCTCTGTGCCTCTGATTGGAAAGCACATTGAACCAATGAATGGTGAAAGTGACGAAAGCAGTGAAATAGCTAAGCGGGGAAGAGTGTTGTGTATTTAATATTTCAGTAATATTTGAGTGATATTGTAAATATATTGCTTGATTAAGCATTCTTTCTCACTTACAAAATGCATTGTGGGTTATATGTAAAAGTACGTAAATGGCATACATCATCATCATGTCACCACTTGATAGGTGCACGCCTCACATAAAGTAAAAACTAAGACAGACTCACACTTTGGAGAGCGATTATGTTTTGGAGATGCAAACATAAGAGATGAGGGGGAGGCTTAGGGCCAGATAGGTAGATCCATGAAAAGAGGAGATGATTGGCAGATGGAGTCAAGTGGAGGAGGATGGAAATAGTGACAGAGGGTGGGAGATGATAGCTGGACACAACAGAAATGTGGTGGGATGATCGAATCAGATAGGAAAGGGAAGATGGAACTCCATAGAGAAGTGGAGGGGTAGATAGGTATAATGGAAGATAGGGACCCAGTGTACATGATAGGCATATGGAGTAGGTGGAAGGAGGTGGAAGAAACTGGGTGATAGGAGATGTGGGAAATTTGTTAGGAAGGAAGGGTATGCATGACAGTATCTGTGTAGATCCAGAGACAGGAAGGCACAGGGTGGGAGCAGATTATACAAAATTGGAAAAATTCACCATCTATGCTGTCAGGTTGTGGACTACCCGGGCAGAGCGTGAGAAGCTGTTCCTCCAGTTTGCATTCAGCCTTGCTCTGGTAATCAAAGAAGCAGAGGACAGGTAGATCGGTGTGGGAGTGGGAAGAGGAATTAAAATGGCTTTTAAATCGGGAGCTCCATATGGCCATAGTGGATAGAGAGTAGGTGCTGAGCAAAGCAGTCACTTCTGTGGCCTTGTCTCATTAATGAAGAGGAACAGATTAGCATGACATGCTCATAAGTTCTACCAAAACACTCACAGTGTGCTACTTTCTGCTTCAATTTAAGTTGCTGTGAGCAAAAATATGGGGATAAGTTCATCACAATATTATTTGATAAGTGGCTGATCTCAGGAGAACATCAGACAATTTAATATGAATAGTGCATGGAAAGGCCAGATCCAATTTCTATCAGGTATGAGTTCCTCTGGAACTTACTATTCCAGATAAAATCCTGATTGAACTATATAGCACCCAAGAAACAAAGACTACATGATCCAATGCTCAGGATGGAAGTTCCTTTATCTGCTAGGATAGAGGGACATCTCTCATGCGGAATTAATGGGAGTTATTGAAAAATGACCTCCAAAGTTTACATTTGCACATGGTATAGCATGAAAGCAAACAAACTGCATTCAATCATTTTCTTTTCTGACATGACGCTGATTAACATTGGTCTATATGGTTCAGTTCACACAGCATATTGTGCTTGCTGAGAACAGATTGGTTTTAGCGGACGATTTAATGAGGTAACATCCAGAGTTAGGCTTTTTTTCCACAGAAGTTCTGCTGGATAAACTGGGATAGCAGATAATTAGAGCACAGATAATGAAGATTTTATTGCAATTGTCAAAATTCATCAACACGTCTTAAAGTGCAGTTCCTCACCCAAGTGAATAACCCACTCCTGTCCTGATGTGATTAGTTGCAGCTATCTTGAATCACTCAATCAATGTCTGTCTGCAGCAAGCAGCCTCTCCATCCCCTGTCTGCTCTTGTCTTTTCCTAGCACAGCCATTGCCGGCTGCCAGGATAAGAAAACCTGGTGAAAGAGAAGCAAGATGAGTCAGCTGCTTCACTGGATTGGGCGAGATCTGGAGTGCACGAGTCTAGGCTGCTCTTTCAACTGCTGCCCTACCTACTCAGGAAAATGACAAGGCTTTGCGTGTACAGCCACATTGACTGGTGAGAATGGCAAGGTGACAGAGAAGTGGTAGGAGAGGGAATCAAACTGGTGTAAGAACAGAAGGAAATGACAGACACATAAAAGTGGGCAGCCTCCAAGCACTGAGACAGAAGAAAATAATATTGCTGCTAGTTATCGGTGTTATGAGAAGAAGCATTTCTTCTTTTCAGAATCGAGAGTGTGCAATAGTGGGTTAAAACCTGGCAAATTAGTATTTATGGTACTTAATAGGGTGTCAATCATGAAAGGATATTTTTTCCTGGATGGTGCAAGTTTTTTTTAAAGATTTTTCCTCAGCCAGTCAAGTGGAGTGTGTTCCATCATGCTCCTGACTTGTGTCTCTGACTGCAGTGCTTGTGTCGCTCTATCAGTCATGTTTCAGGTCAACAATGACAAAGGACACTGATGATGTAAGTAAGGCAATGTGAATGTCAAGAGTAGGACCATACAATATATTCCTGTGGGGGATGATTACTGAAGGGCACTTTTGGTGCACAAATGTTAATTGCCACTTATCTTCATGAGCATAAATGGTGTCTAAATTCTGCTGTGTGCAGGCATGGAATGCTTCACATACTGACGAGCTGCAAATGGAATTGAATACCATACAAACATCAGCAAACAAATCTTCCCACCTTTAACCTTAAAATGCCGGAAGGTCATTGAAGAGCTAGTTGAAGATGGCTGGTCACAGGACACTATCCCAAGGAGCTCTGCGATGATGTATTGAAACCTCCAACAACCATAATCAACTTCCTTTCTGTGAGATAAGACTCAACCACGGGTGTGCTTCCCACTTTTATCCACCCATTTTCAGCACTCCTTGACATTAGGCAATGCTGCTAATCACTGATACCTCTTATTCAACTAGCCTAGTAGCTCTTACCTAACAATATCAATTACTTGGAGATATTTGTATCAAGCATGTCTGCTGTTCATTCAGTTGTTAGAGGAAAATCATAAGTTCATTAATGTGTTTCCAGTCCTTTATGGATGTCATTCTAAAACTGACTGATTACCCACCTTCTAACTAGGAATCCTAATAGTGGCAATCTGACAGTCCTAGTCAGCACAGTAGGTCCGAGATGGAGAGCCTATGATCGTGTATGGGGCTTGAACACTATTCTGATACCAGTTTTTTGTGGGTGAACATCGCATGTCATTCTCTTGTGTACTGCCTAAAGCCTGACTAAATGCACTGAACATGCCAAGGGGAAAAGGGAAAGGGAAAGGGACTTACATATTTTATTCTCAACAAAGATCATTTATATTATTTTTTGTCAAACTTTTAGAAGTATTATACATTACAGACAATATTGTAATACATGGTAATCTTAAAATTATTTTTAAGCTTGCACAATGGTTACATCAATGTGTTAGAATTTGATAATGAATGTATAATGTATAATAATCGATGTATAATGAAGCATTTAAATTATTGCTTTGAAGAGTGATTCCTGACTGGCTACAATCCTAATATTGCCTGGATTTTGCAACAAAATGCTAACAATTCTGTTTGGAACTGCTGGCAATCTCCAACATACAGGCTGCCAAGTTTGGGATTCCCCAGAAGATCCTGCATGTGTGGAAGTTCTAAAGTTGCTACTGCTTGTACTGGGGAAAAGCTGGGAAAAAACCTGCAGTATGTTAGACCTGACTCAGTGCCAGTAAGATAAGAGGAATGGCTGCAAAGGGCCATGGTAAAGAATGGTTATTTAAAAATGGTTGAGTAAAGGTGAAGTTTGTATATTTTATCATTTGCAACACCCAGCTCCAGTTGTTGTCACAATCTTAGACTAAACATGGCCTAAAAGAGCTGAATTCCAGATATAAGCAAGAGTGACTGCCCTTAGCATGTGTGGCATCATGGTATTCCAGTAAAACTGAAGTAATAGAGCATTAAAGTCACAGCTGAGTAACATTGCATCTAAAGAAAAAGAGTAGTGATTGTTGAAAATCAATCATCCATGCAACCAAAATGTGAATCTATGCAACCCGCCCTTGAAACACATTACCACGGCCCAGTTATCCACCATCAGCATATTGGAGATGTTAATTGCACAGAAATTCAACTGGACCACCTACATAAGTGTCATTACATCAAGGATAGATGAAAGCTGGGGAACCTGTGTGACTCACCTGCTGACATCTCAAAATACGAAGCATAATTCAGTTGTGAAGTGGAATGTTCTCCACTTGCTTACAGGAATGCAGCTCCAACCACAATTCATAAGCTTGATACCAAGGACAAAGCATCCAACTTTATTAGAACCCATTATTTAGTTGCCCAGACTAATCCAACCTAAACTTGCAAACCTGCAACCAAGATGCACAAGGGCAGCATATACTTGGAAGCATCACCAGCAGGTTTTCTTTAAAATTTCACTCCATTTTAACAGCCCCATATTGTTGTTGGGCCTAACTCCCAGTACTCTCTTCCAATAGCAGTGTGATACTTTCACTTGAACCAATTCATCAGTTCACAGAGGCTTAAGATCACCTTCTCAAGGGCAATTATGGATGGGACTAAAGCCAGCAACAACCCAATTCCAAAAATTGAATGAAACTTATAAAAGCAAACTTAAGCCTTTGCTGAACTCTGTCCCTACAAATGTCATGAAGCTAATATTTTTTTCTCTCTCGCTGCCCAATACAAAGTGTTGCACGATTCATATGTCTCCATATCTCAAATAAATAAATGAAGCAGAGAAAGTAAGCTAACTATGGCCTTCTGAAAGGAAACAAAAGGGTCCCACATTTCTCTATACAGGTCTCCTTTGTAATGTAAACTACAGGTCCTCCCAAGGTTATGTCAAAGTTGCTTTCCTGTGAACTGTTCATAACCCAAACAGTTCACAAGTCAGAAATGGGATCACTAGTTGTCAATAGAAGGGCTTGTAGTCATGGAATCCACAGCATCAAATGCAGCAGTGTCGCAAATGTTCATTTATATACACGGAGAATGCGAACGTTTGTGTTTGTAAGCTGTGAGGGTGGAAGTGAATGGGAGTAGGGTTGTGGAATCTTTACTGACATCTGGACAATGACTCGGCTTTAACTCAGAATCAAATTTATTATTACAGATTTATATGATGTGAAATCTGTTGTTTCGCAGCAGCAGTACAGTACAAAGAGAAATTTACTGTAAATTACAAAAATAAATCAAGATTGGAAAAACAAAATGAATAACTAGGTAGTGTTTGTGGGCCATTCAGAAATCTGATGAAACACAGTTAGCAGTGTGGTAAGATGTGTGTGGAAGCATAGTTAGCTTTCTGGTTTAATAGAATCAGATTTATTATCACTAACATATGTTGCAAAATTTGTTTTGTTGCAGCAATACAGAGCAAAACATAAAAAAAGACTATTTTACAAAGAAAGAGGAAAAGAGTAACGAGGTTCATGAACCATTCAGAAATCTAATTGCTCTGAAGAAAAAGACATGTCCCTAAAATCATTTATTGTGGGTCTTCATGATAGATTGAGCATTGTGTTATGTTGTAATAGTGGTGTTATTTTAAAATCTGAATTTTTATAGGGGTTACTGTAGAAATAAACATGAAGGCAAGATGGATGTAATCCAGCAAAATAGCCCAATCCCTTTGCCACTGCTGCACAAATTGTTGGAAAGTATTTTTCTTAAACTGCACAAAGACTCTTCGTTTTCTTTCTTCTACACAAAATCAATGATTGGCTGAATGGTTGGCTAGTCTTGACAAAGATTTTTTTTAAAATCATCTTTGCTCATATTCCCGATCACTGTCCCATGGCTCTTGCTGAGACATAGCTGTCAAACCCACCTGAACCGAAAAATGATTGAAATGTCCAATCACAGGCAGATGTCGGTCTGTAACCATAACACACTCTTGGCTGACACTGTTCAGCAAATATAAAAAAGTATATTAGGACCACAGATAAACTATGAAACCCCTTCCACTTTCAACCAACATTCTGCTTCAATGTATTGCACCGAACCATTACTGCTTTCTCACTAGCCGTCCCTATTCTTATTTGAGTGAAGTGCCAAAGGTGATGACTTATTAGAATAGACAAATTCACATCACATTATACCTCAGCAGCTGATACAAAGAAGTTTTATTTCAGTGAATAGATAGATGGACAGTACTTTCTATTTCACACCTGGCAATGTTCCCTCATGTCCTGTATTCTCTCTGAAAAGGAAACAAGCTTCTCTATTAAAAGTTCCATCATTTTAAAATCTCAGGAAATTCAATCTTTTCAATTAAGGGGAAAATATTTTGCCTATCACCACAATTTAGGACTGGGTTTCATTCTGATAAGGGTTCAAATGTTTCAAAGCATATTTATTACAGAGGAATGTGTAAGTTATACAACCTTGAGATTTGTTTGCTTACAGACAGCCAAAAAGCAAGCAATCCGAAAGAACCCAATAAAAAGAAAACAAAAATAAAGACCAACAGCTGATGTGCATAGAAAGGGGAAAAAGAACATAAATCATGCAAACAATAGAAGCAAGCAACAACATTCTGAACCAAAATGAGTCCTTAGATCCCGAACCCCAGAGCAGCCTGGAATAGGCCCAAAGCCTTGGTATCAGTTCATCATATTAGCGGCCATGGAGCACGGAGCACTGTGATAACTGTGAAATGTTATTACTATTTTGAAACCAGCTACTATTCTAATTGAATTACTTAAATATTATAAAATTAAAAACAACAATTACCAGATCAGAACAATCTACTATTTTCCTCACTGGGAGGGGAAACATAAAGCTCAGCAGCAAAATGAGTAAACCTGGTGTATAACCATATAACAATTACAGCACGGAAACAGGCCACCTCGGCCCTTCTAGTCCATGCCGACGCTTACACTCACCTAGTCCCACTGGCACGCACTCAGCCCATAACCCTCCATTCCTTTCCTGTCCATATACCTATCCAATTTTACTTTAAATGACAATACCGAACCTGCCTCTACCACTTCTACTGGAAGCTCATTCCACACAGCTACCACTCTCTGAGTAAAGAAATTCCCCCTCGTGTTACCCTTAAACTTTTGCCCCCTAACTCTCAAATCATGTCCTCTTGTTTGAATCTCCCCTACTCTCAATGGAAAAAGCCTATCCAAGTCAACTCGATCTATCCCCCTCATAATTTTAAATACCTCTATCAAGTCCCCCCTCAACCTTCTACGCTCCAAAGAATAAAGACCTAACTTGTTCAGCCTTTCCCTGTAACTTAGGTGCTGAAACCCAGGTAACATTCTAGTCAATCTTCTCTGTACTCTCACTATTTTATTGATATCTTTTCTATAATTCGGTGACCAGAACTGTACACAATACTCCAAATTCGGCCTTACCAATGCCTTGTACAATTTTAACATTACATCCCAACTCCTATACTCAATGCTCTGATTTATAAAGGCCAGCATTCCAAAAGCTTTCTTTACCACCCTATCCACATGAGATTCCACCTTCAAGGAACTATGCACCATTATTCCTAGATCACTCTGTTCTACTGCATTCCTCAATGCCCTACCATTTACCATGTATGTCCTATTTTGATTATTCCTACCAAAATGTAGCACCTCACACTTATTAGCATTAAACTCCATCTGCCATCGTTCAGCCCACTCTTCTAACTGGCCTAAATCTCTCTGCAAGCTTTGAAAACCTACTTCATTATCCACAATGCCACCTACCTTAGTATCATCTACATACTTACTAATCCAATTTACCACCCCATCATCCAGATCATTAACGTATATGACAAACAACATTGGACCCAGTACAGATTCCTGAGGCACACCACTAGTCACCAGCCTCCAACCTGACAAACAGTTATCCACCACTACTCTCTGGCATCTCCCATCTAGCCACTGTTGAATCCATTTTAAAAACACAAAATGCTGGCAGAACTCAGCAGGCCAGACAGCATCTATGGGAGGAGGTAATAATGATGTTTCAGGCCAAAACCATTCATCAGGAGTGAAGTAACATGGGATGGTCGAGGGGGGATAAGAAGTGGGGGGAGGGATAAAGTAGAGAGCTGGGAAGTGATAGGCTGGAGGGAAATAGGCTAGGGGGAAGGTGGAGAATTATGGGAAATAAAAGAGAAAGAAAGGTAGGGCTGGGGGGAGAGATTATAGTGAGGGGGGAAAAAGAGAGAGAAAGAGAACCAGACTAAAATAATAGATAGGGATGGGGGTAAGGGTGGGGGTCAGGGGTATCAACGGAGGTCAGTGAGTTGGATGTTCATGCCGGCAGGAAGGAGGCTACCTAGGCGGGAGATAAGGTATTGCTCCATCGACCTGCGTGTGGCCTCATGTTGACGGTAGAGGAGGCCATGGACAGACATGTCAGAGTGGGAGTGGTCTGTGGAATTGAAGTGTGTGGCCACAGGGAGATCCCGCCACTGCTGGAGGACCGAGTCCCGGTGTTCAGCGAAACGGTCTCCCAGTCTGCAGCGGGTCTCTCCAATGTATAAATGGCCACATCGGGAGCACCGGATACAGTATATCACCCCAGTTGACTCGCAGGTGAAGTGGTGCCTCACCTGAAAGGACTGTCCGGGGCCTGGGATGGTGGTGAGGGAAGAAGTGTGGGGGCAGGTGTAGCACTTCTTCCATTTGCAGGGATGAGTGCCCGGAGGGAGGTCCGTGGGGAGGGATGGGGGGGGGGGGGGGGATGAATGGACAAGAGAGTCACGTAGGGAGCGATCCCTGCGGAAAGCTGAGAATGGGGGGAGGGGAAGATGTGGTTGGTGGTGGGATCACGTAGGAGGTGGTGGAAGTTACGGAGGATTATGCGTTGGATCTGCAGGCTGGTAGGGTGATAGGTGAGGACCAGGGGGACTCTATCCCTGGTGGGCTGGCGGGGGGATGGGGTGAGGGCAGAGGTGCGTGAAATACGGGAGATGCGATTGAGGGCAGAGTTGATAGTGGACAAAGGGAAGCCTGTTTCTTTAAAAAAGGAAGACATCTCCTTTATCCTAGAATGAAAGGCCTCATCCTGAGAGCAGATGCGGTGGAGGTGGAGGAATTGAGAGAAAGGGATAGCATTTTTGCAGGAGATAGGGTGGGAGGAGGAATAATCTAGGTAGCTGTGAGAGTCCGTAGGTCTGTAGTAGACGTCGGTGGATAGGCTGTCTCCAGAGATAGAAACAGAAAGATCTAGAAAGGGGAGGGAGGTATCGGAAATAGACCAGGTGAATTTGAGGGTGGGGTGAAAGTTGGAGGTGAAGTTAATGAAGTCGATGAGCTCAGCATGCGTGCAGGAAGCAGCACCGATGCAGTCGTCAATATAACGCAAGAAAAGAGGAGGACAGATACTGGTGTAGGCTTGGAACATAGATTGCTCCACATGGCCGACAAGAAGGCAGGCATAGCTAGGACTCATGCAGGTGCCCATGGCTACACCTTTAGTTTGGAGGAAGTGGGAGGAGCCAAAGGAGAAATTGTTAAGGGTGAGGACTAATTCCGCGAGGTGGAGAAGAGTGGTGGTAGAAGGTGACTGGCTGGGTCTGGAATCCATTTTACTACTTCAATATTAATACCTAACGATTGAACCTTCCTAACTAACCTTCCATGTGGAACCTTGTCAAAGGCCTTACTGAAGTCCATATAGACAACATCCACTGCCTTGCCCTCGTCAACTTTCCTCGTAAGCTCTTCAAAAAATTCAATAAGATTTGTCAAACATGACCTTCCACGCATAAATCCATGCTGACTGTTTCTAATCAGACCCTGTCTATCCAGATATATATATACCATCTCTAAGAATACTTTCCATTAATTTACCCACCACTGACGTCAAACTGACAGGCCTATAATTGCTAGGTTTACTCTTAGAACCCTTTTTAAACAATGGAACCACAAGAGCAATACACTAATCCTCTGACACCATCCCCGTTTCTAATGACATTTGAAATATTTCTGTCAGAGCCCCTGCTATTTCTACACCAACTTCCCTTAAGGTCCTAGGGAATATCCTGTCAAGATCCAGAGATTTATCCACTTTTATATTCCTTAAAAGTGCCAGTACTTCCTCCTCTTTAATCATCATAGTTTCCATAACTTCCCTACTTATTTTCTTTACCTTACACAATTCAATATCCTTCTCCTTAGTGAATACCGAGGAAAAGAAATTGTTCAAAATCTCCCCCATCTCTTTCGGCTCCACACATAGCTGTCCACTCTGATTCTCCAAGGGACCAATTTTATCCCTCACTATCCTTTTGATATTAATATAACTGTAGAAACCCTTCAGATTTATTTTCACCTTACTTGCCAAAGCAACCTCGTATCTTCTTTTAGCTTTTCTAATTTCTTTCTTAAGATTCTTTTTACATTCTTTATATTCCTCGAGCACCTCATTTACTCCATGCTGCCTATATTTATTATAGATCTCCCTCTTTTTCCAAACCAAATTTCCAATATCCCTTGAAAACTATGGCGCTCTCAAACTTTTAACCTTTCCTTTCAACCTAACAGGAACATAAAGATTCTGTACCCTCAAAATTTCACCTTTAAATGACCTCCATTTCTCTATTACATCCTTCTCATAGAACAAATTGTCCCAATCCACTCCTTCTAAGTCCTTTTGCATCTCCTCAAAGTCAGCCTTTCTCCAATCAAAAATCTCAACCCTGGGTCCAGTCCTATCCTTCTCCATAATTATATTGAAACTAATGGTATTGTGATCATTGGACCCGAAGTGCTCCCCAACACATACATCCATCACCTGACCTATCTCATTCCCCAACCGCAGATCCAACACTGCCCTTCTCTAGTCTGTACCTCTATGTATTGCTGCAAGAAACTATCCTGCACACATTTTACAAACTCCAAACCATCCAGCCCTTTTACAGAATGGGCTTCCCAGTCTACGTGTGGAAAATTAAAATCTCCCACAATCACAACCTTGTGCTTACTACAAATTTCTGCTATCTCCTTACAAATTTGCTCCTCCAATTCTCGCTCCCCTTTAGGTGGTCTATAATACACCCCTATAAGTGTTACTACACCTTTCCCATTCCTCAATTCCACCCAAATAGTGTCCCTAGATGAGCCCTCTAATCTGTCCTGCCAAAGCACCGCTGTAATATTTTCTCAGACAAGCAATGCAACAACTCTTCCTCTTGTCCCTCCGATTCTATCACACCTGAAGCAACGAAATCCAGGAATATTTAGTTGCCAATCACACCCCTCCTGCAACCATGTTTCACTAATAGCTACAACATCATATTTCCAGGTATCAATCATTGCTCTAAGCTCATCCACCTTTCTTACAATGCTCCTAGCATTAAAATAGATGCATTTAAGAAACTCTCCACCTCTTCCTCTCTGTTTATCCCTAACGATGCAATCAACTTTATTATCTTTTTCTTCCTTCTCCCCTACATCTTTGATCTGAGTGCTCCCCTTCTCTATCACCTGCCTATCCTCCCTCACACACTGTCTACTAGCTTTCTCTATTTGTGAACTAACCTCCTCTCCCCTAGTCTCTTCAAATTGATTCCCACCCCCCAACCATTCTAGTTTAAAATCTCCCCAGTAGCCTTAGCAAATCTCCCCGCCAGGATATTGGTCCCCCTTGGATTCAAGTGTTACCCGTCCTTTTTGTACAGGTCACACCTGCCCCAAAAGAGGTTCCAATGATCCGGAAACTTGAATCCCTGCTCCCTGCTCCAATCCCTCAGCCATGCATTTATCCTCCTCCTCATTCCATTCCTACTCTCACTGTCTCGTGGCACAGGCAGTAATCCCGAGATTACTACCTTTGTGGTCCTTCTTCTCAACTCCCTTCCTAACTCCCTATATTCTCCTTTCAGGACCTCTTCCCTTTTCCTACCTATGTCATTGGTACCTATATGTACCAAGACCTCTAGTTCCTCACCCTCTCTCTTCAGGATATCTTGGACGCGATCAGTAACATCCCAAACCCTGGCACCAGGGAGGCAAACTACCATCTAGGTCTCCTGATCGCCTCCACAGGATCGCCTATCTGACTCCCTGACTATCGAGTCCCCTATTGCTACTGCCTTCCTCTTCCTTTCCCTACCCTTCTGAGCTACAGGGCCGGACTCTGTGCCAGAGGCACAGCCACTGTTGCTTCCCCCAGGTAGGCTGTCCCCCCCAACAGTACTCAAACAGGGGTACTTATTGTCAAGGGGTACAGCCACTGGGGTACCCTCTAGTACCTGACTCTTCCCCTTCCCCCTCCTAACCGTGACCCACCTGTCTGCCTCCCATGGTCCCAGTGTGACCACCTGCCTGTAACTCCTCTCTATCACCTCCTCACTCTCCCTGACCAGACAAAGGTCATCGAGCTGCAGCTCCAGTTCCCTAACACGGTCCCTTAGGAGCTGCAGCTCGGCACACCTGGTGCAGATGTGGACTTCCGGGATGCTAGGAGACTCCAGGACCTCCCACATCCGACACCAAGAACAACAAGCTGCCCTCACACTCATACTTCCCCTTTCCTCAAATAACAGGAAAAACTGAAACCTAAACCTACCTTGCCTTGCCCATTTCCACCTAAGCCTGTTGAGCCATATTCGAAGACCACTATGGCACACTTTCCTTCGAACAACTGAGACATATTACTTTATCACAACCATCTCCCAGCAACTTTCATTTACTTATTTTATCTGCTCGCTAATATCTGTCAATTAAACGATCAGAGTGAAGGACTGTAGGATGTATTTTAGCAGTCTATGCCAAGTTATATGCATTAAAACTAATATGTGTTCATCTTAATATGTGAAGTAGAGGAAAATAATTGGAGCTCCTAAAATATTAAGAGGGAAAGAGGAGCAAAATTCAAAGGTACTGACTTGAAAGGAGTAACAATTGCCTTCATAACAATGGAATATTATTTCTTTGAAGAAATGATCTGGCAATGTTATGAAGCTTTATTTTGCAATGACGTGGAGCTAAGTCTCAAGCTTCATGATTGCATGAATCAGCTGGCATGTCACTACAGTTTGAGACAAGGAAACATAAGTCTTAATAATTACAATATCTAAAAGATAAATGTCACAAGTCAACATTCATTTGACAGAAATTAGTTATTAGTCACAACTAGTATCCTGTGGGCCTCACCTAACCTTTACAGAATGTTCGGTATCATTTTCTGCTTCTTTTCTACATTCTGCTTAAATGCACCATGCCTCTTGTCTTTTGTCTTGCTCTAATACAGTAAATGTAATAGCTTTTGTATTGTTCCTCACTCGGCTGAGTTGTAAGGAACTCATATTTAAGGAAGTTTTCTCTTAAACTTCCCCTATTGAGCTTTTTCTTAAAGGTTCACTCATATTTGCATCTGCCTCAACCTTTCTACCAGCTGTACTTTTCCTGGGACTTCATAGTCTTTAGGGGTTATGCAGTATCAGCTGATCTCACATTGTGTCTGTCCGATGAAAGGATCAGGCCACTGGTGGCACCTCGGCTTTAGCAAGAAAGAATCTCTCAAAATCTGACAGCTCACTGCTGACTTGGGTAATCAGAGATACAAAAATTCTTCTGACATGCTTATCTAAAGCTAACAATCTCAAACCACCAGAAATTATTTTACTTTATGCTTTAATTTAATGAAAAATAAAAGAATCATTTGCCTTCATTGTCCTTTTCATCAAGTTAGTAACCCTTCCAAATGAATGGAGTTGTACTGCATATTCCAGCTGGAGTAAAGCTTGGTTGCTCATATGGAGGTGGGCGGCAGTAAGCGCAAAGTGCATTTGGCTCCTTAGCTTATTATGTTAGCTTTCCAACCTGGACAATAGCAAATCCAGCACTGAAATGTCCTGCAGAAGGGTCTCGGCCTGAAATACAACCGTTCTCTTTTCCTTAGATGTTGCCTGGCCTGCTGAGTTCCTCCAGCTTTTTGTGTGTGTGTTCGTCGGAAAGAAACCCGTTTGACTGACCTGACCTCCAGCTCATCACCATCTTCCACACAACAATACATGGTGCAGAAGTCAGAGATAGGCTAACAAGTGATGAGAACACAGTTACTGGTTCTCTACCCAGCCACCAGTTACAGGTGAGAGTATTCCAATGTATTGTTCAAGTCATCTGCCAGGTTTCAGATTTCTACAGAAGAGCCCACAGCCACACAATTTTTTGCTGATAGCTTTATCCTCTCTTCTGCTACTCTCCTTTCTTCTCCAGGGTTTTATTTTAGCAAAAAAAATCACAACATTTACAGCTATATGCCATGTTGATGTCATTTCTTCAACAGATTCATCCTGCGCTTGCACATGCCAAGCTTTATACACGTTACAATGCCGATGAATGAAAGTAATAAAGATGTAACAAGGGCTCAGCTGAAATGCAATTTGCAGCGAGACTGCCTCACTTTCCTGTTTCTGTCAAAGTCCAGGCTTAATAATGAATGGGAACATCTGCCAATCACTGGGAGGTCATTGCACCAGCTGTCACAGTAATGAACAGCTCTTCCCTAATAGAATTCAACATTTAGCAGAAATAGTCACTCGCAGGCTTTCTATCAAACACTTATTTAACTAAAACATCTCTGGAACAGGACTATTTAATTGAAAACTTTGCAACCAGATATAATTTTAGAATATCTGACAGGAAGAACCCAAACATTTACCATGCAACCAAACACGAGGTGAAAGGAAAATTTATGAGTGGGCAGGACGTTGGCCTGCTGCGTGTTGTGAGATGCAGACTGAAAAAAAAAGAGAAATAAAGTGAGATGATAAAAGGAGATGAAATAGTACAGAATTCACTTACAAGAATTTATCCTGATTGTTCAATGTATACTATATAGAACGGAAAATCCTACAAAATGTACTAGATTCAGTCCACTACATCCTGACTATTGAGCACATCTACATGAAACACTGTCATAGGAAAGCAGCATCCATCATCAGAGATTTCCACCACTCAGGCCATGCTCTTTTCTCATTGCTGCCATCAAGTAGAAGGTAGAAGTGCCTCAGGACCTGCACCACCAGGTTCAAAAACAGTTACTACCCCTCAACCATCAGGCACTTGAACAAAAGGGGATAAATACAATCACTTGCCCATCCTTTGAGATGCTCCCACAACCAATGGTCTCACTCTTTATCTCATGTTCTCATTATGTATTACTATTTATTTATAATTGCATTTGCACAGTTTGTTGTCTTCTGCACTCTGGTTGATCTTTCATTGATCCTGTTATAGTTACTATTCTATAGGTTTGCTGAGTAAGCCCATAGGAAAATGAATCCCACAGGGTTGCATATAGTGACATATATGTACTTTGATAATAAAATTTACTTTGAACTTTGAAGATAACAACCCCAGTTCCCATTGCCAAGAGTTGTTGCAGCTTTGTGAGAAAACAGTACTCAATGGCTGACCTCCCTGTAGAGAAGTTATTTATTTAATTCTCCATCAGAAATAAAGAAACGAAGTTCAAACTCCCATGATTCAACCCAAGATCCATGTCTACTTCTTCTGGAAGTAAGTATTAATCCATTCAAGGATTGGTGGTCACAGAGGGAAATGCAATGTTTGGGTGTGCCCTGTGCACGCAGGTATTGAAGAAGTTCTGATTCCCCACAAATAAAAGTGAAGGGCAATGTAGAATTTCCTTCTTCTACAACTGCCTGAAATTCACGAGATTAAAATGCTGAAAGAGACTACAACTTTAATTAAACTAATGAAATAACAGGTTAATCTATGGTCAGTTACATACACCTTTGGTGTCTGTAATCAGAAAAGACAGTGTGTGAGACAGTGAATGGCTGGCACAGTGCCTGGATTTCCATTTGCTCTATCATCCAGACATATTTCCATTTCTGATGCTACATCTGTGGAATTAAAAACCTCTCCATGTATGAAATCTTTATTGTACAATAATTATTTTGGAAGGAAGTGTACAACATTGATCATTTTAAACTTCCAGAGTGCAGATATTCTTATCTTTTCCAACAAAATGGAAATTTCAGCAGTAACGAATGAAGGATCTTCAGGCATAAGGTTTAGATGCAGTTGTGTGTGCATGTAAGTGTGAAGAATATTAAAACAATATGAATACAAGGTAATAGTTATGCTTTGGAGGAAACATAGAATTAAAGAATATTGGGGAGAACAAGAGTGAAAAATTGCAGTACCAATAACAAACTAACTTGGGAAGCCTTAAAAACTTTTTAAGGCTTCCCAAGTTTGTTTGTTATTGGTCAGTCCAGCATCTGAAGTATCAGATTATCTATGGACACTGGGAAATCAAATAAAGAGAAGGCCTACAGCAGGGGTTCCCAAACTTAGTTATGCTAATAAGCCTTACTATTAATTGATGGGCCCATGGACACCTGGTTGGGAACCCCTGACCCAGAGGAAACATAACTATGACTGCATATCGGCAGGGAACAGCAGCAGTATATACGGTTTCTTTGGAGGCTTAATTATATCAAGAAAGAAATACAAGCATAGAATTTCTCTCATGCAGAGCAATAATTAGTGCTCCACATAATGAAGTGAGAAATGTTGGCAAAGACACCAGAAATGTTTACGGTTTCACATTAATCAGATGTTACATTGGATTGCCACAACACACAGGCAAGGTTTCAACTAGCAAGGACGGTACCTGCAACAAAGTGGCTCATCGCCAACAGTCTATCGACAGCAGTGCTCGGGTTCTCAGTTCATACCATAGAGCTTAAATCCATCCTCTAGTTTTCAACAATACACATAAAGGAATGCCAAATGTGGTGTGGAACAGAGGGCCAACACTGTAAAATTCTGCAGCAGCAGACTCAAGGTTTCGGCAGTACACAACAGGAGTTAAATGCCTAAAGATCTGCTGTTCATGCTCTCTGGCACTGAAGAAATTTGTTATTGGCACCAGTACCAACATACAGTAAGAAGCTTTTGTTTTGCAAGACATTCAGTCAGATCATTTCAAAATGTAAAGACATCAAGGTAGAAAATATGTAACAGAGGGCAGACTATAGTGTTGCAGTTACAGAGAAAGTGCAATGCAGACAGACAAATAAAGAGCAAGGGACACAAGGTTAATTGGGAGATCAAGAATTCATTTGTTAGTGTTTGAGAAGCCCATTCAAGAGCTTGATAACAGTGGCACAGAAGCTGTCCTTGTCTCTGGTGGTCCGTGATTTCAGGCTTTTATATCCTTGGCATGATGCCAGAGGGGATAGACAAGAATTATCGGGGTGTTTGAATATGTTGTCTGCTTTCCCCAAGGCAACCAGAAGTGTAGACTGAGCCAATGGCGAGAAGGTGGGAAATCAGGAAAGTCTGAAGATTCTGTGCCGTAAGGGGCAATGGAGGTTGATGGCAGATGGGCTGTGGGGGCAGGGTTGAGCTGAAAATGTGGTAGGAGGTCAGAACAAGGCCCAGCCTAGAAGGTTGTAAGGCAGGCTTGGATGAAAAGTTCAACAGTCAAAGAGGTTCAGTTAAGTTTCTCAATCTTAGAACAGGAGTACTGGAATTTGCAATGGGACAGAGTTGGGTAGGCAACTTGTCGAGAACCATCACAATATGTACATGAAATAGGAACAGAAAATACGGGAACCGTACACATTGTCAAACAGCAAATGCAGAAGAGATGTTGACATATCCGATGAAAAGCCCTCAGTGGCTTCCCCGGTCTGCAGGGTGCTTCTGACATTTTCTACTTTAATTTCAGATTTCCAATGTTGGTAGCTTTTTTTTTGTGGATATAGCATTTCAAAAACAAGATTGCTATTTAATTAAAAATACTGCCTACTGCCACTTTAATTCTCCAACCCAGTGCTGGTTTTCTGTGCTGGCCCCTGCACTGCTCCCAAAAGTCAAGCTGTTTATTGTCATGTGCACAAGTGCAGTGAGCTACAACTATAATGAAGCACTCACCTGCAACGGCATCACAGGTACACAGGATCAAAACAACACACAGAACATTACCTATACACTTCCTTTTCTATTCGGGTACATTGCAGCCTCAATTCTAATTCAACCATTTCAGATCATTTGCTGCTTTTATTGTTTCTATTACAAATGGCCGGTTTTACTGTAAAGTTATCCATATTAATTTAAGTTTCTCTCTTTCATCAACACTGCCTGATCTGCTGGACATTTCCAATATTCTCTTTTTGGTTTTGGATCTCAGCAACAGTGTTTATGAGAACTTATAGCTTTTACATGTCTCTATTACCCCATTATAAGCTCATGCCTTAAAGTTTCAACCAAATGACACAATAAATACCAAATCAACAGGTAGCTCTGAACTCACCCTTTCAGAATTATGCCCTTTATAAGAATAACCACTGCAGCCTAAAACTTGCTCCATTTCCTAGTTTTGATTTTTGAGATTTGATAGAGGTATATAAAGTTATGAGGGGTATAATGCAAACAGGCTTTTTCCCACTGAGGTTGTGTGGGACAACAACTAGAGGTCAAGGGTTAAGGGTGAAAGTTGAAAAGTTTAAGGGGAACATGAGGGGAAACATCTTCACTCAGAGTCGTGAGAGGGTGGAACGAACTGCCATTACAAATACTGCATGCCAGCTCAATTTCAACATTTAAGAGAGGTTTGGATAGGAACATGGATGGTAGAAGTAAGGACAGGTATAGTCCTGGTGCAGGTTGATGGGAATAGGCAGGTTCAATGGTTTGACATGGACTAGATGGGCCAAAGAGCCTCTTTCTGAGCTGTACTTTTCCATGACTCTATGACTATGACAAAGGGGTATTGACCTGAGCCATTAACTCTGCTTCTCTTTCCACAGGTTGTTGAGCAGTTTACTTTGTTACTTCAGATTTCCAACATCTTTTGATTTTTCCAATACAAAATACTGCAGTTGCTGGAAGCCTGAAATAAGCAAAAATACTGAAGCAGAATCTGTATAGAGGGAAACAGAGTTAATGCTTCAGGTTGTGGACCTTTTTTCAGAGGCCTGATTTTTTAGTTATTAAATGAATTCAGCAATAAAAGGTTAACAAGGTCAGCTGCAATATAATGAAAAAGTAGGCACTAAGGCCAAAGGTCTTCCATCTGCTTCTACCTTTTATACTTATATGTTCTGGTGAAAGGACTGATTGAAGAATAGTGGCAACTATGGCTTTCTCTCCATGCATACAGCCTGACCTCATGACTATTCCCAAATTTTCTCTTTTATTACATTTGTTTTCCACAAGTCAATGGCCTTTAGGAGCAAATCAATCAATCATCAGAAGGATTGCAAGACTCCATCAGCCTGTAATCTCAAGCATAACCCAGTCAGCACCAAACTGATTTGGTACTCCTGAACTGCTAGAGTGGCTGGAGGCACCGCCACATGCTCAGCCACGGAGCTTGAATAACGGAGGAGAATTCTGAGGCGCGATGGCCTTGAGATAATACGGTCGAGTTAAGTTAAGGGAACACACTCATCGAAGTATAAGCAGTGGAAAGGGTGAGCACTTTCAAATTCCTGGGTGGCAACATCTCTGAAGATCTATCCTGGGCCTAACATTCAAGGCTCAAGATTCAAGATGGTTTTGTGACATTTCCGGTAGACAAGCGTAAGAGAGGATGGAGTAATTGTTACTCTAGATCTGATGCAGCAGAAAAAAAGCACAGTAAGATAAAGAACACAATAATAATACACAATAAATATAAACATTTAAGATAGTGTATATACATAGATTAATTTTATTTTCATAAAATGATGCCAGGCATAGGAGTGTTGGTACATAGGGTGACTGATGGGAATTGATAAAGTAGTGTTGGTTGGGGGTATGGAGGGGAGGAAGTTAGTATGTTGATCAGACTTATTGCTTGGGGAAAGTAACTTATTGAGTCTGGTGGTCCTGGTGTGGATGCTATGTAGCCTCCTCCCTGATGGAAGTGGAGCAAACGGGCCATTAGCTGGGTGGGGGAGGGGGGAGAATCCTTCATGATGTTTCTGACCCTTCTCTGGCACCTTTCTGTATACATATCCTCGATAGCAGGCAGGCTGGTGGCAGTAATGCATTGGGCAGTTTTGATCACCCGTTGAAAAGCCTTCCTCCGGTGTTTCTGTACCACGCTGCTCTCTACTGTGCATCTGTAGAATGATGGGAGTATTGATGTGCATAATCCAGCTTTCCTCAGCCTCCTCGGAAAGTAGAGGCGTTGGTGAGCTTTCCTGACTCTGCAGAATGTGTTCTGGGACCTTGAGTGCTCCTGCAAGATGTGCACTCCCAGGAGTTTGAAACAGCTTGCTCTTTCCCCTGCTGTGCCGACAATGTAAAGAGGGGTGTGAATGGTGCAAATTCTGCTGAAGACGATAACCATCTCCTTTGACTTGTTAACATTAAGGAAGAGGTTATCTGCCTGGCACCAGGTCTTGAGCTCTTCCATGTCTTCTCCGTAGGCCATATAACCATTGGTGATGAGCCCCATCCACTGCCATGCCACTGGAGAACTTGACAACGTAATTGCCCAGGTGTTCGGCCGTGCAGTCATGACTGAGCAGTGTGTGGTGAACTACATATACCTGTCTGGACACGCCCCTCTGCTGACTGCTCCTGTGGCTCCTCCCACAAACCCCTGTATAAAGGTGATTGGAGGCACTGCTCTTCCCTCAGTCTCCAGGATGTTGTGTGGTGGTCTCTTGCAGCTAATAAAAGCCTATCATTCGCCTCCCATCTCCGAGAGTTATTGATGGTGCATCACAGTGTGTACAGGAACAGGCTCAGCACACAGCCCTTAAGAGGTGGGGGTGGATATCCTCATTGAGGATGATGGGGATGGAGGAGCGATTGTGCATCCTGACTATCTGAGGTCTGTTGATTATGAAGTCAACAGACTTCAGTTGCACAGTGGTGTGTTTAGACAAGAAGGAGCTTGCTCACCAAGGTCCATGGGACAATAGTATTGAATGCTTGAACGCTGAACTGAAATCCAGAGACAGCACTCTGGCATGAGTGTCTTTTGTTTTCAAGGTGTGTCAGGGCCAGGTGCATGGCAGATGCTATGGCTTCTGTCATAGAGTGGATCTGTCGGTGAGTGTGCGATGTGGCAGGAATGGAACTCTTGACGTGTGCTATTACCAGCTATTCGAAGGAGTTTTTTATGTTTGATGTCAGTGCCACTGGGTAGTAGTGATTTAGTTCTGATGATGTAGAGTTCTTTAGTACAGGGATGACAGTGGCTGATTTAAAGCATATGGAGACAGTAGCCTGGATGAGTGATGTGTTGAAGATGTCTGTGAAGATTTTAGTGAGCTGACGTGCACACTCCCTGAGTGCTCGGCCTGGGATGTTGTCTGGCCTGGCCGCCTTACGGAGGCTGATTCTCTGCAGTCCTTCTCATGCCTGCTTCTGCCTCAGACAGTGGCTGCTCAGCGGGGAGGGGATAGCTTTCCTGGCCAGTGTTGTGTTACATGCCTCGAAGTGTGCATAAAAATAGTTTAGAGCATCAGGGAGGGGGTCATCACTGGTACAGTCCACGCTGTTTATCCTTGAGTAGTCAGTTATCCCCTTGATGCCCAGACACATACACCAATGATCTTAAATGCACAAGTGTTCCTGGATTTTAGAAACACAGAAACGTAGAAAATCTACAGCATAATACAATCCCTTCAGCCCACAAAGTTGTGCCGAACATGTCCCTACCTTAGAAATTACTAGGCTTACCCATAGACCTCTATTTTTCTAAGCTCCATGTACCTATCCAAAAGTCTCTTAAAAGACCCTATTGTATCAGCCTCCACCACTGTAGCCGGCAGCCCATTCCACGCACTCACCACTCTCTGCGTAAAAAACTTACCCCTGACATCTCCTCTGTACCTACTCCCCAGCACCGTAAACCTGTGCCCTATTGTGGCAACCATCTCAGCTCTGGAATAAAGCCTCTGACTATCCACATGATCAATGCCTCTCATCATCTTATACACCTCTATCAGGTCACATCTCATCCTCCGTCGCTCTAAGGAGGAAAGGCCGAGTTCACTCAACCTATTCTAATAAGGCATGCTCCCCAATCCAGGCAACATCCTTGTAAATCTCCTCTGCACCCTTTCAGTGGCTTCCACACCCTTCATGTAGTGAGGAGACCAGAACTGTGCACACTACTCCAAGTGGGGTCTGACCAGGGTTCTATATAGCTGCAACATTACCACTCTGCTTAAGAGTCAACTTGCGCAGCTGCTTTGAGCGTCCTATGGACTCGGAACCCAAGATCCCTCTGATCCTCCACACTGCCAAGAGTCTTACCATTAATTCTATATTCTGCCATCATATTTGACCTGCCTTTTTTTAATGTAGGCGGTCCTTGCTCTCTCAATGTCTTAGATGGGGTTTCTCTTGGTTGCTCTGAGAGCTATTCTGTCACCAGACTTGAAGGAAGGTCCCAGGCTTTCAAGTCAACTTAAGTCACTTTTTATTATCATTTCAACCATAACTGCTGGTACAGTACACAGCAAAAATGAGACGTTTTTCAGGACCATGGTGCTACATGAAACAATACAAAAACTACACTGAACTACGTGAAAACAACACAGAAAAAAATCTACACTAGACTACAGACCTACCCAGGACTGCATAAAGTGCACAAAACAGTGCAGGCATTACAATAAATAATAAACAAGACAATAGGCACAGTAGAGGGCAGTAAGTTGGTGTCAGTCCAGACTCTGGGTATTGAGGAGTCTGATAGCTTGAGGGAAGAAACTGTTACATAGTCTGGTTGTGAGAGCCCGAATGCTTTGGTGCCTTTTCCCAGATGGCAGGAGGGAGAAGAGTTTGTATGAGGGGTGCATGGGGTCCTTCATAATGCTGTTTGCTTTGCGGATGCAGCGTGTAGTGTAAATGTCCATAATGGAGGGAAGAGAAACCCCGATGATCTTCTCAGCTGACCTCACTACCTGCTGCAAGGTCTTGCGATCCGAGATGGTGCAATTTCCGAACCAGGCAGTGATGCAGCCACTCAGGATATTCTCAATACAACCCCTGTAGAATGTGATGAGGATGGGGGGTGGGAGATGGACTTTCTTCAGCCTTCGCAGAAGGTAGAGACTCTGCTGGGCTTTCTTTGCTATGGAGCTGGTGTTGAGGGACTAGGTGAGATTCTCTGTCAGGTGAACACCAAGAAATTTGGTGCTCTTTACGATCTCTAACGAGGAGCTGTTGAAGTTCAGCAGGGAGTGGTTGCTCTGTGCCCTCCTGAAGTCAACAACCATCTCTTTTGTTTTGTTCACATTCAGAGACAGGTTGTTGCTTCTGCACCAGTCCGTTAGCCACTGCACCACCTCTCTGTAAGCTGACTTGTCGTTCTTGCTGATGAGACCCACCACGGTCGTGTCATTGGCAAACTTCATAATGTAGTTTGAGCTGTGTTTTGCAGCACAGTCATGGGTCAGCAGAGTGAACAGCAGTGGACTGAGCACACAGCCCTGGGGGGCCCCCCATGCTCATTGTTATGGTGTTGGAGATGCTGCTCCCGATCCGGACTCACTGAGGTCTTCCAGTCGGGAAGTCTAGGATCCAGTTGCAGAAGGAGGTGTTCAGGTCCAGTAGGCTCAGCTTTCCAATCAGTAGGATTTCAGTAGGAATTGCACCTCAGCGTTAAGCCAGGTCTTCTAGCTGGCCCATCAGATGACTGCTTTTGAGGTACCAACATCGTCTACACACTCACTGATGTAGCCGATCACAGATGAGGCATATTCCTCGAGGTATGTGTCTTCTCTATTTGTGGTGGCTTCCTTAAATATCTGTCACTCAGTCGGTTCAAAATAGTCCTGAAGCATAGAGATTGCCTCATTAGGCCAGACAGTGATGATCCTCTCGTCTGATTTCTCCATTTTCAGCAGTATACTGGGATTAACACTGTGAAGATGTGGTCAGAGAGACCAGGATGAGGGCTTGAGATGGCTTTGTAAGTACTGCATCTGTTTGTATAAACATGGTTCAGTCTGTTTGTCCCTCTGGTCACCATGGTGACGTGTTGGTGGAATTTGGGTAAAATGTTGTGGTTGAATTCTCCTGCCTGAAGAATGAAGGGACTGTCTAGAAGCTTGTTTTGTAGAGAGCTGATGATACTGTAAAGCTGTCCCAGCGCATCCTTGGCATTCGTGCCTGGGGAATGTAGAGAGCAGTGATGAACACAACTGTAAACTCCCAGAGCAGGTAATGTGGCTGCATTTAGTTGTAAGATGTTCAATTGCCACAGAACAGTGACTCCTAACTACAGATGAGTTTGTGTCCCAACCTTTGTTAACATACACACAAGTCCGCCTCCTTTGGACTTTCCCCAACAGGGAGATCTGCATGGGACAGAATCATCCCATCACGTTGAAACACAGAGTCTGGCATGTTGTTTAGCCATGTTTCAGTGAAAACCCGAATGCAGCAATTTCTTATCTCTTTCGGTATATTCATCCTCAATCTCAGCGAGCGAGCATTTGCCAGGAAAATTGATGGTACCGCCAGCATTGTCGGGTTACCACTCAGCCTAGCTACTCCCCCAGTTCTCCTGCCACGTCTCTGCCTCCTCTCACACCTCCCGCACCTGAAGTTTCCTTCGCGAAGCCACCCAGACCAGATCACTGTCACTGGGTCTGGTGTCTGTAGAATCTCCAGTCAGCTGAACGCGACTGTTAACTCTGCTGTCAGTGGCTTAAAAGTAATTTTGTCTAAGAGTTCAGCAGCACTGTTTTTTGTGGAGCTTTGGTAGACTGAAATCCCTGACTAAAACTTAGTAACACTATCTCAGGATTTAAAACTAGCACCGTTACTGGGAGCAGGAGAAGCCAGTGTACCACCATTTGTATGAAATTCAATTACAAAGAAGGCATGACCGTGGCTACTTTATTTCATTAGGAATTTGAGGAGATTATATATGTCATCAAAGACTCTTGCAGATATACCACGGGGAACGTTCAAACTGGTTGCGTCACCATCTGGAATGGAGGGGCCACTTCACAGGAAGATACAGACTCAACCATCTCCAGCATGGTCACCAGCATTCCCAGCATCGAGGACATCTTCGAAAGGTGATGCCTCAGAAAGGCAGCATCCAGCATGAAAGACCCCCATCACCCCCGGACATGCCCTTTTCTCATTGGTGCCATCAAAGAGGGGGTGCAGGAGCCTGAGGACACATGGTCAATGTTTAAGGAACAGCTCCTTCCCCTCTGCCATCAGATTTCTGAATAGACAATGAACGCATGAATACTACCTCACTATATTTTTGCTCGCTGTTTGCACTACTTATTTAATTTATATATTTTTGTAATTTATAGGTTTATAGCTTTTTTATTATGTATTGCATTTTTTTCACTAGGTTACATCCCTGCTGCCACAAAACAACAAATTTCACAACATATGCCAGCGATATTAAACCTGATTTTCAGCTGCTGCTACTCAATGCTTTCCGTATTAACATGGTGGTTACCTCAACAGTTTGAGATGGAAATAGAATGACACCTGTGGGCTTCAGAAAGAACACAAACCAAGCTCCAAGAGCAGCCTGTCCGTCAGAATGTTCACATTCTTTCTATTCCTCTGTCACAGGCTCCTTCCCAGTTAGCAGACAATATAAGAAATATATGAGCCAATGTTCCCTCAGCTGGTACCTCAAGCAGCTGACTAATGCTTTCTGGAGGAAGGCTAAGACTAAGTTTTCTTTACCCAAGATCGACAATAATGTCTTGTGGTCTTATGGTCTTATAATGAGACCAATCAATTAAACTTGACAACAGCTTTCCTGAAGTACAAGTCCCACATAGCTACTGAAAATAAACACAGTTTGGCTGTCCTTATCCCACCACAGAGGGAACTGAAAATAGCTTTTTTTATTATTATAATTTAAAACCAGAAGGAACAACGAGGCTGGCATCAACACTGGATTGGGAATAATCTTCACTGTAAGGCCAGGATGGTGAGATGGTGAAAATCTGGTGCAGGAACTCAGCAGGTGAACGAGCATGTGTGGAGGAAAAGAGATAATCAGTGTTTTGATCCACATGGAGGGTCTCAACCCAAAACATTGACCATCCCTCTATTTCAGGAAATGTTGCTTGACCTGCTGAGATCCTCCACGCAGTTTGCATTTTGCTCCAGATTGCAGCACCTCCATCCCTTTTGTCTTAATGGCTGATTTTTTTAAACCTCGGTGCTGCTTTCCTTCACTAGTCCCATAATCACTATTTTCTTATTATCCAGGGCTGGGGAATAGGTAATGGTGATTAAATTGCAGCCATTACTGGACTGCTACCAAGATAATTGACAACTTCTTGACAAGCAGTGCATACCTCCTGTTTGAACAGCACTGCACGTTGCAAGATGTTTCATTCTGTAAATCTACATGGATACGTCTAGCACTTTGTTCACACTGCTGCCTCAAATAATGTTCCTTCTACCCATGTCCCAACATAAACCCAACATGCACCTTCTGGCACCTTAGGAATGTGGGTATCTCCATGTTATTTGTGTGGCAGTTTATTCCAGTCTATCAAACAACATGATTTTAAAATGTTGGAGTTTCTAGATTAGTCAAACAATAACTGGTAACTATTGTTATCACTGGTCAGTGAGGTAAGACAAGGCATGCAAAATTAATCAAGCAAAATAAAAAAGGTAGAAAAGTTCTTTAATGTCTGATGGCTGATACCTGGATCTAATAACTCAATCTGGTTCGGAATGCTGTTGCAATGGGGAATGTTATTTTGTCTTGTGAGGCTGGAACCCGGCGGAACCTTTTGGCTCGAGATGGGATGATCGATGTGAAGAGACATTCCAATCTTTGAAAAGGGCAGCGCACGTCCACCTTCCTCGGCGTCTCCTTCCCACCTCCCCTGAAAAGACAGCGAAACTCCCAAGCTCCCAGCCTCACAAGAAAAAATAACATTCCCCATTGGTTAAAAAATGAATACAATCCCCATATCAGCAAGTCCAAAGCTAAACAACTGCGAGAGAAAACACTTATCAAACATAAAAGCATTCCTACTCTAGCAAACCAAAGAAGCCATTTTGATTAACATACACAGTACATTGTACATTCTCCCCCCACCAGCAAATGTCATGCCCTCATGACATTACCAGAATTCCCCAAGGCTTCTTGCAACACACAAAACCCAACCAGGAGCATGGCAAAGCATTGAGGCCGGTAGCCTTTGTCAGCCGAAGCTTGTCGCCATCTGAGAGAAACTATCCCACTCACAAGTTGGAGTTCCTGGCGCTGAAGTGGGCGGTGGTGGACAAGTTGAGCGATTACCTGTACGGAGCCAAGTTTGAGGTGAGAACGGATAACAATCCTCTCACTTATATTCTGACTTCAGCTAAGCTGGATGCCACAGGACATCGGTGGCTGGCGGCCTTGTCGTTATATGATTTCAGCCTGGGGTGTCCGAGGCAGAGGGTTCGCAGGTGAAGAGAGAGCCCAGTGAGGTGGAAGGGTCGGCAGAAGGGGTATGGAGATCTCAGAGGAGTAAGCGCCCCCCAGAGCGGTTGACATATGTGGTGCCAGGAGAACCGAGTGTGATTTCTACCGCTCTGGGTAGTTATGTCGCTGCTTTCTGCACCTGGGTTGGGTTTTGTGTGTTGCAAGAAGCCTTGGGGAACTCTGGTAATGTCATGAGGGCATGACATTTGCTGGTGGGGGAAGAATGTACAATGTACTGTGTATGTAATCAAAATGGCTTCTTTGGTTTGCTAGAGTAGGAATGCTTTTATGTTTGATGAGTGTTTTCTCTTGCAGTTGTTTAGCTTTGGACTTGCTGATATGGGGATTGTATTCATTTGTTAACCAATGGGGAATGTTATTTTGTCTTGTGAGGCTGGGAGCTTGGGGGTTTCGCGGTCTTTTCAGGGGAGGCGGGAAGGAGACGCCGAGGAAGGTGGATGTGCGCTGCACTGCTCGGTCGACCACCCGGGTGGTCCCAGGTGCAAGGATGTGGAGGTCGGAGGAAAGTGACGAGGGGTCGAATGGTTCGATGGTTGAGCTCCAACGATGTGCACTAAACTGACTGAACTTTGATAAGTTGGTGCCTTTTACTTTATTTTCTTTTCCTGCATATATACTGTATTGAATAGTACTCTTTTAGTTTTAGTAAAATCTTTAAAGTGTATTCCATAACGGTATCTGGTGTGAGTTTGATATTGTGTGTGTGTGTGCGGCATAAACTTGATTCTCACAGCACCTGCGTGTACGGGAGGTGGGGTTGGTGAGTGGCTGGATCTCCTTTTCCCCTAGACATATACCAGCCTGGTGGGTAAGTGTTACACTTGCTTCTATTGTTTGTAAGATTGTGAACCCAATTTTAAAAAAAGACCAAAATCATCACAGATTCTCTGCACAATGGTGGTTTTGGTCTTTTTTTTTAAATTTGGGTTCTTCAGATTTCATGCTTTTGTGGCTGCCTGTAAGCAGACAAATCTCAAGGTGTATAATTTATACATTCTCAGTTAAAAGATTTACCTTGAATCTTTGAAACCTGACAATTAGGGTTTAATGTGGGAAGTTTGAGGTAAAAAGAATTAAAGGTGGATTATCATCTAAATGGAGTGAGATTGCAAATGAGAGAAGTTTAGAGGGATCTAGGTGTTCTTGTGCATGAATGACAAATTATCATGCTGGGCCAATGAGCAGTCAAGGGAAATTACATTTTTGGCCTTCATTACAAAGGGAGTGGAGTTTAAGAATAGGTTTTCCTACAGCTATACAAAATGTTGGCAAGGCCACACCTGGAATCCAATGTACCATTCATCTTGTCTAAGAATATGACAAATTCATTAGGTTAATTCCTGGGATGAGAGGGTTGTCCAATCATGAGAGGCTTGACAAGTCTATATACATTAGAGCTTACAAAAGTTTGGCAGGCTTTATTCAAACATACAAAAATCATAAAGGGGGTTTGACAGAGTAAATGCTGAGACCTTTTGAGATTCTCAAAGGGACAGATCCAGAAAACAGGAAGTCAGACATGTAAAACAGAAATGCATGGCAATTTCCTTTCTGAGGGAAGTGAATCCCTGGAGGTCTGAAGCCCTAAGGGTGGAGGAAGCCAGATAGTCAGATAAATTGAAGAAAGTGATAAATAAATATTTGAAAGATTAAGGAATTAGTCTTGTGGGGAACTGGCACAGAAGAGGAGCTGTGGGCAGCATGGATCAGCTGCAATTGTATTGAATGGCAGGGTAGAATTGAGGGTCCAAGTTGCCTTATTCTGTTCCTATTTTCTGATGTTCTTGTGTAAATAAGATGCCCAGTTCATTGTTCTTTCATTAGTTTGCAGAATCTACTTCGGATTTTTTTTTCAAAAGACAATATAAACATCTTGCTTCTATGTTGGATTACTCAATGATCCTATAATCCCCCACATCTCTAGTGCTGGATGCAAATCATCCTCCTCAAGGTAGATTCAATTATGAAGTCTAACGTTTTAACCCTGGAAAAAGCAAGGCCTTTGAGACAGAAATAAAAAATCTGTCGGGATGGCAATATAGAGCTACATGTATCTTGTACCACTACCTTCAAAAAGTAACTTCAACTTATAACCCTCTGTAAAACTGGAATTCTGCTATCAGATTGTGTTTTCCAAACAAGCTGAAGTGTCACTTACACTCATTTGATTTCTTGTTATCTAGTCATATGGCTCCCAACTGTAGATAGGTCGGCGCGAATACTCACAAGCACATGTGCACCAGGGAGTTACTGTACATTCATTGGGTACACTTGAAAATACATTGCTTGATAACACCAGACTGTGTCAGTCTTCAAACTGCTCATTTACTGTTTTAATGCGTAACTGGTTATCAAACGTTGGAGCAGCCATTATTGGAACATTTGGCTGCTGGGTACCCTCGTGCTATATTTGCATATTTACTTGGAATACAGCTACTGAAGTCAGTCGTAAATAAAGGTTAACTTTATTAAAGATTAGATTTAATGTCACAAGTGCATTGAAGCATACAATAAAATGCATCATTTTGCATCAAATCAAATCAGTGACGATTTGTGCTGATTCCCATGCTTCCCACAACTCACTAATCCTAATCCATATGTCTTTGGATTGTGGGTGGAAATAGCAGAACCTGGGGGAAATCCAAGTGATCATGGGAGAACTTACAAACTCCTAACAGACAGCAGCGAGAATCGAACCCCAATCTCATAGCTAGTGCTTTAAAGCATTTCACTAACCTTTATGCTACATACAGTAAGGGTGAAGTCTGAACTTTGTAGTCAATCCATGCTGATTATTCACACGCACCCTCACAGACTCGTATCTCACTCAACCTGTAGTACTGCAAACATTTCTATTTTTTGCATTATAAGTTGAACACTGATTAATAAAAAGTTGTCAGTTATCCTGTTGACTGTCCCAGTGAAGACTGCAATGCAATCACTGTTAATTGACAGTCATTGTCCTCTTGCTAAGCAATATTATTTATTTCAATTGTAATAAGCATTTAAGGATTTTCTTTACACTACAATTAAGAGAAAAAACTAGACTGCTGTTGTTGAATATCAATCGTAAATTAAGTTTAGTAAGCAGGTAGAACATTACTTAGAAGTTACTCCTTTCATAGCTCAAACCATGCACGAAAGTCGATTTCTCAGCAAAATAAACAGCAAAAGTGGCTGTAAATGAAACCTCTCAATTTTCTCCTCTTTTGAAAACGTTATAGTCCAACCATTGCCCACTTAAGGAACATTTAGTGGTTCTGAAATACTGAAATGAATAGTTTCATTATAAGTCAACTCACATGAGCACTATTCAAGTTAAATACAAACATTTGGCTCAGGGTATTCTGCAAAACTTACAAAGCACTCCTCCACCCTCCATTTGGAAAGTCAGATCACTCCTCCAACTTGCTGCTGCCGAGGTACAGGCAGAAGCTGAAACAAGAGGTGGCCATAGTTAAAATCATCCACTGTTGGTCCGACCAATCAATCTCCATGCTACAGGACGGCTTTGATGACGTCAATGGGAATGTCTTTCATGATGCGGATATCTCCAAGTTCACAAAAGGGGTCACAAACTTCATCCAGAAGTGCATCAAGGATGTTGTCCCCCAGAAATCGACCTGGGTCTGCCCAAACAAGAAACCCTGGATCAACAGTTCCGTGTGGTTGACCAACGTTGCCGGTGACCAACAGGAACTCAAGAAATGCAACTACAGTCTGTGAAGAGTCATTAAGGCAGTGAAACGACAAACAGGGACATAGCTCTCGACTAACAACACACGCAGCTTATGGCAAGGTCTGCACACCATCAAGGACTTCAAAGCTAAATGCAGTGGTGTTTCCAATGTTGCTGCCTCTCTCCCAGATGAGCTAAATCTTCTTTACGCTCGATTCGCTGATGGCAACACTGAGCCCAAGGAAAGCCACCGAAGAGACCTGCACCTTGGTCATCTCTGAGGCTGAAGTTCGCAGGCGTTTACAACAAGTGGACAGTCGCAAGGCTGCGGGACCGGACGGCATCCCAGGGCGGGTACTCAGGATGTGCGCGGCACAAATGGCAGGTGTGTTTACAGACATTTTTAATCTCTCCCTCTCCCAGTGTAGAGTGCCCTCCTGCTTCAAATTATCCACCATTGTTCCTGTGCCTAAAAAGACTTATGTTCTGTCACACTCACCTCAATAGTAAGCAAATGCATTGAGAGGCTGGTCAAGAACTACATCTATGGCATGCTATCACCCACACCAGACCCCCTACAATTCGCCTATAATTTGTGTAGCTGGATCCTGGACTTCCTGTCAGATCGTCGGCAGGTGTTAAGAGGGGGCTTTCTCACCTCTGCCCCTCAACACAGGCACCCCTCAGGGGCTGTGTCCTAAGCCTCCCCCCCACCCCCGTTTACGCTCTGTATACCCATGACAGTGTTGCCACCCACAGCTCCAATCTGCTAATTAAATTTGCTGACGATACTACACTGATTAGGCTAATCTCAAACAATAACAAGGCAGTCTACAGAAAGGAAGTCATCACCCTGACACATTGGTGTCAAGAAAACATCCTCCCCCTCAATGTCGCAAAAACAAAGGAGCTGGTTGTGGACTACAGGAGGAATGGAGACAGGCTAACCCCTATTGACATCAATGGATCTGGGGTTGAGAGGGTGAACAGCTTCAAGTTCCATGGCATACACATCATCAAGGATCTCACATGGTCTGTACATACCGGCTGTGGTGAAAAAAGCACAACAGCGCCTCTTTCACCTCAAACGGTTGAAGAAGTTTGGTAGGGGCCCCCCAGATCATAAGAACTTTCTACAGGGGCACAATTGAGAGCATCCTGACTGGCTGCATCACTGCCTGGTATGGGAACTGTACTTCCCTCAATCACAGGTCTCTGCAGAGAGTGGTGCAGACAGCCCTGCACATCTGTAGATGTGAACATCCCACAATTCATGATATTTACAAAGACGGGTTTGTAAAAAGGGCCCGAAGGATCATTGAGGACCCGAGTCACCCCAACCACAAACTGTTCCAGCTGCTACCATCCAGGAAATGCCAGGACCAACAGACTTCGGGACAGCTTCTTCCACCAGGCCATGAGACTGTTTAATTCATGTTGATACAATTGTATTTCTAAGCTATATTGACTGTCCTGTTGTACATACTATTCATTACAAATTACTATAAATTGCACATTGCACATTTAAATGGAGATGTAACATAAAGGTCTTTACTCCTCATGTATGTGAAGGATGTACGTAATAAAGTCAATTCAAATTCAAGTTTAAATTCAAGTTTAACTTTATTGTCATTTCAACAGTATACATGCATACTGCCAAATGAAACAACGTTTCTCTTCTAGACCAAGGTGCACAATGCAGTATGCCTAACACACACACAATGCAAAGTGATATTACAACTAATAAATTAACCAATAATAAGGTACATTTACATCACAAGTTAAAAAGTAAACAATATAAATTGCTTCATTGAAGTGCATTTTGAAAAGCAATTTAAAGTGCTTCCTTTTGTAGCTTTTGTCAATCTTGGTTTCATCCTGGAGAATGGATTTGTTCTGAATGAATCATTTATTCCGTTAAACATCCAAGAAGTGGCTATTTAAAATAAAGTTCACTTGATTGAGGATTCAGTTTAATAGCAATGGGCATAACCTGCTTAAGTGCATTTCAATTATCATTGTATATCTTCTATGGTTAAAGTAATATCACCAACCTTTCAAGTGTTTTCAGGGCAACTCAAAAAAAAAGCCACTGGAAAATGTTTTCCATTAAAGCTCAGCTATCACATCTGACAGTCTAGCTGCCGCATCTGTTGTTTGGACTGTGGCAGCAACTTCAGCCCCAATTCTAATGGGGGGGTGGAGAGCAAGGAAAATGCTACCTGCCCCCTTGCACACACTTGCTATGAAACCTACTTGAACTTCGGTAGGAAAATACTTCCACTCTGCCTGGTGGACATAGGCCATGACGGGGACCTATGGAACTTCCAAAATCAAATGCAAATTAATACTTGTCTGGGTCTCATTTATGCTACACTAAATTTGCTGGCTTTTCTCAGTTATTTTCCTTTGCCCCTTAATTTTGTGTTCCTTTTTATAACCTTTCTCCATCTCATGACCCATTCTCCCCTTCTAGTTCAGCAAACCCTCTCATAGCCTTTGGTTCTGGTTTCTTCACTGTACCTCTGCTGCTAAAGCCTCTTGGCTCTTAAACCTCCCATGCCAGCATGCTCCCCCTTTGCATATCTCTGTAACTCTCTTCTAAAGCTTAATATTACAGCTAGTCACTCTTACCTCTCCCATGACCCAGTGCCTCTGTCACTCTTTTGTCTATCACTCTTCTGTTATTCACTAAAAGCTTTGTCTGATTCTCTCTTAAGAGATGTACTGTATTAGGAACACAAGCTGTTACTGTTGTTCAGACTTCCAGTTCCAGGGTTCATCATTTCTCATCTCATTGACTTTTGTAATGTATAATTAATGGGAAAAAGAGAGATGGAAAGGCTGAAATGGTTATTAGCAATGAAATGATATACCCCAGGCCTGAACTTGTCTTACTATGATTTATAACCTTAAGAAAATCTAACTGTACATTAATTACTCTCTCAGTCTGGGAAAGTTTCCCACTGAGTACGTTATTACAATATTTACAAGTTTACTGAAAAGCATGGGGTGATAATGCAATAGCTACAATTATAGCAAACCTACCTCCTCGCAGTCATATTTGGTTTTATTGGGAGTGGGATGGAGAAAATGGGAGGTGGTTTCTCATTTAAATATTATAATGAGGCTGATTTAATTGATGATCCAGGCTCACAGCTGTCAGCTTAGTAACCAAGTTTAGCCACTGCCAGTGGTTGCCTGGTTATGGCTTTTGTCGAGAATGACCAGCAGCTCATTTATAATGTCCAAGACGGTTGTCAGAGGGTTATATATAAATTTAGAAGATTCCTCATGAACAAGCAACATCCTTGTATAATCACTGGCATCCCCTCCACCCTACAATCTCTCTCTGCCAAACCGCTCCCATTGCTCCAGAAATGCCTGCCAGATCGATAATATCTGTGCCATTTAACCCACCCATTAACAAAGGGTGTTGAGTGAAAGTCTGTGCAATGCCATCAGTACCTTCTCTTTGGAAAAAAAGATTTCCAGAAAAGATTTTATAATTCTATTAATTTTACTGGCAAATAAAAACCTCAATAAGGAGACATTATCAAACAAGGACATCTCCACAGTGTGGAACTATAAATGACAAAGAACGTCATTTCTTTCCATGAAAACCATCCTTTCAAAACCACCTGTTGTCAATGTAGGGCCAGCTCCCATGTCATCCTCAGCTGATGCTTGGAGGATTAAAGCCTCAATTAATCTTCACCTCTCCTGGGCAGAGAGGATCACATTCATCAGTTAGTGTGACTCCAATAAAAACTCTGAAAGTTATGGGCTTCTTCCTAATCAGTGACCAACACTCAACAAGAACTCACCCATTGACCCAGCTCCCCACACCACCCATTAGTTTTCACAATCAAATCCAAGTATGAATTAATAGCAAAAATAATGATTACATTTTAAAAAAACAAATAATATTTGGCACATTTTGTCTTCAGAGGTTTTCAATGAATAATGCAAACCATTACAGGCTCATTTATTTCTACAAACGCTTTCATTTAAAGGAAAAAGGGTATTTCACAAACACCTTTAAAAATCATGAATAATTTCATGCAGTGAGAATTATGCTCCTAAACTGGATCTTAAGTGAAGTCAGAAATTGCAATTTTTCAGCCTTGCAAAAGCTGTTAAATTTAATGACTGAAAAATTTCTGATGTGATCATTTTGTGGTTTAGGATTTTGATATAAAGCAAAATAACTCAAAATTACAGAAGTCACTAGGAGTTTAATCATTTGATATAACTGCATGGCTTAGCACATTTGAATGGTCTTTCTGTATGGGATGAATTCCGCTTTCCGAGGTGATGCACAACTCTGTCTCTGCTCTTTGGTTACAGGCTTTATTTGCCTGTCACCAGTTACCCCCACTATTTTACTGGCCTGGGAGCATCTTTCCAGATAAAAGTGAACTAAGATACTCTTTTCTACCCACATCAGTATATCGGTGTTAGGGACTTGAGTTACTGCCCAATGACGCCCAGGAATGCTCTACAGTAGGTAGCTAAAACTGCCCAACACATCATAGCCACCAGCCTACCCACCATCAAGGTTATATACACAGAAAGATGCAGGAAAAAGGCCAGCAATATCATGAAGGATCCCACCCATCTTGCTTATGGACTGTTTGTCCCATTCCCATTGGGGACGAACCGTGCCAGGACCACTAGACTAAAAAACAGTTCTTTCACCCAAGTCATCAGGCCGATCAACACCCCCACCCATTAACCCACCCTAGCAACTCCCACTGTCACTTTAAGTACATACAATAATTCTATGCACATATGACCACAAGCAAAGGTTACTTGTACATTTTGTTTTAAAGGATTGCTTTTATTGTGTTTTTTATGCTACATCAGATCCGAAGTGATAATCATTTCATTCATTGTTTGCTGAAGAAAGACAATAAACAGTCCAGAATCTTGAATATCCCTGCATTCTTGGATTGGTCAACATAAAGACTGGAGAATGGAGAAATGCCTCAAAGTTTTTGAATCAACGCTTTATGGGGATTCCAGCTCCAACTGGCCCAAATAGCCAGAATCAACGTGGAAAGGTCAGGGAGCTTTAAATATGAAAAAGTTACACACAAGATCATTTATACTTGTGTCTTTGCCATTCATTCAACCTTCAGTTCACCCTGAGAGTCACACCACAAAACTGATCATCTTCTCAGGTCAATTTTACCAAATCTTTTATTCAAGCTGGAGTACAATTTCACTGATGACAAGCACTCTGTAAATTAAAACACTGTATGTCTGTTTAATACAAAACACTTCCACATAGAATTAGGAAGATGTTGTTCTGTTTTTACATGAAATCCATATGGAAGAATTACAACAAACAATCTGCAGGAAAGACTCAGCAGGTCAAGTAGGTCAATGACAATTCCTTTCTTCCCACTGAGTTCTTCCAGGAGTTTGTTTGTTGCTCTAGATTCTAGCTCATCTGTGTTTGAAAGATTTAAAAATTATTTCCATTTTTGTAGGTTGATAGGCACTGGTAAACACACACTAAAAGATGATTTAGAAATCTACCCAGATCTCTGTGGAATGAAACTAATAAAAAGTTCTGCACTTCTTTGGTTTTAAATCAGATTATAAAATAGAATTTATTAAAAATATTGTTTTTTGCTGAGAACATTTTTCGCTGTTTTAATAAAAGTATTATTTTGAAATTCACGTACAAAAATTACACCTTAATTGAAACAGAGAAAAAATAATTCGGCTTAATGATGCTACTTATTTGCATCAAACAAAAAACTTGATAAATTTAGAAAAACATCAGGGTACCCAAGTAGTGTGATTTGAAGTACATGTTGGTTTTACATTTTTAATTTTGTTCAAAATGAAAGACCTATCCACATGTTCCACAACAAGTCGGAGTTTCAAATAAGAGATTAAGAAGGCATATTATATTAATAGTAAAATATGTAACACAGTGGAAAACTGTGAAGGGAATAAAGCAGGGGTGATCTAGAGGTGTTTCAACTAAACCAGATGAGAAGAAAATACGCACTTTAAACACATTTTCAGTAAACAACAGTTTTGCTTTTGTTTACAAGCTAATAACAAAGTGCAAAATTCAAAGCCAATGTTATTATCAAAGTACATTTACGTTACCTTATACAACTCTGAGTTTCATTTTCTGTGGGAATACTCAATAAATCTATAGAATAATAACCATAACCGAATCAATGGGAGACCACCTAACTTGAGAAACTGAGTTACAGAGAAAGGTTGAATAGGTTAGGACTTTATTCCCTGGAGTGTAGAAGAATGAGGGGAGACTTGATAGCGGTATATAGAATTATGATGGGTATAGATAGAGTGAATGCAAGCAGGCTTTTTCCACTGAGGCTAGGGAAGAAAAAAAACAGAGGACATGGGTTAAGGGTGAAGGGGGAAAAGTTTAAAGGGAACATTAGGGGGGGCTTCTTCACGCAGAGAGTGGTGGGAGTGTGGAATGAGTTGCCAGATGAAGTGGTAAAAGCGGGCTCACTTTTAACATCTAAGAAAAACTTGGACAGGTACATGGATGAGAGGCATATGGAGGGATATGGTCCAGGTGCAGGTCAGTGGGACTAGGCAGAAAAATGGTTCGGCACAGCCAAGAAGGGCCAAAAGGCCTGTTTCTGTGCTGTAGTGTTCTATGGTTCTAATAATAAATAAATAAGCAATTAATATTGAAAATATGAGATGAAGAGTCCTTGAAAGTGAATCCATTAGTTGTGGGAACTTTTCAATGATGTGGCAAGTGAACTTATCCCCTCTGGTTCGGGAGCCTGATGCTTGAGGGGTAGTAACTGTTCCTGAACCTGGTAGTGAGAGTCCTGAGGGTCTTGTACCTTTTTTCTGATGGCAACAGTGTGAAGAGAGCACGTCCTGGGTGGTTGGAGTCCCTGATGATGGATGCTGCTTTCTTGCGACAAAATTCTATGTAGATCTGCGTAATGGTTCGGAGTAATTCTCATGTAAAGGAATGTCCCAGAATCACTCAAAGAAGAAAGTGTTTGAATTTCATGACTGAAGTAAAGTACAAAATTTAAAAGGAGAGCGAGAGCCAACAAGTCAACAGTTCAAAAAGCCTGTTTTATTAGTCTGTGACATAATGGTGAAAGACTGCCCTCTGACAGTGCACTGTGTTTATTATTCAAAGTGTCTACAGAGTTTTTTCAAATTTTTATATAACTTAAGATCTGTATGATACAGTAAAGTAATGTGACATGCAGGAAGAAGATATGGTTGAACAAGATAAATAAAGAGTACACTGTTCTGTGCTGCACCTCACTGGTTACAAATTCCAAACCTGAATGTGATCCCTATATCCATAATCACTGCTTCCAGCTAATTGCCACCCCTCCACCCACGTTAACATACTACTTGCAACAACTACAATCAAGAGAAGAAACCATTTGTGTAGCACTTTTCTGATAGTCTTTGGAAAACTGAAATATATAACATCTACTTGCTACCCTCTATTTATTCCAGCTGATAATTCCTCAATGGTCTCCAATAAATCATTTGATAAACTTATCTTATTGCAAGTTACTAGATCCAAAATAACCTGTTCCATGCAAACACGAGGAAATCTGCAGATGCTGGAAATTCAAGCAACACACACAAAATGCTGGTGGAACGCAGCAGGCCAGGCAGCATCAATAGGGAGAAGCACCCGAAACGTCGACAATGCTTCTCCCTATAGATGCTGCCTGGCCTGCTGCGTTCCACCAGCATTTTGTGTGTGTAACCTGTTCCATGGTTGGCTTCCTAACATACTGCTCTGGGAAACATTCCCAAATGCACTCAACAAATTCATCCCTATAGCCACAATTTACACTTAGCCTCACAACTTTAAATGCTCACCTTTCTCCTCTCAATGATTATGATAGGTAAATGACCAAACCACTTTAATAAATTTAAACTACCATATTTTCCTATAATTCAATTACATTGACCTAATGACAGCAAAGTGACCCAACTTTTCAGGTTTTTTAGATTGGAGTTTCTTCTCATCGCTCAGCATCACCATGAATGTGTTGAAGCTTGATATTTCTCTATGCCACAGAGCCCAACAATGCACACGTTACTCTACCTAAGGCCTTAACATACTCTACAAGGCCCACTCATTACCTCTATGTCATTTTTGAATTAAGATTTCCATGGTATTAACCTTTAATTTTAATCTACAGCATTCAAGCAACTTTTAACCTGCTTGGGCTGTCGGGGACTTATGTGGCTAATAAGGCCAATAGATTTTTAACTTAAGTTGATGCAAATAGAATTGTTATCTACTGCAGTGTGACAGGTAAAATATATGTGGCCCTATATTACTTAAGAGCAAGACTTTAGATAACTACAGATGTTTAAAGTATACATTTTCATTAGTATGTAACTTCAAAGCTTAAAAAGTCAAATATTTGAGAATAGATATCCAATTAGAATAATAAATTACCATGCAGTCTCATGGAATCCATATTTGTGCTGCTTTGAGCAAAAGAAAGCAATCGCTTGTTTAATGTCCCCCTTCCTTTCTTCTGAAACAGTATCAGCTGCTCAGGAAATGGATACGAAGCAGTTTATTTTTACTGCTTCTTTAGAATATTCAGTTCCGCAAAAATTCAATCAGTCAAGCAGTACATCTGAATGTCATTGTGTTTAGTACATCTCTACATGTGCACTTCTGAGCTGGAGTTGCCCACTTATTTGAAACGAGCTACCCTCTGAGTGGTAATAATGTATTTACAGATGCAGCACAGTACACTAAATGTTCATATTGGTTGATGAATATGAATTTGCACCCATCAAAATGTATGACGAGGTAATTGGTGCAATGAAGTGATGATAATTCAAGCTTTTGTTTGTTTTAATGAATTCAGAACATCTTTGTTTGCAGCACTCCATGCAAGCATGAAAATAAAAGTGCTTGCAGAGATAAACGTATGAGATAGATGTATTTTTCTCCATTTGCATCCACTTTATTGTGCTCCATTATTAATATAACCATTGACACAATACTGATGAGAGCTTTTACTAAATTCGCAGCACTAAAGGCAGGTGTTTGTCTTCTCCACTGAAATGTACAGTATCTGATTTTTTTCAAGCAGTATATATTTTTTTGCTTATTTCTGGAACCTGGCAAAAGCTAATCAACAGAAAAGCTGACAACTCAAAACTATCAACATTGTGACATTGCCCTCTTCTCCACTGTGGATTCATTTCACATCCATTAAAATTAATGAATCGAAAATCATGGACTAATGGCATAGCATTCCCAATTATGTGCTCCCACTGAGCACAGGCCGGATAATGGGAAAACAAAGGCTGTAGGCAAACTAGAGAATGGATGCACCAAGTTAAGGTGCACCTATCCTCAATACCGTGTCACTTTTATCGATTGTGGCAATTATCTCTGGAGTGTATTGGGGGGAGAGGGGGAAAGAGGACAAGGGTGATATCATTCTCTGTGTCATAATTTTGTATGCATCCCATTCATGTATATGTGTGGCAAGAGTCTAGTCTTTGGAGATGGAAGTGCGCATCTAGTGTGCCCAGAATCTTACGTTGCCACAACCCCACTTCACCCCACCCCATACCCAGTTCATCATACACAATCCCAAAAAGCTACATTTTATAATATTTCATCAAAATGCTCAAATAAAGGATTAAATTCCAGTTCCCTTCACATTCTCAGGATATACCATGGTGCTTTGTTTAGTCAGAGGGTGGTGAATTTGTGAAATTTGTTACCACAGGCAACTGTGGAGGCCAGGTCATTGAGTGCATTTAAATGCAGAGATTGATAGGTTCTTGACTGGACATGGCATCAAAAGTTACAGGGAGGAGGCCAGGGAATGGGGTTGAGAAGGGGGAAAAATGGATCAACCATGATTGAATGGTGTGTGTGTGCATATATATGTTAGTGTGCAAAACCTGTGGAATGATTGAGATTGATTTCAATTCCTTTAGACGGAATACCCCTCTATTGGAACTTAATGGCACAAACTAAATCGTTTGAAGACACTTTCACACTGCTTGTCATTAAATACATATTTGTCATTTTACAACTACATCCTGGTGAGATGGCAAGTCATTATTTCACCCTCAACTCTCCTCAACACTACAAAGTCAAATAAAACAATCTTTTCAGCTTTACACAAGTGTGCGGAAATGGAATCATACAAACAAACAATAAAGACAAACTTTTTTTGCTGTCAATTGTTTCTGGCCATTTACTGTCGAGTTTGGGTTTCTCTGGCAGCACCTTACAACTTTGACAGCACTCAACTGTCCATAGGCTGTGGACGCCTCGCAAAATTGGCACCTGTGAAGAGACTCTTGGCCACTTACCAAGTACCAGGTCTGGTTGATAAGAATGACTTGGAGAGTGAGGAACTTACCAGCTCCACCTGCAAGGAGTTCTTGGATTTAAAGCTCCACCTTCATTCAAAGGAGAAGGGAATAGCTTAACAGCATCTGAAGGCAGTGATCCAGCAGAAAAGCTGTGACCTAAAGAACGGAGAGTGGAGAGAGTGCAAGAGGTTCCTCAATTCACTGAACAGCTATGACAAGCAGGATTCTCAGCACCAACACCAACGGCTCAACCCCACTGGGAGCCGAGAACAGGGACAGGCAGTCAAGATCCAGTAAAAGGGAAATTTGAAGAGCACCTCAAATATGACTTAGACACTGATAAGAGTACCCTTAACTCCATCCCGCAGCAAACCAGTTGAGCAGGTCTTAAAGTCATTCTTGATGCCAACTCAGGAAGAAGGCTATATCTCAACTCAAAATAGTATCTCCACTGAAATTCTAGTTCAGTGGTGCTCTAAGACATCACCTGTTCACATACAAGAAGTTGGACCTTGCACTCAACATCTGTCTGGGCAACATCCTCTCCCCTCCTGAACCACAATAGTGATTGACAGCAATATCCTGGAAAATGTGGACTCTACTTTGTGGGCCTTCTCTTGACAAAGACAGTATAAGTGAATCAATTTTCCACTACCCCCTCAGTGTAGCATCACAGCCTTGATATATGAAAGTCAAGATTACTGACCTGGCACAAAACTCATGGGGCATTAGGCAGCAGAGAGTTCCATAGTCCTATAGACTTGGCAAACAAGAGTGTAATTGCAGCAGTCTCAAGTCACCCCTAAATGCCATTAAGTCCACAAGCTGACTAAGGATATGCAGGACATCAACAGCATTTATTCTTATCCAGACAAATATCCTCACACTGAGGTCCTAGTTATCGTCGGTTGTTGGACAAGCCTCATCATCCATATGCCTTACAGCAGACTCCTGAGATTGCCGCTTTTGAGTTTTGCTGTGGGAGAAGACCAGGCAAAGAGAGAAAGATTCAACAGCATACTCAGACTTCTTTGAAATGCAACATGCCCATTGACTTCTATGAGCCTTTGGCCCATGACTACTTGAGGTGGAGAAGCAACATTCACTATGGTAATAAGAACAGAAGCCTTGCATTGTGCAGGTGGAAAACCCTACCTGAACAGGAAGAGTGCAGCAGTTCACGAGCTACACACCTACCTGCACCAATTAAGTCTGTGGACCCCTGTTGGTCTGATCAGCTGCTCGGAACCCATAAAACCGGAGTGGAAGCAAGACACCCTCAACCCTGTGAGGCTACCCAATGCATAAACTCAAGGCGCGGGGCAGGAGAAGAAGTACATGTGAATAAGTGCAATTCTCCTCTTCCCGGACTTTCATTGGTAACCATTAAGCCTTGTCTTGCTAAAGTTTTATTGTCATGGACATAATCATGTGGTACATTGAAGAGATTCAATTAGAGCAGCCTATGTTCTGTTTCAGAGTTTTATATTCACCCAAGTTAAATGGCTCCCAATAATGAACATTTGATCAGCCAGTTCATGGCAAATGAACAGAAATAGTTTATTTATGGAACACATATGGAACTAATTTTTCATATTATTACTTACAGAGAGATATCAGCTATGGTGATTGCAGATTGGCATGAACAGTAATTCACTTAACTTTTCTTTCATTTTTCTTCCCTGTACATTTATGACTAGATTGGATAAATGTTTCTTATGCCATTTGACTGAATCACTTCATATGTTTCCATTCCCACCTTCTGACCATTTTCTAGGTAAAAGCTTACTCATAAATTATTGCATTGCACTTTGGATCTGACATTTATTCTGATATTAAATTAAATTTTTATGAGAAAGAAGAAATTAGTTGGAGATTTTTCTAGGTATGGAATGGAACAATTTACCCAGGATGTTTCTTTTAAAAAAAGTTTTTTTTTTAAATGGCAGATTGAACAGAAGTGACAAAAACCAAGGAACTGATTCTGGGCTTTAAGAGAGGGAAAGCAGAGGTCAATAAGTCAGTCCTCATCAGAGGATCAGAGGTGGAGAGGGTTAGCAAATTTAAATTCCTAGGTGTTACTATTTCAGAGGACCTGTCCTGGTCCCAGCATGTAAGTTCAATTGCAAAGGAAGCACGGCAGCGTTTCTACTTCCTTAGCAGATTGCAGAGATTCGGATTGACATCCAAAAATTTGACAAACCTCTGTAGATGTGTGGTGGAGAGTGCATCACAGTCTGGAATGGAAACTCTGTGGTTAAGAAAGCATACAGTGCATTGGCCTTCATCAATCTTGGGATTGAGTTTAGAAGCCGAGAGGTAATGTTGCAGCTATATAGGACCCTGATCAGACCCCACTTGGAGTACTGTGCTCAGTTCTGGTCACCTCACTATAGGAAGGATGTGGAAACCATAGAAAGGGTGCAGAAGAGATTTACAAGGATGTTGCCTGGATTGGGGAGCATGTCTTATGAGAATAGGTTGAGTGAACTCGGCCTTTTTTTCCTTGGAGCAACAGAGGATGAGAAGTTTCCTGATAAACGTGTATAAGATGGTGAGAGGCATTGATCATGTGGCTTTTTCCCAGGGCTGAAATGTCCAGCCCAAGAGGCTGAAATGTCTAGCACAGTTTTAAGGTGCTTGGAAGTCAGTACAGAGGACATGTCAGGGGTAAGTTTTGTTTTCACACAGTGCGTGGTGAGTGCGTGGAATGGGCTGTTGGTGATGGTGGTGGAGGTAGATACGATAGGGTTTTTTAAGAGACTCCTAGACAGGTAGATGGAGCTCAGAAAAATAGAGGGCTACAGGTAACCCTAGGTAATTTCTAAGGTAAAGACATGTTCAGCACAGCTTTGTGGGCCAAAGGGCCTGTGTTGTGCTATAGGTTTTCTATGTTTCTATGGAAACACCAATGCCCTTGAATGGAAAATCCTACAAATAGTAGTGGATCCAGCCCTTATAACACAGGCAAAGCCTTCCCAACCACTGAGCATGTCGACATGAAGTACTCTTGTGGGAGGACAGCATCCGTCACCAAGACCCCACCATCCAAGTCTTGCTCTTTTCTCACTGCTGCCATGGGTAGAAGTTCAAGAGTCACAGGATTCACACACCCAGGTTCAGGAACAGGTACTACCCCTCAACCATCAGGCTCTTGAACAAAAGGGGATAACTTCACTCAACATCATTTGTGCCATCGTTGAAATGTTCCCACAACCCATGGACTCATTTTCAAGGACTCTTCAACTCATGTTCTCATTATCTATTGCTATTTATTTATAATTGCAGTTGCACAGTTTGTTGCCTTCTGTACTCTAGCTGCATGCCCTAGTTGGATAGTCCTTCATTGATCCGGTTCCAATTAGTATTCTATAGACTTGCTAAGTATGCTCACAAGATGAGGGATCTCGGGATTGTAAATGGTGACATTTATGTACTTTGATAATAAAATTTACTTTGAACTTTAAATAGATGGATCGTTATGGATGTTTGGACATCTGCTGAACAAAGACGAGAGGATGATCGATTTAACCATGTCAGAAGGGATAACCTGAGAAGATGCAGCTCCAAAAGCTCAACATGTTCACCCCCTAAGATCCTGAAAAGTTCAATGCTACTTCTAAAGTATTGCCTCAACTTCCAAAATAATAATTACACTGTGCTTAAAAATAATCACGAATGTCGACATATTAGCATCAAAACCAATGAAATGAGAGTGCTCAACTCATCCTGCATGTTAACTAAGAAATAATTGCCAGGGAACTACCAAAACAATAAGAAAGATATGAACCCAAAGGCTTCCCTCACCCTAAGTTGATGCAAGGTCTATGGTGTACTCTATTAAAAGTAATCACACATTCCACAGGAGTGCAGTATAACATTGATCTTACCACCAAACTACAGAACCTTCTGTTCTTATCAGAAATGGATGGATTGTGATCTTTTCCAGCTGGCTCCTATAAACAAGGCAGAAGCACATTGCATTCCAAACACCAGCCCTGCTACCCAGATGAAGTTATTGAAGTCACTAGGACTAGAGACCTCACAGGAATCCTCTGAGCATTCTCAGTCTAAGCAGGACTATGCTCGTGATTCGGTGCCTCTGGAACAAAGCAAACTGGATGTGGAGAGGCCCAGCACAGAATTCTGATTTGTACTCTACTACCATTGGTCATGACCAGAGACATTCCAGTCCATGAAAACAATGAGGCTACTCACAAGGAAGTTCTTGCTACTGCATTCTTTATGTTTAATTTACTTCTGCTATAACTGTGAAAGCCAGACTTTCACAGACATCATTATGAGCATTCACATCAATCTTTTCACAGTAACTTTTTGCTGCGATCAAAGATGGAGTCATTTTTTTCTCCCCTCACAAAACAATACCACATCCAAAGCCTTTAGCACCTTCACACTGTTTTAAAAGGAAGCAGTGCAGGTGGAGACCAGCAAACGAGTTCCATTCTCAGCAAACTCAATGGCCGAGACCAAGATCCACACCACAGGAAATTCTTATGCCGCTACAATTTTAACTAGCAGGCAGAATATACAACTTTTATTTACTGCTGACTGCTGAGAACACATTGCTTCCCATAAATTATTTATCCAGCTCTGTTCGTTGTTTTCCTGTCAAACACATCAATAACATTCGGTTCATAAGCACCAATCCATCAATACAAACGGTTGGCTCATCACTTCCCACTACAGCCACCAGGAGATGGCTTAGTCCCAGGTCACAGTTATAAGGGAAAGTGTGCTAGAAAAGTAAAGTTGTAAACAGGCAGTGCAATCAAGGCCAGTTAATTGCATTTCTACTGTTCTTGCACACAGAATAGTAAGAGTACAAATAATCATGCTGACTAGCAGCTGGGATTCCAAGATGTGGTCTAGGCATGACTTTTTAAATGATAAAATATTTTGTTCTATCCTACCAATGCCCTTGATTCACTTGGTCAAAATACACTTTGATAACCTTGAGGGGATCTCAGCTCAGCACCTTACAACATACAGGTGATTAGAAATACACACGAGACCCAAAAGTAGCTGGTTACACAACAACGGCAATGATCCTTATGGTCATTATCCCTTTACTGTAGGCTTCAATAGTACAAGGTGCACAGGTAAATTCAGAGTCTGGGATTGAGGCAGGATCCTGGAGTGGGGTGTGGGGAGCAAACAGAACTGTGGCAAGAAGAGGCTAATGGTGAGTGGCTTAGATGAAAGGGGTAGCTAACCTAATAAACTCAACACCCCAAATGATGAAGGCAAGCACGTTGATCCACTCGTGTTGCCACTTTGAGGGAGTTATGTACTTGCACCTCAAGATCCCACTCTACATCAATACTCCCAAAGTTCCTTCCATTTACCATGCAATTCCCTCCTACATTTAGCTTCCCAAGGTGCAGCATCTCATATTAGTCCAGACTAAACTCCATTTGTCATTTCTCCGCCCAGATTTTCAACAGGTCTATATCCTGCTAAATCCTTTGACAACCTTCTTGCCATCTACAACTCTGCCAATTTTTGAGTCATCTGCAAGCTTACAGTTCAACACACCTACATTTTTATCCAAATATACAGAGGTTCCAGCACTAATCCATGTGGAACTCCAACAGCCACAAACCTCTGGTTAGAATAATAGCCACCCAGCACCACCTTCGATCCTCTACAACCAATTTAAAATCCAATATACCTAGTCTTGAAGGCTCCCACGTGCCTACACCTCGTTGACCAGCCTACCACGAGCAACTTTGTTGAAGGCCTAACAGCATTCACTACCCTATCAGTTTCAGCACCTCCTCTAAATCTCAGTCAAGTGTGCATGTCACAACCATCACCACACACAAAGCCATACTCCGTATCCCCATGTTATTTCCAGATGCAAGTAGATCTGATCTCTACAAATCTTCTCAATTTCCCTACCACTAGCCTGTAATTTTCTGGTTTATCTCTAATGCCTGTAAACAGAAGGGAAAAACTGGCTAAGCTGCAAGTCTTGAGGGACCTCACTAGACACCAATGATGGTACCGAATTCTCTTTTATCAATAACTTAATCGATAACCTGGAATAGATTTCACCAGGCCTTGGGGACTTATGCAGCTTAACGCTTATAAATGACCCAACATCATCTGCTTCATGATAGCAACATGCTCTACAATAATGGCATTTCCCACTCTAATCTGCGATTTTCTGTGTCCTTTTTGGTGAATAGCAATGTGATGTGATTATTTAGAACCTTACTTAATTCCTCTGGTTCCAGGCATAAATTAGAAACACAAGAGACTCTGCAAGTGCTGGAAATCCAGAGAAACACACACAAAATGCTGGAGAAACTCAGCAGTTCAGGCAACATCTATGGAAATGAATAGGCAGTCAACATTTCACGGCAAGACCCTTTATCAGGAATGCAATGAAAGAAGGATGTAGCTTCATCATCCCCTTATGAAGGGTTTTGCCCCAAAATATCAACTGTTCACTCATGTCCACAGATGTTACTTGATGTATTTTTCTTTTCTCCTTAGATTAATGGAGGATGAGAGGTGACCTGATAGAGGTGTATAAGATGATGAGAGGCATTGATCAAGTGGATAGTCAGAGGCTTTTCCCCAGGCCTGAAATGGTTGCCACAATAGGGCACAGGTTTAAGGTGCTGGGGAGTTGGTACAGAGGAGATGTCAGGGGTAAGATTTTTTACGCAGAGAATGGCGAGTGCATGGAATGGGCTGCCGGCAACGGTGGTGGAGGCAGTGTGGTGAACTACATATACCTGTCTGGACACACCCCCCCGCTGACTGCTCCTGTGGCTCCTCCCACGGACCCCGGTATAAAGGTGATTGGAGCCTGAGCCCTGGCCTCAGTCTCCAGGATGTAGTGTGGTGGTCAATTGCTGCTTGTTCTTTCTTCCAGCCAATAAAAGCCTTTATCTTGCCTCACACCTCGGAGAGTTATTGATGGTGCATCAGGCAGATATGATAGGGCCTTTTAAGAGACTTTTGAATAGGTGCATGGAGCTTAGAAAAATATAGGGCGATGGGTAACCCTAGTAATTTCTGAGGTAGGGACATGTTCGGCACAACTTTGTGGGCTGAAGGGCCGGTATTGTGCTGTAGGTTTTCTACGTTTCTATGATGTGCTGAGTTTGTGTGTGCTGCCCAGGTACAAGCTCCCTCCTTTATCCTCGAGGCCACCTTTGCTCTCCTGGTGACCCTCGTTGTTAATTTACCTTGGAGTTCTCTCTAACCCGACATTTTATGGTCTCTTTTAGCCCTCCTAGTTCCTTTACATTTCACAAAGGCCTTGCCCAATTTTAACTCCCTAAACCTTCCTTTTTAATTAAACCTGGAACCCCATGTCATCCAGTTTACCTAAACCTTCCCATTATCATCTTCGTTCCCTCACAGCAATAAGTTAGTACTTAATTCTGACCAATGAGCCTTTAACCAACTCAGACAGCTATTTACCCAGTAGCAGCTGCTCCCAGTTTATTCTCCATAATTCCTGCCTAATACTCTTAGTAATTGGCCTTTACTTAATTTAGCACTCAATGCTTCCACTCTCCCTTACCCCCAGTTCGAGGCGAGTCTTATCCTTTTCCATAATTATGAGAAAATTTAAGCAGTTATAATCACGGCTCCCAAAATGCTCTCCCACTGAAACACCAAGCTTATTTCCCCATACAAGGTCTAGTATAGTCAGTTCCTTGGTTGGATCCCTAGAAACCTTCTGGATGACTATGACAATTTCTACCCCATCCACATCTTTGACGCTAGGGAGTTCTAGAATTAGAATTATTTTATTATTGTCACATGTAGAGCATGGAGCTGGGGGCACTGTCATGTGAAGCACTAGTGTTTGGAAGAATCGTGGCAGGGATCTTGCTTGACTTCTGTATGGTGGTCTGAAAGGCAAGGATCCTAGTCATTACATATTGGGAAATTAAAGTCAGTGACTACAACTACTCTGTTCATAATCTGCCTACATGTACATTCCTGTAGATTTCCGTGATATCTTACAGGCTGGATGCAAGGGGGATGTTTCTCCTACCTTAAGTCTAGAAGCAGGGACAAGTCTCAAATAAAGTAATAGACTATTTAGGATTGGAAGAAGAAATACTTTGACTCAAATGATAGCATATCTCTGAAATTTCTACCTTGAGGGCTGTAGAGGCTCAACATGTTCATTAGAAAAAGAGAACAATAAATTGAAATTTAGGGAATCAGAAGATATGGAAGATGCTGTAAAATGGCCTTCCAGCAAGCAATCAACCATCTTTTTTCTTATATTTCGACATTTTTAAAAATCACAATTTGATCAGGTTTCTTAGTCAAGCATTCAAATAAATACTTAAAGTAATTTCTGGATCCTGCTGCATTTTCTCTCCAGCAGTTATTTATTGCCACTAATAACAATGGGACTCATGTACCGTGGTTTCATTCAAACTCTCATTTCTTTGTTATACTTTAAATAAAGTCAAGAAATTTGGCTGATGATAAAATAAAGAGATGGTTCTGTTTGAAATCTGAGTCTCTATGAAGAATATCTGTGTACATTTTCCTGTGTACAGTTCAGGCGGTTGAGTTAAAAACCTTTCCTTTCGTAACACACCTTCCTTGTGTGTTTGGAGCACATTTTATTTCATCAAGTTTCCATCACATCACCCTCAATTAAAGAGCACACCATCAGAGACCTCTCCTGATCAATTCTCATTTGCCACCTGTACTGTGTTCAGAGTAATGAAACCAAGAACCTATGACATAGAATACCTTCTGTTTCTAATTTTTAGGAATTTACTTAATACTACATGCAAAATGCTGAAGACATCCAAATCATACACTGTCAAAATTTACCATACTTGCACATAGTGGTTTATAAAAAGTAGTGAATTAGGGTTTATCAAGTTTAAGGATTTCAAATTTAAAGAATATAATGAGGTAATGGTTTTATTAACTTACCACCATGCTGACAGCCACTGCTGCAAAGGATAACTATAACAAATAGCTATTCTCAATTGTATTTCAAACTGCAGATTAAGAAATCACTTCTTAAACATTTGAGGACAGCAGCATTGGCATTTATTATTGATGCACAATATCACACAAAATTGTGGGTAACTTGAAAGCAATCGGGGCACATTTGTCCAAGAGGCCATCAATATAATAGCTACAATAATGTACGTCAATTATTTATCAGAGCCCAAACCCAATTTTAGCTTGTACTCCATGGTAATTAATTCAAGAGGTGCTGATCCTAAGAGCAATATTCGCACCATTAGTTCAGATGAGATCAGGTGCTTCAGCACCACAGAGTGAATGTGGAGGCCCCTCTCAAACATGCTGCCCAGTTATTCAACTGATAACCTATTAAGTGTACGTGTATTAATGCAAACAGAGCACCTTCTGACCATAATTTAGTCAGTCAGGAGGTCAGAGGTGACTCACAGCAACCAGTGAACTTGAGAGCAAAGTAATTTATTCAAAAAGTTGCCCAGAAGTTAGATCATGCAATGCCACTTTCCAGTCGAATGTGATTCAATTTCTATGAAAAGTTTATCATGAAGGAAAATCAGGGTTATAATACAGTCATTGCTATTCTCATTCTTTATATCTCTTCCTGTCTATCAATTAACACTGGGACATCCATTTAGAATGGAAATGAGAAGGAATTTTTTTTAGCTAGAGAGTGGTAAATCTGTGGAATTAATTGCCATAAGGTGGCTGTGGAGGCCAAGTCATTGGGTATTTTTAAGGCAGAGTTTGATAGATTCTTGTTTGGTCAGGGCATGAAGGGATATGGGAGAAGACAGGAGACTGGGGCTGATGGGGAAATGCATCAGCCATGATGAAATGGCAGAGCAGACTTGATGGGCCAAATGGCCTAATTCTGCTCCTATATACTCTGGTCTTATATAAGGAAGCCCAATATTCACTGTGACATCCAACAAAGTATCGCTGTGGGATTTCCATGGGAAAGCCATGAAACATCCTTCCAGATCATGTGATCTATTTCTGAACTGGTCAACAGGAAGTTCCAAGTCAATGCTGGGACCCAATATTTTGAGAAGATTAATCTAACTAATTAAGTTGACATGTAGATACTCCATATCTAAATAAATTCCTGAAGAATAAACATAACAGAACAAAGATCAACTAATCTTATTTTTGATAACCATGATTTATAATCTCACTGGTGTGCAGAACATCCCATTGAGAATATGTAGCTATCACAACAATTGTTAACTGAATGGGTTGAAACTAACAGACTAAATAACATAAGAGACCCTGCAGATGCTGGAAACCCAGAACAACCCAGAGCTGGAAGAATTCAGCAGGTCAGGTAACATCTAAGAAGCGGAAGAAACAGCAGATGTTTCGAGATAAGACCCTTCATCAGGACTGGGAAGGGGGAGGAAGCCTTCCAAGTTTTGATGAAGAATAAGAAGGTGGGGTGAAGGGACGAAGTACAAGCTGGCAGGTGAGGGGGAAGATAGGTAGGTGGGGCGGGGGGATGAAGGGTGAAGTTGGGAAGAGATAGCTGGAAGAGGCAAAGAGCTATATGACAGGAAAGTTGACCATGGGAGAAAGGGAAGGACGATGGACACCAGAGGGAGGTGATGGGCAGAGGAGAAGAAGGGGAAAGACAGGAACTAGAATGGGGAAGGGACAAAGGAAGAAGGGGAGAGGGAAGAAATTAACAAAATTAGAGAAAGTGATGTTCACGCCATCCAGTTGGAGACTACCCAGGCAGAATATGAAGTGTTGTTCCTCTAACCTGAGATGGCCTCATTGTGACATTGGTGTCGACCATAGACCAATAAGCTAAATGGCCTCTCATGTTTATACATTTAAAGATAGATAACTATGTCTTTTATAAACAAAGACTAATCATGGCCACAGAAATCATTGGAGATCAAAGCTTCTCATTCAACTCTACATTCCACAGCTAAGGCAGACCCAAACATTGGCACTTGCTTTGAAGACTAACTCAAAGCTTCTGGTACACAAACATCCCATCTTCAGGACATGCCACTCGGCAACTTGAGCTAATGTTATTTTGTGACTGTTTTGCACTTTGGCTTCAGAGGAATGCTCTCCCGTTTAGCTGTATACATGCATGTGGTTGTGTGAAAATTGAACTTGAACTGAAAAGATTGCAACTCAAAATAATCAACCCCACATTTGCAATGGTCACTAATAAATGCAGCAGAAAATTCAGGAGAAACTTTACTTTGTAAGACAGTGGTCTGAACTTTAAAAACTTGCTTTCACAAGTTGTTGAAATGAGTAACATGCATGATGCTTGGAGACAGAGTCTAAAGAAATAGTGAGAGAAGCACATGAAGGAGACAAGCTCCAAGTCATGCTATATAGATGGGATGAGCCATATTTGTGCTGCAAGTTATATCTCCCAGTCACCAGTTCAAAATCCTACCCAGTTTAAAAGAGAAAGCGTTAAATCTAAAGCTCTCAACAGCAAGTCAGAGAATTCAAATAGCTTAAATCATTTCTTCTGAAAGCCTTAAGAATTGAAAGAAAATGAAAATGGTCTGATAGGAGAAAGCAGATAACGAAAAGGAAGTAAATGAACTCTAAAATAGCATAGGGTTGAGATGGAGTCCATTCAATTGTCATGCATGAACTTCTAGCCATTGAAAACTGCTGATTCAAAACTAAGCACTGAAATAACAGACAGCTTTGGTGTGTTGGGGGAAGTGGAAAGCTTCTCCTTATTAATCAATGTAGTATTCTAACAGCTATATGGAGCACTAGTTGTATTAAATTAAGTCTGATATCTGCTGTACATATAGCATTCCGTGTTCATGTAAAGCTGAAAGCAGGTCACTATAATGAGGAGTTAAAATTAAATATTGTTGGCCCCTGAAAACAAAAATACTTCTTTATAATAGCCTTGGGCCAAGTTTTAATTGGATTTCTAACCCACAGACCCATCCCGAATTCTAGTATTGAGAATATGGGCATTGCCACAAAGCGGTTACCAAAACCTACAACCATACCAAAGCAGTGCACCCTCTGTCCTGATATGTATCACAAGCTTTTCTTTTACATTATATTAAGTTTCAGGTGAAGGAAATCACAAAGAAAATACTGGAAGGAGAGTAACAAGGCAGAGTATGGTAGTTAAAAAAAAGCTACAAGCAAAATATATTGGCAATAGAGAAAAAGCAAGCAACATCAGGGTCTAAAGTAGGAAAAAATATTGGTCTAAAATTAAAGGCACTGGACTCAGGATAGTACCTCCTGTACCTAATAAAGTGGCTACAGGGTATATGTATACGTTGTTGTAACCCATCCACTTCAAAGCTCAACACTTTGTGTGTTCAGAGATGCTCTTCTGCACACCACTGTTGTAACGTGTGGTTACTTGAGATAGGATTGCCTTCCTGGCTATTCTCCTTTGACCTCTCTCATTAACAAGGCATTTTCACCCACAGAACTTCCACTCACTGGATTTTTTTTTTGTTTTTCCACTCCATTCTCTGTAAACTCTAGAGACTGTTCTGCATGAAAGTCCCAGGAGATCAACAATTTCTTAGGTACCGAAAACTGGTCTGGCACTAACAATCATTCCATGGTCAAAGTTACTTAGATCACATTTCTTCTCCACTGTGATGTTTGGTCTTAACAACAACTGAATCTTTTGACTATCTTTCCTTTCAGTTAGTCCTGACGAAGGGTCTCGGCCCAAAACGGCGACAGTGCTTCTCCCTATAGAAGCTGCCTGACCTGCTGTGTTCCACCAGCATTTTGTGTGTGTTGCTTTTGACCTTGTCTTCCTGACTTATGCACTGAGCTGTTGCCACATGTTTGGCTGGTTAGATATCTGCATTAACACTCGGGTGTACAGATGTACACAAATGTATACAGATGCCACCCAGTGTAGATGCCACTTAGGAAGGGCAAGCAAACATGGTCTAGAACCAAGAGTCAGACTTTAGGAATAAAAGATGTGTCACTTCAATTCAATTAAATTCAACTTCAATGGTCATTCAAACATATATGAATACCCACGAAGACAGCCAAATGAGACAGCACTACTCAGGGGCCAAGGAGAAAAATACAATACTAATAGTCACACACAGCACAAAGCACAGAATCATGGATATTTACGGGAACCTATCAGTATGAAGATAGTGTAGAAAAATAGCCTTGAGGTAGAAAAGCTTCATGAATGCAAGTTTAAAAGACCAGGTGATCCACTACTAGGTTCTTAACATGTAATGACTATTTTAACAAAACAAAGCTATCTTTGTAAATGTAATATTATAAAGGACATTTAATGTATAGCAACATGAAGTAATTCTGCTTTGGGTGACAATGCTCAACGGTTCAACCGTCGTATTGACTCTGAAAACATCCATCTGTTTTAAGACAGCAGTTCTATTTTAGTTGCATAATATAAAATGATTCCAAGTCTAACAATAGTCAACAGTGTGTCTAATCAAGGAAGAATAATGATTTATTTGGTCTCACATCATGTACCATGTAAAACTACTGAGATATTTACCCGACAGAAAGAAAATACACTCATTCCACAACATTAATATTTTAATTATTAAAATCTGCAAATCAAATATTAATTGTAGTTGTTTAAAGAGTGAAAGCAATTTAATATTCTCAATCATTTCCAAATCTTTTTAAAACATGGTGAATCATAATTCATCCTTAAAATATCTTTGCATCCTTCCCACATTCTTTCAAACAGAAAGCAAAAAGAAACCAATGAAGGTGACATATTAGAGGCATCAGAGACTGTAAATGCCGGAAATCTGGAGAAACACACAAAAATCTAGAGAAACTCATTAGGTCAGGGAGAATCTTCAACCTCTCACTGCTACAGATGGAAGATCCTACTATGCTCAAAAAGGCAACAATTATACCAGTGCCTAAGAAGAATAATGTGAGCTGCCTTCATGACTATTGCTGGTATGACTCACATCTATAGTGATGAAATGTATTGAGAGGTTGGTCATGGCTAGTCTGAACTCCTGCCTCACCAAGGACCTGGACCCATTGCAATTTGCCTATCACCACTATAGGTCAACGGCAGATGCAATCTCAATGGCTCTACACATGGCTTTAGACCACCTGGATAACACAAACACCTACGTCAGGATGCTGTTCATTGACTATAGCTCAGCATTTAATACCATCATTCCCACAATCCTAATTGAGAAGTTGCAGAACCTGGGCCTCTGTACCTCCCTCTGCAATTGGATCCTCGACTTCCTAACCGGAAGACCACAATCTCTGCAGATTGGGACTAACATATCCTCCTCGCTAACGATCAACACTGGCACACCTCAGGGGTGTGTGTTTAGCCCACTGCTCTACTCTGTATATACCCATGACTGTGTGGCTAGGCATAGCTCAAATGCCATTTATAAATTTGCTGATGATACAGGAAAGGTGTGATAAAGGAACACAAAGCAATCCTCATAGAGGAATCAGAAGTGGAGAGAGTGAGCAGTTTCAAGCTCCTGGGTGTCAAGATCTCTGAGGATCTAACCTGCTCCCAACATATTGATGCAGTTATAAAGAAGGCAAGCCAGCGGCTATACTTCATTAGAAGTTTGAAGAGATCCGATATGTCAACAAATACACTCAAGCACTTCTATAGATGTAAACTGGAGAGCATTCTAACAGGTTGCATCACTGTGTGGTACGGTGGGGGTGGGGAGGTGGGTGGGCTACTGCACAGGACCGAAAGAAGCTACAGATAGTTGTGAATTTTGTCAGCTCCATATTGGGTACCAGCCTACAAAGTACCCAGGACATCTTCAGGGAGTGGTGTCTCAGAAAGGCAGTGTCCATTATTAAGGACCTCCAGCACCCAGGGCATGTCCTTTTCTCACTGTTAACATCAGGAAGGAGGGACAGAAGCCTGAAGACACACACTCAGCGATTCAGGAACAGCTTCTTCCCCTCTGCCATCCGATTCCTAAATGGACATTGAACCCTTGGATGTTACCTCACTTTTTAATATATATTATTTGCTTTTTGCATCATTTTTAATCTATTGAATGTACATATACTGTAATCGATTAACTTATTTATTATTATTATTAGTTTATTTTGTTTTTTTTCTTCTTTATTATGTATTGCATTGAACTGCTGCTGCTAAGTTGACAAATTTCATGTCACATGCCAGTGATAAAAAAACCTGATTCTGATTCATGGAAGGAAATGAACAGTCAACACTTTGGGTCAAGGCCATTTATCTAGATGGAAAGATAGAGAAGAAAGATAGCTAGTATAAAAAGGTTGGAGTGAAGGGATGGAGTAAAAGGTGCATTTGCTATTTGAAATATATCCAGTGCCAATTTGACAATTTTACAGGAAGATAACATATACTATCAAGTTCCAACCCCACAGGGCAAGATAGTCAGCTGCAAAAAAAAATTGACATAACTCATTCCATGTTTCAGTCAAGTTCATTACCAGAAAATGCTAGATTCACACTTGAAGCCAGGAGGTTCAAGTGGACTGAAAAAAATATATGAAACACTCTGAAGATAACACTGCTCAAGGACAAGATTCACAAAATGTCATCATGGCAAAGATTGCTTGAATATTTAATTTTGATTTGGCAATTTCATTATAAATACTTCTCTTCATCTGCAAATGTTAGACATATTCCTGTCAAAAGAGCCCAGGGAATTACGATAGATAACATTTAAATGTGCCTTAACTTAGTAGAAAGCAAGAATAAATAAGAACTTAATTCCTATCCTCAAGTTTTGCCTTGGCATCATTTCATTTTATACCCATGAATCATCTTCCACTCCTCTCCCATAGGTACTAGTTTACATGTAGTTCCTGCTCTCTAGCACCTTAACTGCAATCTGGCATTCTATGCATTCTTGACAGGTGACCTCAGACAATGAGATATCGCACTCTTGAAATGGATCACATAATATCTGTGCATGTACAGTACACACATACTTTCCATAAGCTGCTTAGAGCATAATCACAAGCAGTAAATCTTGAATTTCATCCTCAGTCCAAAAGTACGGGAGGTTTCTAGCATTAAAACCTTTCTATGTGTACACAGTTGACTTAATCAGTCAGATGAGGAATTAAATTTCCTGACCGGCATGATTTTGTTTCATCCTGAGCAACGGGCGTACCAGATGAGTCCACTGATGAGCTGAAAAAGTGATATTTCCAGACATTCACACAGTTATTACATTCAAAAAGGTTCCAAGAAAGTTTATTTTTTTGTCAAAGTACAAGACAACTCTGATATTTGTCTACCCCATACAGCCGTTAAATACAGAAAGACCATAGGTGTTGATAAAAGAAAATACATCAATTCCCCACCCCAGTACGAAAGAGGTTAAATACGCACAGACCCTGTAACACCAACTTCCCCTGCAGCAAAAAAGCAACAACAGCAGTCCCTAACCCCCTTCACTCACAGAAAAAAGTGACAATAACAATCCCTAACCCCCTCACTTGTAGAAACAGCGACAATAACAGTCCCCGACCCCCTCACACGCAGAAAGACCAGTGACAGTAGCACCAAATCCCCAATCAACCCCCAACACACAAAAAATTAGCAGATCACCCACTAATTGGCCAGAAGAAAGAAAACACTGAACAACTAAAGGAAACCTAAATAAATATAGTCTAATAACTATATAAATCTCAGAATATCAGAAATATCTTTTCATCTGTATACAGGGAGAGTGACCACACGAAGTCAGTCCTTCCATAAGGAGTGACCGCCAACCCAGGTCCTAACGTCACCGATCTGGGGCTGAACATGCTGATCCGGTTGCAGACCATCTCGATTGGGAGCCATTGCTTTCACCTCAATAATTCAATCTTTCTTGCTGTTTCAAAATGGAGTTGTTCAAGACCCCGTGCCTCATCTCTGGTCTTTTCCACAAGTCAGCTTCTGTTTTTGGTCCTTTCTGTTTCCCCCCCTTCGTCACCCCCCATCTCTTATCTCCACGAGGCAGATCTCCAGACACATCAGAGCGCTGGATCCTTCAATCGAGTTCCAAACTGTACGTCATACTCTCCACCAGTTTCCGTAACACAAACAAGACATAAAGAACTAGCAGAAAGCATTGAAAAAGTAAAATAATTGGAGAGATTTGCTATCTGAAAGATGTCGCCCAAGGAATAATTATTCCCTGGCACCATTTTGACTGGAAGATTCCAAGAACTTTGAAAAATCATCTGTAAAACAATGAAGCAATTCACTGTATCACTAGAAATTGCAACAAATATAATTAATGATGGGCTTTAGAATTTCCTAATGTTGATGACTTCAGGAAGTTAAATGATCTCACCTGATTGTTACTTGAAGCTGACTTCCATTACCATCCCACAAGTGAGTTTAATATCTTTATTCCAAACACACATGTCACCATTTATTCTTCTAGTATAATGTGTTATTTTACTTCTTATATTTCTGACAATAACTATCTGGGTTTCTGTGCAGGGAGACAGGAAGAGAATATTGAGTAATGCATTGCAGATCTGCACAAGGTGAAGTTATAACTATAATACTCACATATTGAACTAGTCATTCATTTCCTGATATCTTGTTCAATCTCATTGAACGTGCACTGAACAAACTTTTATGAGATGAAGCTTAATAAAAGTTCTAAATGCGCTATGTTATGGTGAATTGAGTTACTGAGCAATATTAAATCATTCCTTGGTAAATGAAATCTAAACTGAGCTTTATCTTTGGGTACAATATACTACCAAGTGACAGCAGGAACCTGCAACAGATGTTCTCCCTTTGGCTCCTTGAAAGTCAATGAACAGATTAACCTTTTCTATTGAAATGGCTTAGCCATGAATCAGCTAAAATCAAGATAACATATGTAGATCTCATAAATTCAAGAGATGCTGGAAATCCAGAGAAATGTGCACAAAATGCTTAAGGAACTCAGCAGGTCAGGAAACAGCTATGGAGAGAAATAAACAGTTGATGTTTTGGACCAATACCCTCCATAACACACCTTTCAAATTTTCAGTTGTTTCCTATCACCATACTCAATCTATCAGTAGAGGTGAGATGATTCCTTATTCAAACTTCCCTTCATAAGCTTAATTTCAAGAGGGGGAAAGTCACTGGTTAACGTAGACTTTCTGCAAAGTTCCGGTAGCTAATATTCCATCACATTTAGGTACAAAATCAGAGTGATCTGAAGACAGACAGAAAGATGGGTAGTTGCTGGTTAATACCAAAGATAGGAAGGGCAATATATTAGTTGTAATACAAACTGGACCATCCAAAAAACCTTCAGTCTACTTGATATCAATTATTTCTTCAATGAAACTGAGCAATTAACTTCTACAGGAAATTATTTCAGATGTTCATATGATATTGTAAACCAAAGCTGTAAAAGTACCATTCCTAGTGATCTGGCCCAAATATTTCCATTTTTCATACAAGCATTTCATTAAAATTTTCCAAAGACAAATTGAGTGAACTCTAATTTAGAGTTAAGACATGATAACAAAGGCAGGGTGCATTCTGAGAAAAAATGAACCATGGGCAGGAACACACCAAACTATTGTAAGGTTTTTAATAAGGTATGGCATGGGAACCTGGGTAATTTGGCAAATTGGATCCAAAATTGATAAGGTGATAGGAAGCAGAGAGTGTTGAAGGGAAGGAGGCATTGATGCCTTATAGTTAGAATAGTGGTGGTAATGGTTGATTTTGTAGAATGAATCCTGTTTCCAGTGATGTTTCACAGAATGGTGCTGGTAGTATTAGATGCATTGGCGATGTAGTAGTATGTTTACTATGTTTACAAATGACATCAAAATTGGTGATGTTTTAATAGTGAGGAGTACAGTCTTTAGCCAGAGAATAATATTTAAGATTTGGTAATATAGCAAGGAAATGGCTGATGCATTTTAATCTGAAAAAAAAGGTGAGGAATTTTGCAGTTTAGGACTAATATGGTTAGGACATAAACAATGAATGTTAGGATTCTAGGAAGTACTGAAAAATAGAGGGACCACTGTATATCTGCCCTAGAATCCCTGAAGTACAAGCATACATGGTAGTTACTGTTAAGTTGTATAACTCCACAAAAAAAGTTACAAGAAAAAGATGGGATCTCAAGCGAACATGTCCTGCGTTTGTTTTTACTTTAAGGGAGGCGTGGATGCATGACGTGGTGGCTTGGTGGCATATGCCATTTACGTACTTTTACATATAACCAAAATGAACTATTTAAATGAAAAAGAATGCTTAACTAATATATTTACAATATTACTCTAATATTACTGAAATATTAAATGCACAACACTCCTTCCTGCTTAGCTATAAATTGAAACTCAATATAGAATGTATCTCAAATATATACATTGTATACCATATTATACAGCCTCTATACAGACATCCACAGTGTAGTAAATTTTAAATTGCTTCATTCAGGTCTAAAGATTTAATCACTGTGGAAGACTTCTTACTCTTGTTGGATGATGTCTTTCTCGACAAGGCGATCACTCTACTTGGCAGATGATTCTTGTGACTGTGAAACAATCTCAGGTTCTGGGGCCTCCTCCACGGTGGTTGTAGGAGTTGATACTGAGACTATAGGAAGTGGTTCTGACCATTCTGTCTATCTTTCTTCTCTAACGATTGTCTCTGTTTCCTCAACTGATCGAAGTGTCATCCCTAGATGATATCAGGTGCAACCTCCACTGTGCAGGAGAATGGTCTAGTTCTGTCCTCCATCTTTCCAAATACCCACTTTTGATCACCTCTGTAGCCCTTCACCAGGACTTCCTGTCAAGGAGTGAAAAATTGAAACTCCTGGTTTGAGGAGCCTTCGATCTGTCTCAGCTGTTTGTCATGATTACTCCTTCTCATTCTGAAATTGGGTTTGAGGCAATCCAAGAGTGTTGGTTGTGGAGTCTGCTACACTACAATATGCAAGCAGGTAACTGGTGAGTTTCTGCTTCTGCGTCAGTGTAGTGTGTTGACATTGCTCACAGTGCATTCTTTATACTCTGGACAAACCTTTCTGCCAAGCTATTTGTAGCAGGATGGTACAATGCAGATGTAATATGTATTATTCCATTCATTTTCAGGAATGACTGAAAATGGACTAGAAACTATGGTCCACTGTCACTGACTAAGTATTCTGGAACACCAGCAGTGCACAAGACTGCAGTGGAGGCTATTGGGAACTCTTCTGGCCACTTTCTAGCTGCATCCACTACTACTAAGAAATTTGTGCCCTTGAATTGTCCGGCAAAATCTATTTGAATCCTCTGCCAGGGCAATGCAGGCCATCTCCAGGGATGGAGAGGCATTGCTGTTGGCATCTTCTGGACGTGCTGGCATCTCGCACAGTGCATGGCAAGCTGCTCAATCTGCAATCTATCCCAGGCCACCAGAAAAAGCTTCAAGCCAACATTTTCATTTTAACCATGCCAACGTGACAGGCATGAAGCTCCTCCAACAATTTAGCACTCAGCTTGGATGGTACTACAACACTCAATCTACAAATAAATCAACCTCCATCAAGGGTAAGTTCATCCCATTGCTGGTAAAAAATGTAGGAACTTCCGTCTCTGCTACCTATTCCCTTTCTGGATTGCCGTGTAGACCTGAAATAGTCTTTTCAGGTTTCACATTGGATCATCTCCGCCATAATAGGAAGACTTTCCAATTGTGTTAGGGATTCCTCTTATGAAACCTAAAGTATTCTGTAATCAGCAATGGTCTCAGTTCTAAAATTTCTTGCATTACCTCCATGATATTAGCAAAGCTCATTTACAACTGGTTTGATTGGAGCAGCCAAACTTTATGCAAACTGTATGCATTTAAATCCAATGTACTCTGCAAAATTGCTATTCACTTCTCCTCAGCCATTCCATTTGCTTTAAAATACTCCTCGATTCACTTACTATCCAGTTACCCGTTGTATATGATATCCAGTTACCTGTTGTACAATCAAATATGTCAACCTTTCCAATGTAGCCAGCTATTTCTACTTTTTTTTTAACGATTATTATCACCCAGTACTCACTGCTCATGAAACGATGAATCATTCCGTTTTCTACATTTTTGTTTTTAACTGAAACATCTCTGTCCATTCCCAAAGAAGCACGTGCTACATTGTTTTTTTCTTACTCAACCATTTCTCACTACACTTTTTTTGATAACTCAAATATCTCGCTGTGCTTCAACAGCTAGGTAGTCATCTCAAGTTTGTTTAAATCTTCCCCGTCGGCGCTATTATACTTTGTAACTCTGAAACATAAAACATAAAACATAATTGCAAGAAAAGATGGGAGCCCAGGAAATGGATCTTGGAACCACTTTCACTGTAAGTGTGGTATGTACGTGTGACATGGTGACATACAGCACTGTGCCAAAAGTCTTAGGCACCTAGAGGATCTAAGACATTTGCACAATACTGAAGATGTCAACATGGAGCAGACAACAAGTTTGTAAGTCTGGCCTAAGCAAAAGATGTTTGGAAAGGCAAGCGTGGAGGGTAGATAGGTGAGGGGGGGGTGCGTGTTGGCATGGGTGCTGACACACTGAGCCCTGAGTCACCATCCCAGGTCATTTGCTTACAAACAATTGGTTAGCTGACCATTGCAGAATGTCTTTCTGGTGCTTCCCACCCCCTCCCCTCTCTCTTCCCCTTTTCCAAGCCATGATTATTTTCTCCCTTTTTTTTTTATTAAATGCAATCGTGAACAACAGCCAGATCAGAAATGCAGATCAAGTCAACTAGTTCCCAAAGAGAACTCTGATAGGCCATTCAGATGGTTCACTGCTGCTCAGCGATAGAACACAAAAAAAATCATATGTATAATTAAGAAACATTTTAAAAAATAGTAGAAATACTGGAGTCATGATGATCATGATGAAGTCTGCTGGAGAGAGACGTTTATACACATGCTGTCCTCCACAATTCAGAAAGATTGAAGGATAAGGTTACAGGGTGACAAAACGTGATAGGAACACTTGGAACTAAAAACTAATCCCTACTGTGAGAAAACAGCACCTGATCTTTCCACAGTTTAAGGACTAAGCCGGAACATAACTCACAAGTGCTCTTGAGAGTCAGGTGTGAACCCTACCTACCAACAACCAAGCATTGCCATCCTGGTCCCCCTCATGATAGCTTATGAAGAAGCATGTGATTTGATGCACTATCAATAACTCTCGGAGACGGGAGACGAACGATAGGCTTTTATTAGCAGCAAAAGTGACCACAACATCCTGGAGACTGAGGGAGGAGCAGTGCCTCCAATCGCCTTTATACAGGGGTCTGTGGGAGGAGCCACAGGAGCAATCAGTAGAGGGGCGTGTCCAGACAAGTATACACATAGTTTACCACATGACTTCCCTCCTATAGATGATAGATGTTTGTGCACTCGACTCTTGAAGGCTTGGACCCCATTGTCACAGATGTTTCCAACCACAGCATCTGGAAGGCTGTTCCAAATTCTGATAGCACAGTGAAGGAAGCTTCTATCCAGTGTGTAGGTTCTTGCATCAGGCATAGAAACAGCATGAGCAGGCACAGATAAACTTGATCGTGTGGTGCGCCATCTCTCATAAGATGAAGGCAGCATGGCGCGAAGGTCTGCAGGGCTGTGGCTGGTGTGCATTTTGTATAGCACAGTAGCTGCAGCAACCTGTTGTCTGTGGTGTAGGCTACTGATGGCTAGCTTCTCATGAGGTGCCCCCTTCCCACTTACAGTCCACAATAGAGACCCACATCAGAATCAGGCTCATCATCACTCCCATATACCATGAAATTTGTTTCTTTCTGCAGCAGTAGCACAGTGCAATACATAAAATCACTACAGTACTCTGCAAAGGTCTTAGGCACCATACTTATATGCAGTATATGTCATTTACATATAACCCATAATGAATTATTTAAATGAACAAAAATGCTTACAATATTACTGAAATATTAAATACACAATAGTCACAATATCTGCCTTCATTAGGCAGGATATAAAATATAAGAGCAAATACATTATATTGTAATCAAAAAATATCAGTGTGGCTTCAGCTGGACTATTGTGTGAGATTCTGGCTAGCACACTATTGGAAGTTGGTGATTGTACTAGAAAGGGTACAAAGGATATTCATTGGGATTTTGCCTCAAATTGAGTCTCACTCCCATCCAGTTTCATCTTAGCAAATATGGATATCTTGCACTGATTGCAAGGCATTAGGACTATGACCAATTTCACATCCTTTTTCCAGTACCTTGGCCTAGAATATATAGCCCACCCTAAATGGGCATCTTTTAAATTGGGCAGAGGATGGTGGGCAGTTACAGGACTAATGAAGCTGAGGGGAGAGTGGCAGAGATGGGGTTAAAGGGAAGGATGTTTCAAACCTTGTAGTTAAAATGATGGCTGTGGTGATGCTGGAGGAAGAGAGAGCTTTGAAACCATGCAGAAAGTTAGGGCTTGAAATGATAGAGTGGAGAAGTAATGTAGAGATAAAGGAAGGTGGAAGATAGAGATGCAGGCAGTGGTCAAGGGCAGCAGATCAGGTGATTGGGGCATGTTGGAAGGATACACATGTTAGTTACAATTTATCAAACAGGGTTGCAGTCTAGAAATTAGCTGAAAAGTTCACATTGTGTTGCTTAATCCATATATCCCCCATTCAAGCTAAAATCAAGCTTGAATGAAGCTAACATCTGGCTCATTTGCTTTCAAGGTCTGTTGACAATCATTACTGGGATTAAGGCTGTTCAATTCCCTGAATATTGTTAAAAAATGGGAGTGCTGAGGAGAATGACGTATCTATTGTGTAGAACCATTTTTGATGCAGAGTGGGTATAGGCTCAACGGATCACCTAGCTACTATTCACCTTCCCAAAAGCCATGGGTAATACATCTAATTAACATTCTAGCCAACACCTTTATCAATGACCTCATTTTTTGCTCAGTCAGGACATTCTTTACTTGTGTTGTAGCAAGGTACAAAAATATGTTCGACATCAAAGAAAGGAAACATCACAAAAACAACTAACTACAGGAGTACAAGCATGGGAAGTGAAGGAGAAGCGTTCCCAGAAATGGAAATAGACCCATGAAAGAAGAAACAGGGTTGGCAATAATCTTTTTAATCTGCTATAACTGATGTACAAAGCCAAGATGAGAAGTCGAACTATGGGCCTTAAAAGTAACTGAGTTAGGTTTTCAGTTTGAATGGAACATCTGTGAATTAAACACAGACACTAAAGACCAGCAAATCATTAATAACAATGCAATAATCTGTAATGGTGCAAAAGAGAAAAATCAAAATCAGCATCTATACTGAAAAAGTCAATGGACCAGATTTTTTGAAGGAAAATAATTCAGAAAATACAAAAACCTCAATTTATTTTTCCACCAAGCAACATCATTGTTGGGAGAAATTGCAGCCAGTTTAATAAAAATCCCATCACACGATTCCATTTTAACAAATTAAGTTTCTATCTTTGAATTGGCATTTGAAATAAATTTAATGCTTAATTTTAAAATAGGTGATTTTAACAAGCAGAACTGCCTACATTGGCATTAATCGAGTTTCAAGCTGATCATCTACTATTTTTCAGGATCGGTGCTGTGCTGGAAAAGCAAGCACTTATTGCCCTCGAAATGGGAAAAATCACCTCAGCTTTTCAGGTGAAGGGACTTCCACAATATTGTTGGAGAGGGTGCTTCAGGACACAGACCCAGAGTGAAGAGACTTCCACAATGTTGTAGGGGAGGGTGCTTCGTGAGTAGATCCAGAGTCAACATAGGAAGATAAATTTGTTTCCCCCATCAGACGACAAATTGCTCGTGCATCTGAGGACCTGTCCCTATATAATGAAGGAGGACATAAGAATGGGAAGTGTTGTTGTTGTTGTAGAGTAGGTAAGTAGTTATGGTATACATTGTAATGGTACACAATGTGGTCACTGTGCACCAGTGATGGAGCAGATGAACGTTCAGAGTGGTCAATGGGCTGCCAGTCCGCCAAGTCGGGGGTGAACCTGAACTTCTTGAGACCTGTTGTAGCTGCATTCATGCAGGCATATCATTACAGTCCTGATAAGTACCTTGTAGTTGGTGGAATGGTTTTGGAGGTATGTCACGGCAGGATATCCAGTCTTTGACCAGATTTCCATGACATGGTATACATACCTGCAATTCTTTTTTATTGCATATATAATTCACATTGCTAAGCTCATACTGGAATATTAGTAATAGTACGAGCAAATCCGGCTGATCAGTTGCATATTGTTTCTGATTATACAAGCTAGATAATTCCCAAGCACCTGAACACAACTAACCTGCAATGGGAATTCTCATATTATCCATTAGTTATTTCAAAGTAGAAACGGCGATAACGTGGCTGTGCTCCTATCTCTTTCTGCATTCCATGAAGCTGAGCACTGGAAAGTGAAGACTGGATTATTTAATTGAAATTCCATTGAAGTACTGTACTTTTCACGCACATTTCTTGATTTATTGAAACCTTCATTTGTGCAGGGATTACTTCTGCTTTCTTTTTGGCATGGAAAAAAAAACAAAAAACAAGAATAAATTACAGAACCTTTATGCTTTCTGATGCAGAAATGCCTGAAGCTGAATTTATGAAGACATTTACCTTTGTCATTCGGATACCATCAGGTTCATTTTTCAAAGCACTCAAAAGAGTCTACAATATAGTCAATGCCACAAAAGCACAACTACTGCTTAAAATATTTCCTCAAGGCTTGGATACATAAGCTATAGTTGTAAGAAAAAAAAGTTCTCTCCAATATGAGGGACTCGAGTGAAATATATGGAGGTACCCCTCAAGGCAGTTCGGAGAATCAGAATCTGATTTTGATTCAGAGGTAAATCTCAAGGCAGTTCATGTGTACATTGTACTGAACCAAATAAATCCAATGCAAACTCTTTCTATGTTCATTTTTTTGAGATCAGAGTATCATTTCAAGGTCAGTTTTTATTGTCCTTCCCCATTTGACCTTCAGAACGTGGTGCTATGCCATCACCTCCAACTGACATAGTTCTAATGAAAGTATTCCCACAGAACTTTTAGGAGTTCCAGGACATAGACCCATTGGTGATGGAAGAAAAGCAATATGTAAGAAAGGATAAGATATCAAATGGAAAATTACTTCCTAGATAGTAATGAATTTGGTACCTTATCAAAAGTTTTGTTGAAAACCCAGGTGTACTATTCCATCTATTCCTCCTTACCTAAGTAACTGACAAATAAAAAACACTGATATGCCATTCAGACTTGTTTCATGAAAGATGTTTACTGTGCCTATAGATTTCCCCAAAGTACCCTTTAACAATATCCTTAATAACGTATCTCAGATCTGCTTGACTACAGAAGGTTAAGACCACCTTGTCTCTAATTCTATTATTTCAGCTCTTTCAAAGCCTGCAACTCATCCACTGCTGAACATTTCAGTTCCTTTTCCCCTGGTTGACTTGGCCACTTTGGTTCTCGTGCATAAATGGTTCAATGCAAGTCCAACACTCTGGCTTGTGATCCAAATATATCCTCTCAAACAGTAAACAAAATTCAATTGTACGCTGATCCCCTCACCCAAAGGATCCATTACTAATCCATTTTCTTGCTATTTTTGACTCATTGCACAAGATGAGTTCTAAAATAACTTGTTGCTAGATAGTTTCACAATGTATGCTGCAGATCACAATTTTCTTAAATATAATAATGGGCATAATTTAATGAAGACACCGAAAGTTAGGTTATGTGCTAACTCTTCTGGTAAATACCTCTTGAAAAATTGAGGCAAAGTTAAAGAAATGTGCCTTTTGATGCACTAGTCAACAGCAAAGCATGAGAAAAGGTCAGCCGGTACCTGCATCAGTGATGTTGATAATTAAGAGGCTCAGTTACTGCAAAGAAAGTCACCCTAAATTTTTTTTAAGTTAAAGTGATTTTCTACAAACCCCCTGCTCGGTGGCGGATTGCAAATGTGCCAACATAATTTTTGATATAATTTGCTGTTGACAGCACACAGCAGGCAGTGGATTGCCATGGAGCTGAGGGAACACAAATATTCATCAGATGACAGCTTCTGAGTATTATAAAGTAATGATTAATTTGATACTGGAATCACTGCTTTAATGTTGAGACAAAAGTGCAACCAAAGGAGTTCTTTGTACATGATGGCACTGCTGATGCGAATAACTGAAACAAACAAAAGTGTCCATTATTGAAAATTATGTAGTGCAATATCATCACATCTAATGGGATTTGTACAGATATAAACCATTTTAGCATTTTAAGACATGAAAGCTATATCCTTTCACCATACCACCCCCTACCAGTATCTTTACACGTAATGGGACAAGTGATCATAATATCAGAATCAGATTTATTGTCACCAGCATGTGTCATGCAATTTGTTAACTTCGTAGCAGCAGTTCAATGCAATACATAATATAGAAGAAAAATAATAATAATAAGTAAATCAATTACAGTATACGTATATTGAATAGATTAAAAATCCTGCAAAAACAGAAATAATACATATTAAAAAAGTGAGGTAATCTTCATGGGTTCAATGTCTATTTAGGAATCGGATGGCAGAGGGAAAGAAGCTGTTCCTGAATCGCTGAGTGTGTGCCTTCAGGCTTCTGTACCTCCTACCTGATGGTAACAGTGAGAAAAGGACATGCCCTGGGTGCTGGAGGTCCTTAATAATGGACACCGCCTTTCTGAAACACCGTTCCTTGAAGTTGTCCTAGGTACTTTATAGGCTAGTACCCAAGATGGAGCCAACTAAATTTACAATCCTCTGCAGCTTCTTTCAGTCCTATGCAATAACCTTCCCCCCCCCCCCATACCAGACATTGATGCAGCCAGTCAGAATGCTCTCCACAGTACATCTACAGAAGTTTTTGAGTGTATTTGTTGACATACCAAATCTCTTCAGATTCCTAATGTCTTGCCTTCTTTATAACTGCATCAATGTGTTGGGACCAGGAACTTGACACCCAGGAACTTGGAACTGCTCTCTCTCTCCATTTCTGATCCTTCCATGAGGATTGGTATGTGTTCCTTCGTCTTACCCTTCCTGAAGTCCACAATCAGCTCTTTTGTCTTACTGATGCTGAGTGCCAGGTTGTTGCTGCAACAGCACTCTACTAGTTGGCATATCTCACTCCTGTACACTCTCTTGTCATGACCTGAGATTCTACCAACAATGGTTATATCATCAGAAAATTTATAGATGGTGTTTGGGTTATGCCTAGTCATACAGTCATGGATATAGAGAGAGTAGAGGAGTGGGCTAAGCACACACCCTTGAGGTGCACCAGTATTGATCGTCAGCAAGGAAGAGATATTATCACCAATCCACATAGATTGTGGTCTTCCAGTTATGAAGTCAAGGATCCAATTGCAGAGGAAGGTACAGATGCCCAGGTTCTGCAACTTCTCAATCAGGATTATGGGAATGATGGTGTTAAATGCTGAGCTATAGTTGATGAACAGTATCCCGATGTAGGTGTTTGTATTTTCCAGGTGGTCTAAAGCCATATGAAGAGCCATTGAGATTGTATCTGCTGTTGTCCTATTGTGGCAATAGGCAAATTGCAATGGGTCCAGGTCCTTGCTGGGGCAACAGTTCAGTCTAGTCAAACCAACCTCTCCAAGCATTTAATCACTGTTGATGAGAGTGCTAACAGGCAAAAGTCATTAAGGCAGCCCACATTATTCTTCTTAGGCACTGGTATAATTGTTTCCTTTCTGAAACAAGTGGGAACTTTTGCCTGTAGCAGTAAGAGGTTGAAAATATGATCAAATTCACCCTGAAATGTGAGGAGGAGAAGCTAAAGTCAGATGTATCAGTGCTACACTGGAGTAAAAGGAATTACAGAGGCATGAGAGAGGAGTTCACCAGAATTCATCGGAAAAGAGCACTGGTGGGAATGATGGCAGAGCAGCAATGGCTGGAATTCTTGTAAGCAATTCGGAAGGCATAGGACATATACATCCCAAAGTGGAACAAGTATTCCAAAGGAAAGATGACACAGTCACTGCTAACAAGAGAAGTCAAAGACAACATAAAGCCAAAGAGAGGGCATATAATCGAGCAAATATGAGTGGGAAGTTTTTAGAAACCAACAGAAGGCAACTAAAAATGTTATTAAGAAGGTAAAGATGGAATAGAAAAGTAAGCTAGCCAATAACATTAAAGAGGATACCAAAAGGTACTTCAGATACATAAAATGTAACAGGGAGGTGAGAGTGGATATCAGACCACTGGAAAACGATGCTGGAGAGGTCATAATGGGGAATAACAAAATGGCAGCTGAATTGAATAATTGTCCTGATGAAGGGTCTCAGCCCAAAATGTCGACTGTACTCTTTTCCATAGATGCTGCCTGGCCTGTTTGGTTCTTCCAGCATTTTGATTAGTGCATGTTGCTTGGATTTCCAGCACCTGCAGATTTTCTCTTGTCTGGAACTGAATAAGCATTAGTCTTCACTGGTGGAAGACACTAGCAGTATGGTGGAAGTTCCAGGTGTCGGGGGTCATGAAGTGTGTGAAGTTACCATAAACAAAGAGAAGGTTCATAGGAAACTGAAAGCTCTGAAGGTAGAGAAGTCCCCTGGACCAGATGGTGTACACCCAAGAATTCTGAAAGTGGTGGCTGAAGAGATTGTGGAGGCATTAGTAATGATCCTACTAGAATCGCTAGATTCTGGAATAGTTTCAGAGGACTAAAAAATTGCAAATGTCTCTCCACTCGTCAAGAAGGGAGAGAGGCAAAAGAAGGAAACTATAGATCAATTAATCTGACCTCAGTGATTGGGAGGGTGTTGGAGTCAATAATTAAGGATGAAATCTCAGGGTTCTTGGAGGCACATGATAAAATAGGCCACAGTCAGCATGGTTTTCTCAAGGGAAAATCTTGCCTGACAAATCTGTTGAAATATTTTAAAGAAATAACAAGCAGGGTAGACAAAGAAAAATTGCTTGATGTTGTGTTCTTAGATTTTCAGAAAGCATTTGACAAGGTGCCACACATATAACCATATAACAATTACAGCACGGAAACAGGCCATCTTGGCCCTTCTAGTCCGTGCTGAACGCTTACTCACACCTAATCCCACTGACCCGCACTCAGCCCATAACCGTCCATTCCTTTCCTGTCCATATACCTATCCAATTTTGCTTTAAATAACAATACCGAACCTGCCTCTACCACTTCTACTGGAAGCTCATTCCACACAGCTACCACTCTCTGAGTAAGAAATTCCCCTCATGTTACCCTTAAACTTTTCCCCTCTAAGTCTCAACTCATGTCCTCTTGTTTGAGTCTCCCCTACTCTCAATGGAAAAAGCCTATACATGTCAACTCTATCTATCCCCCGAATAATTTTAAATACCTCTATCAAGACCCCCCTCAACCTTCTACACTCCAAAGAATAAAGACCTAACTTGTTCAACCTTTCCCTGTAACTTAGGTGCTGAAACCCAGGTAACATTCTAGTAAATCTTCGCTGTACTCTCTCTATTTTGTTGATATCTTCCCTATAATTTGATGACCAGAACTGTACACAATACTCCAAATTCAGCCTTACCAATGCCTTGTACAATTTTAACATTGCATCCCAACTCCTATACTCAATGTTCTGATTTATAAAAGCCAACATACCAAAAGCTTTCTTTACCATCCTATCCACATGAGATTCCACCTTCAGGGAACTATGCACCATTATTCCTAGATCACTCCGTTCTACTGCATTCTTCAATGCCCTACCATTTACCATGTATGTCCTATTTGGATTATTCCTACCAAAATGTAGCTCCTCACACTTATCAGCATTAAACTCCATCTGCCATCCCTCAGCCCACTCTTCTAACTGGCTTAAATCTCTTAAATCTCTCTGCAAACTTTGAAAACCCACTTCATTATCCACAACGCCACCTACCCTAGTATCATCTACATACTTACTAATCCAATTTACCACCCCATCATCCAGATCATTAATGTATATGACAAACAACATTGGACCCAGTACAGATCCCTGAGGCACACCACTAGTCACCGGCCTCCAATCTGACAAACAGTTATCCACCACTACTCTCTGGCATCTCCCATCCAGCCACTGTTGAATCCATTTTACTATTTCAATATTAATGCCTAACGATTGAACCTTCCTAACTAACCTTCCGTGCGGAACCTTGTCAAAGGCCATATGAGGCTACTTAAATAAGCTACGAGCCCATGGTATTACAGGAAAGATACTAGCAGTGGCTGATTGGCAGGTGACAAAGAATGAGAATGAAGGGAACCTTTTCTGGTTGGCTGCCAGTCAATAGTGATGTTCCATAGGTGTCTGTGTTGAGTCCAATTCTTTTTACAATATATATCAATGATTTGGATAATGCAATTGATGGCTTTGTTGCAAGGTTTGCAGATGATATGAAGGTAGGCAGAGGGGCAGGTAGTTCTGAGGAAGTAGAGAGGTTATAGAAAGACTTAGACCGATTAGGAGAATGGGTAAAGAAATAGCAAATGGAATACAATATCAGGAAGTGTATGATCATACGCTTTTGTAGAAGAAATGAAAGGGATGACTATTTTCTAAACGGAGAAAAATACAAACGAACTGATGTGCAAAGGAACTTGGGATTTCTTGTGCAGGATTCCCTAAAGGTTAATTTTCTGGTTGAGTCCATGGTGAGGAAGGGAAAGGCAATTTTAACATTAATTTCAAAAGGACTGGAGTATAAAAAGCAAGGATGTAATATGGAAATATTATAAAGCACTGGTGAGGCTTCACTTGTGAGTATTGTGAGCAGGTTTGGCGCCTTATCTTAGAAAGGATGTGCTGAAACTCAAGAGACTTCAAAGGAGGTTCACACAAATGATTCCAGGGTTGAATGGCTTGTCATAGGAGGAGAGTTTGATGGCTCTGGGCCTGTATTCATTAGAAATCAGAAGAATGAGGGATGACCTCATTGAAACCTATGAAATGGTGAAAGTCCTTGATGGAATGGATGTGGAGAGAATGTGTCCTATGGTGGGAGAGCCTAAGACCAGAGGATACAGCCTCAGAATAGAAGGGCATCCTTTTAGAACAGTGATGAGGAGGAATTTCTTTGGCCAGAGAGTGTTGAATCTGTGGAATTCTTTGCCACAGGCAGCTGTGGAGGCCAAGTCTTTATATACATTTAAGGCAAAGATTGACAGATACTTGATTTGTCAGGGCATGAAGGGGTTTGGGGAAAAGGCAGGAGATTGGTGCTGAAAACAAAATTGGATGAGCCAGAGATGGGCCAAATGAGCTTAATCCACTCCTAAATCTTATGGTCTTACGTTAATGTACTGGTCAAACTCCTTTTTAAAAGTAAACTTAGTTTCAACAGTGAATATGTGACAAGATGTGATGTAACACAATAGGTACAATTCAATTCTTCCACCTACCCATCCAGGAAGGAGGTACAAGAGCCTTAGCTCCCACACCACCAGTTATTAGCCCTCAACCACCTAGCTCCTGAATCAGAGTGGATAAGTTCACCACACCCTAATACGCAACTGATTTTACAACCTGTGGATTCACTTTCAAAGACTCTACAACTCAATACAAATTAATAGTATTTATTTCTTATTTTGTTATTTTTACATTTGCATCATTTGTCATCATTTGCCCATTAGTTGTTTGTCTGTCTTTGTAGGTTTTCATTGATTCCAATGTGTTTCTTTGATATACTACCTGAGATTCACAAAGCTTCAGATTACATTTATTATCAATGTATGTAATCTACAACCTTGAGATTCGTTTTCCCACAGACAGCCATGAAACAAAAAAAACTGCGTCACCCATTCAAAGAAAATCATCAAACTCCTCCTTCCTACTCACAAAGCAAAACAAATTGCGCAAATGGCGACAAAAAAGAGCGAAAAACACAGAATATAAAGACAAAAGAGTTCAGGCATATTCAGTCGTTCAGCTCATTGTTTGCTCAAAATAGCAATAAAAAAAGAGCCACCAGAAGCACATCATAACATGAACTACAGAGCCCAATCCACAAACTGTGTCGATTAAACGTTGCTCAAAAGCAAGAAAATATGCTGACATATATGTACTTTGATAATACATTTCCTTTTTACCTTGATCTCCTGTCCATTAATCTTCTAGGAGGTTATTCAGCAATGTCACCAGCAAAAGGACAACTAACAGGGAAAGATATTAGCGAATGATGACAAAGATATCCATTGCAACACGGCATGCTGCCTAGCATAATGCACTGCCTAGGAATGCACTGACCAAGTGGTTGAAAGGATAATCAGAAGGAAGAATTTTCACCATAAATCAGGAAGTGAAGAGCACCAGGTTGTTTTCTCAAATGTACATGTATTCTAATCAATGTTAGAATTCAAGATATAATAAATAATTCTCTAGAACTAAGTAATTAAAATTGAAGAATTTGTGAGCATTATTCTGAAGGAAACAATGATCTATAACAATGTAATTAGTTTCTTTTTATGAGCCAGATAAGTTTAAAAGCGATTATATGTTAGCCCATTATGTTAAAACTTTTAAATCTCATCCAACAGGACCTAACACTTCTAATATTTATTTTTTCTGAAACACAAATCCTCGCTTACTGGTATTGATCCACGGCATAAAAGATTGGGAACTCCTGTGTTACAGAGTAAACAGAATAGAGAGAAGGAACGGAAAATCACTGATCTCAGCATTTGTTTGTATGGTTTAACTTTACAGGTACAGACAAAAGGAGGCTCTTATCAATGTTTTACAGACTGCCCATTCTGGGCTATTAATTTACTAATCAGTCTTTAACAACATTACGGGTCAGCGGAGTGGGGTGGAGGGTGAAGTTCAAAAGGAGATTCACAAGGCAAGTCTTCTTTAAAGTGTGAGGTACCTGGAACACACTGCCAGTCTTTGTGCTAGAAGCACATAGAACAGCAACAGTAAAGAGGCAATTAGACAAACACATGAACAGGCAGCGAATGGACAGATACAGACCACGTGCTAGCAGATGGTATTAGTTTTTGCATTGGCATCATGGTTGGCATAGGCACTGTGGGCTAACGGACCCATTCCTGTGCTGTACTGTGTTCAGTCGGTAATTATTCATTAAATATAACCATGCCTTCTTTCTTCTGTGTATGGAATGGTGCAGATTTTTGAATATATGCATTACATAAAAAGAATTAATGTGTTATATGCCCATTCTAGACCAATAACATTTAGTATAGATAGGATTTTATTGTTGTGGCCTTGTTTCATTATCTATTGTCAGTAACATATGTATCAAGACCTTACATTATTATCTAAGATTCTTTATTCAAGTTTGTATTGGGAAAAATCCTTGTTATAAATGATTATAAGTTGTTTTTTAATGTCCTTGAAAATCTTGTGAATCCCTGCAGCCTATTCAAGGAGCATCAGTCAAAAGTGCAGTTTGGCAGTATATGTGAAGATTCTGTGACTCAGATGGTATTCATGTTTTCTTGTACTACTCCAGAGAGAAACAATTACAATAAATTAGTCAAGAATCCCACTCCCACCTTCTAGCTAGTGACTCAGAGCAACATTTGTAGGTATCAGGTGAGAAGGATTAGATGTGGAATGAAGAGATGAATAGTCGCCTCTGGACAGAAAATGGAGCTCGTCAGTACCATGAAAACGTTGTACCAGAATTAATCCATCTTTCAGCTCGAAGAGAGGAAACTCAGTAACACAATTCAAGCTACGCAGCTTGTTCAGTGCTGGGTTCAGCTAAGAGGCTCTACAGGGCAAGGAATGTCAAAATAATTAAAAATATTAATAAAACATGAAATATACAATTCTGAATTTTCTCAGATGAAGAAGTCCCAAAATACTCTTTTGCTGTATTAATTCCCAAAAACACAACCTTTTAGAATCATTAGATTAGATACTCTGCTTCTGTTGTATGCACTTAACTTACATTGAACTTGGCTTATGAAATTTAGTTCCATTGAATGAACACACATTCACACACACAGAGTGCATTTCCTGGTTCCTCCTCTTACCCCAGATTTTATTTATGCAATTCCCTTCAAATGTCTTTCTAGATGTCAATAATCAGAAAAATACCACAAAGATGATATAATCTGTACAGAATATTTCACACAATTCTCACAAGTCTGCTACAAATTCTCACCATGCTTTAGTTATTCAAGGACTCCTATTACCTTAGCAATTCAAATTATTTGACAGAATTTATGATATTTTGCACATTGAAGGTACAGGAGCCTCAGGACTCAAACCACCAGTTTCTGGAAAAGTTATTACCCCTCAACCCTCAAGCTCCTGAACCAGAGGTGATAACTTCACTCAATTTCAATTGGCCCATCACTAATCTGTTCCCACAACCTAAGGATTCACTTTCAAGGGCTCTTCATCTCATGTTCTCAATATTTATTGCTTATTTATTTATTATTATTACTTCTTTTCTTTGTGTATTTGCAGTTTGTCGTATTTTGCACATTGGTCGCCCGCCCTGCTGTTATGGTCTTTCATTGCTTCTGTTATGGCTATTGGATTTATTGAGTATGCCCACAAGAAAATGAATCTCAGTGTTGTATATGGAGACATATATATACTTGGATAATAAATTTACTTTGAACATTTAAACTAATGTTTGAATGATACTTTCTTAAATGCATTATTTTTGTTACCACTTTGTAGGGTAGAGGTCAGGCAGTTATTGTTCATGTTTTGTATACATACTTTTCTTTCACTCAGTACACAGCAAAAGAATAGCAGCTTTGCATGTATATTGCTAAGTGATGCGTCCTTTCTTTAAGAATTTATATCTGCCCCCTCTAGTGGGCAGGGCAAGTATGTATCAGTTAATTTATTCTGGAAAAGATCCCAATATAGATGTCTTATTTGTGGGACAACAGCAAGATGCTGGAGTAACTGAATAATCGGGCATCACATCCCTGACTGACTGAGTCCCTCCATCATCTTGAGTGTTGCCAAAATCCCAGCATCTTCAGACTCATGTCTCCATGTGATATTCTCAATTGTCTTTATACTAAAATACAGAGGAAATGTATTTATCTTCAGTTCAATCACAACAGTGTTTCAGGGATGAGAGTGCAGAACCAAAGGAACAATACCTGCACTTGCACACTCCTGTGATTCTGTTCAACCAAGAAATCGCTGGAAAAATTCTTCTTGTATTTTTCTATGGATTCATTTCTTTCACAAATCAGCTGTATGCCAGAACCCTGTGCTGAGTGCATGGACTGCCGCACAGAGAAAATGCCACTGCTGTTGTAACCTGCTCCCGTATTCCTGTTGAGTGTTGATTTGCATAGCACCAGATTAAGCAACAAAATCTTTTCTTTCAATTCATTCTAATCTCTGGAATACTGAACCTTAGAAATCAGAGTTTTCCTCATTCTATATTTTCAGTCATATCCAAAGTGACCTACCATGATCCTCAATAATGCTCATCTGAAGCAGGATAGGATGTTTCCCCATGTCAAACATAACATCACCAACAATCCTATGGAAAGTTTAGTCTGCTGTTTATCAGTAAATCCCAACTCAGACTAATTTCTGAAATAAGTGGATATTCCTACATATATGGAGAGAAGGAGTAAAATTGGCATTTGTTTGCAAGACTTTAGAAAAGAAACCTTTTCAAAAATGATTAATAGCTATCATTTATAAACAGTTAATGAATGCTCGCATGTCGCCTAATGATAGGGTTCAACGCACCTGGGAAGTAGAACTTCAACATTCACTTTCAGATAATCAATGGAGTAAAATTTATTATTTAGTCAATAATTCATCTATCTGCACACACCATATCTTAATTCAGTTTAAGATAGTATACAGGGCCCATATGTCCAAAGATAAATTGGCGCATATTTTTCCTAATATAAGCCCTATTTGTGACAGATGTAACGCAGAAGTGGCTACTCTAACTCAAATGTTTTGGTTATGTGTAAGTTTAAATAATTTTTGGTGGGATATGTTTGGAATATTATCTAAAGTTATAGATATGGATGTTCAACCTAATCCACTTACAGCAATTTTTGGGATTATTCCGGAGGAAGCAAGCAAAGTGTCTGCTTCTGCCCAACATGTGATAGCTTTTTCAACTTTACTGGCTAGGAGAGCTATTTTGCTACACTGGAAAGAATCTAATCCGCCTACTGTTTTCTATTGGCTCTCCTCCATTATGTCACGTCTAAGCTTGGAGAAAATTAGAAGTCGGACATTTGATACATCCTTTAATTTTGAACAAGTCTGGCGACCCTTTATTCAATATTTTCACGTGATTTAATTTATTTTTATTTATTTATTTTTCTTTATTCTCTTTGGGGAAAATCGTTATCCATGAAGGTTCGGAGATGACTGGAAGGATGTGCTTTTTTTCTCTCTCTCTTTTTTTCTAATTTTATCCTCAATTGGACTGCCCAATCTTTATTTTTCTTTCCTTTTTTTTCTTTCTCTTTTTTTTGTTTCAGTTTAATTAGTGGGGTTTTTTATTTCTTTATCAATAAAATTTCCAATTTTTTTTAATGATTGCTATGAGGAGTTGTAGTTTTTTTGGACCATTGTATATATAACAGCATAATATTTTACCTATTTGATTTTGACATCATATATTTTCTGTTTTTATTATTGCTGTCCGATTTGTATATTTTTATTTGAAAATCAATAAAAAGATTGAAAAATAAAATGAGAAAAGAAAGGTTTCCACTGGCAGTCTTTCAGTTACAGCCCCATTTTCATCTGCTAGAGTCTTGAGCCAGGAACAAACTCAGAAGGCACAGTGGCCAAATGAGGTGATCAGAAAGTTATAACAATATAATGATATTAGCTTTAGTTACATGCAGCAACAACCAGCACAGTCAGAGCTGTGCTGGGGACAGGCTTCTAGTACCAAGATAGCACTCCCACAATTCACTAACCCCAGCCTATGCATCTCTGAAATCCGGAGCACCCAGAGGAAATCCACATGGTCATGGAGAGACAACAGTGGGAATTGAACCCCAAGTGCTGTAAAACACCATGCTAACAACTACGCAACACAGAAGAGTGAAAACCTTTGGAACTTTATCCCATATGGTTGAAGATGCCCAAATTTGAGATATTTTTACTCAGAAAAAGAAAACAATAGGACACTGAGGATCCAAAAGAAAATGGGAATCCAGTAGAAAATGCTCATGGTATTCTAGATCAACATTGAACACCACAGCAGCAATTATGTCTGCATCCATTTCCTATGCACTCAGTTAATAATAGTAAAATCATATTTCAAATATTTCATAACATGGTAGCTTCCCAGTCCTTCTGTTCTTTGCTGATCAATCTTACTAGTTCATGCATAATTGGAATGAATGTAGCGGCCAAAATCAAAACCAGTAATTCTGAGTTGGAATGGGCAACCCTCCAAATACAATCAAACACACTGGGACTGGAAGGAGGAAAAGATGCTCAAAACTGCATCAGCTATAAAGCTTGATTAGTTGAAGTTATTGAGAAATTTTTAACCTTCTATTTGAACAAAACCAAAGTAAATCAGTAACTAAAGAGGGGATTTAACTTTCTATTGATTTCAAGCAAAGACATACTACATTGCAAGTCACCCCAAATCCACATTATGAGACAAAAGGATACACTATGACTATTACATTAATTTTATTCACTTTTTAAATTGTCCTGTTGCTCATGTAATCACCATTTGAAAATAGTTTTCATAAAATATGAGATTGTTGGGTTCTCAAGTACAAAGCTACAATGATTATTCATTCAGAATCACTGATTACATGAATGTATTGATAATTAAATTACTTTGCAATCACTGTCAAGTTGTGACAACCAGAGGAAGAGGTTGGCATAAAAGAGATTCTCAAAGTTACAAAATCAAATAAACCAATCAGAGCAAATGGAAGCCAAAAGCAAGGGAAAGAGTGTAGATTAATGAAAAACAATCAATTAAAAAAAAATTTTGCCTACCCATTATACCAAGCTTTCATGAAGTAACGGCATCAAAAATGGCCAGAGAATAGCACATGAAGAACAGAGTGTAATTATGGTTACCTCGGGCAATTCAGCAGAGTCAGGCACCAGCAATGTGGAATGTTCAACTGCTGGCACCTGCTCTTAACTTTCCATGACAGGCTTTGTTCGTTTTTTTTAAAAAATCACTTCCAAACGTCATACTGATTATGAGGAGTGATTGATAAGTTTGTGGCCTAAGGTAGAAGGAGTCAATTTTAGAAAGCCTAGCACATTTATTTTTCAACATAGTCCTCTCCTACATTTACACACTTAGTCCAGCGGTCATGGAGCTTACGGATCCCTTCTTTGCAGAAGTGATCCCCAGCAGGGGTGATTGATAAGTTTGTGGCCTAAAGTAGAAGGAGATGACTTATTATCTTCCAAATTTCTGCATTATCACTCAAAGAGTTGAACTGCACGTGCATGTAACGAGAGCATCTTGGACCTCCAGAAGTGGTCCACAGCAGGGGTGATTGAAAAGTTCGTGGCCTAAGGTAGAAGGAGATGAGTTATACAGCTCTCGTTACATGCATGTGCAGTTCCACTCTTTGAGTGAAAATGCAGAAAGTTTGAAGTTAATAACTCATCTCCTTTAACCTCAGGCCACAAACTTATCAATTACCCCATGCTGTGGACACTTCTGGAGGTCCAAGATGCCGACTTCTACAAAGAAGGGATCAGTATGCTCCATGACCGCTGGACTAAGGGTGTAAACAGAGGAAAAATAAATGTGCTCGGTTTTCTAAAATTGACTCCTTCTACCTTAGGCCACGAACTTATCAATCACCCCTCATATGTAATAATCACAGTAGTCACAGGTTGAATTTCCATTTTAGTCTGAATTAATTGATCTCAGCATTCATACAATACTACAATTTGTCTCAGCAAACTGAAGAAAGGGCAGCAAGGCCTCTTTGTCTAGATTGTTCTCCAGTGACTTCTCCTGTAAGGCACTGCACTTGAGGAAGTCTGGCAAGGCCTTCATCCAATTCAAGCTACAAGATTGGATTTTTGCAGTCAGATACTATCCATCCAGACTGATTAGTGAATAGTCCCCACTTAGACATTAAATAAGAGCCATCAGTGTTCAGCGAGATCTTTACTGAGCTAAGTTCTGGCAACAGGGGAGAACAGCACTGTCACATAAAGCCCTATGGTTAAAATCGGAACTGATAAAATTGTTGCTGCACACCAATGCTTATGACTTCATTAAGTAGCTTCAGGACTTTACCCCAGAGTGCCGAGAGGAAACTTCATTACATTAAAAACTGGTTTCAGGGGCCTTATTTATTATAAGTGATTAAATATTCTCTTTCCCCAACTGGGTTTTTAAGAAGCCTGACAGATAGAGAGAGCCAAATTTCTAGCATAAACTTCCTGACCTTCAGTGAAGCCTGATGTGTGGTCACAAGTTAATTCACTAAAGATTTACACAGTGCTGTTACGGCAAGGGCTCACACAGGAGAGGTGAACAAGTTAAGTGAAATTGTTGCAATCCAGAATAGTGGATGTCTCTTTGTGGAGGCTAATTGAATTCATTAATATTGATGACTAATAAACAGTTCAAAAGCTTTGTATTTAACTTGGATTATTTACTCACCCAGGTTTTCCTGAGGATTACCCTTATGGTCTCTATCCCCGTAGTAATTGTGTCACAATGCGCTCAACTTTTGGACCACGCTGCAATCGTTGGATCAAAAGCAGCAAAGGGTTAGTTTAAAAACTGTCTTGTATTGGGGTTTTACAATAGACAAGGAGAGTTTGTAAACAATATCCTTATGTCAGCTTAAGCTCGATCTCAACAAAATGTTTAATGGTGTTGTGAACCTTCAACATCAGAAACAAACAAACACAATTTGTAACCCCAGCACATCCCACAATCAACGCTAATTCAATGAGTGCAGGAGGGTATTCTCAGAGTACCCAGTGTTTCTGAAAGTGAGGTGCCAAACTGGTGAGGCTGTAATATTAGCACGTAATGGACAAAGCTCCTTAGTGCTATCACATTTAGTTGTGAATGGTCCTGGACATTCGAAAAGCTAATGGCAGAAGCTAGCTTAATTAATATCTCCACCCTCAATCACGGTGGAACACAGAGTGCAAGTGCTGAAGGATAAGCATTCACCACATCTGAAAGCCATCTGCAGACAGTCTAGGCTTGAAGGCCAGCGATATCGACATTGCTACTCTGCTCCAAACCCGAAGACCAGCAGTGTGGACAGGTGAAGGATAACCATGGATGTTGGACTGTCCCAGGTCAGAGGGTCCTGGGATCAGATGTCCATGCAAGTTAAATTTTGCAACATAGAGGACAGCAACACTTAGCTTCCAGATGAGTTCAATGCCTTCTAAGCTTGCTTTGACCATCAGAACAGGGGAGGAACCATCGCACACCCCCAATTCTCCTGATGATCCTTTGGTTTCAGTATCCAAGGGGTCAGTGTGGACATGGTGGAAGATGACAAATACCTGGGGATACGAATTGACAATAAACTGGACTGGTCAAAGAACACTGAGGCTGTCTACAAGAAGGGTCAGAGCCATCTCTACTTCCTGAGGAGACTGAGGTCCTTTAACATCTGCCGGACGATGCTATTCTATGAGTCTGTGGTGGCCAGTGCTATCATGTTTGCTGTTGTGTGCTGGGGCAGCAGGCTGAGGGTAGCAGACACCAAAAGAATCAACAAACTCATTCATAAGGCCAGTGATGTTGTGGGGGTGGAACTGAACTCTCTGACGGTGGTGTCTGAAAAGAGGATGCTGTCCAAGTTGCATGCCATCTTGGACAATGTCTCCCATCCACTCCATAATGTACTGGTTAGGCTCAGGAGTACATTCAGCCAGAGACTCATTCCACCGAGATGCAACACTGAGCGTCATAGGAAGTCATTCCTGCCTGTGGCCATCAAACTTTACAACTCGTCCCTCGGAATGTCAGACACCCTGTGCCAATAGGCTGGTCCTGGACATTTCCACTTGGCATAACTTACTTCTTATTATTTAATTATTTATGGTTTTATATTGCTATATTTCTATACTATTCTTGATTGGTGCGACTGTAACGAAACCCAATTTCCCTCGGGATCAGTAAAGTATGTCTGTCTGTCTGTTTGTCTGAAGATGACGTGCAGGCTGCCTTCGAGAGAGTGAATCCAAAGAAAGCATCGGATCCGGATAGAGTACCTGGCTGAGTACTGAAAACTTGTGCCAACCAGCTGGCTGGTGTGTTCACGGATATCTTCAGCTTCTCACTCCGACAGCGTGTGTGGTACCCACCTGCTTCAAGCAGGCTTCAATCATACCTGTGCCCAAGAGGAGCATGATAACCTGTCTAAATGACTACCACCCAGTGGCACTTACATCCACAGTGATGAAGTGTTTTGAGAGGCTGGTGTTGAAGCACATCAGCTACTGTCTAAATGGCAACTTGGATCCACTCCAATTTGTCTACAGGAGCAACAGGTCTACAGCAGGTGCTAGCTCATTAGCTCTTCACACAACCCTGGAACATCTGGACAGCCAAGATGCATACATCAGGATGCTCTTTACCAATTACAGCTCAGCAAAACTAATCAGGAAACTCCAAGACCTGGGCCCCAATACCCTCTTACGCAACTGGATTCTGGACTTCTTTATTTGTAGACCCCAGTCAGTTTGGATTGGCAAAAACATCTCTTCCACAATCTTCATCAGCACAGAAGCACTGTAGGGATGTGTACATAGCCCCCTGCTCTACTCACTTTACACCTTTAACTGTGTGGCTAAGTACAACTCCAACACCATATGCAAGTTTGCTGATGACACCACTGTTGTGGGCTGTATTAAAGGTTGTGATGAATCACAGTACAGGAAGGAGATTCAATCCTTGGCTGAGTGGTGTAATAACAATAATCTCTCACCCAGTGTTAGTAAGACCAAAGAACTGATTGTGGACTTCATGAGAGGGAAACCAGAGGTCCATGAACCAGTAATCATTGGAGGATCAGAGGTGGAGAGTGTCAGTAGCTTTATATTCCTGGGTGTCACTATCTCAGAGGACCTGTCCTGGACCCATCATACAAAAATCAGCAGAGGTTCAACATGTCATTGAAAACCTTGAAAAGCTTCTATAGATGTGAGGTGGAAAGTGACCTGACTAGCTTGTACAGGAACACCAATGCCTTCGAGCAGAAAATCCTACAAAATCCTACCCAGTACATCATGGGTAAAACTTCCCAACCATTGAGCATATCGACATGAAATGTTGCCGTAGAAAAGCAGCATCCATCATCAAAGATCCTCACCACCCAGGCCATGCTCTTTTCTCGCTGCTGCCATCAGGTAGAAGGTACAAGAGATTCCGGACTCGCGCCACCAGATTCAAGAACAGTTATTACCGCTCAACCAACAGGTTGTTGAAGAAAAGGGGATAGCATTCAGGCTTGCAGTTGCCAGAAACAGCCAGGTGTGAAAACGAAACAATTCTACTACTTCGGCATGTTAAGACCTATAAAGAATTTGAAGGTTATCGACAAATCATCTTGAATATTACAATGAAAATGAAAATTTGGAGGATGCAATCATGAAAAGCATTGTTTGAAGACAGTCCATGTTCTGCACGAGAAGTCTGTGCTAATTTTGTAACACACACAACATGCTGGAGGAACTCAGCAGGCCAGGCAGCATTTGTGGAAAAGAGCAAACAGTCAACACTTTAGCCAAGATCTTCTTGTGGCTGTACTGATTTTGTTCATTTACGGTCAATCAAAAGAACATGGCAGCGTACACAAATGAATTCCTCTATTGATAACTATTAGGAACTAATACAGTTTTATAGTACTGTAGTAGCATCCGTAGTGTTCTAATTTATTCTGCATTTCATTTAAATAATAATTTGTCACTGTTTATCTTTTTTATACCTTTTGAAATATTTTGATGAAACTTCAACTAATTGGGCAGCCACTTAATTAGGCCAAAATGTACTAGTCCCAATGTGCCCCAATTAAACGAAATCCACTGTATATAGCAAATGAGAAAACATCAGGCAGTGTGGAAGAAGAGAGAAGCCTTTGAGCGTACATTCAAAGATCCTTCAGTGATTCCTTGACAGATCCACAAGGTAGTTAAGACACCGCATGATCATCCTCATTTGGTGAGACATTTCCTCAGGTTTTCTCCTTAATCTAATCCCATTTCCTCACATTTGAGCCATTTTCCTCTAAACCTTTACTTTCTGTTGGCCCACTTACAACGTTATTTTTTAGGTGTTCTAGCTGTACCAGCTCTATACTTCCTCTGGGAGTTTGTCCACATACTTACCAACTGTATGAAAAAATTCCCTTATCAGATCCTTACTTATTCTTTACCCTTTCACCTTATATTGATACACTCTAGTTCAGATTTTCCAACCTTCTTTTAAGCCATGGACCAGTACCATTGAGCAAGGGGTCCATCCACCCCAGATTGGGAATCCCTGCTCTAGTTTAAGACTCCCCAACCCTGTGCAAAAGCAAAAGACATTTCTATATGGACCTCATGATCTTTTAAATCTCTATTAGTCACCCCTCAGCTTCCTACACTGCAGGGGGAAAAATACCACCCTGTCTAGATTCTCTTCAGAACTCAAGCCTTCCAGTATCATCCTGCTAACATCCCCATGAATCTGCACCATTTCCAACTACTTACGTTCAAGCAAACAAAACAACACACTATATTCCAAGTGATCCTGAAATCAGTAGTGGGAAAGTTATTGGAAGGTATTCTTAGGGACCTGATATATGAGTATTTGGATAGATATGGATAGTTTAAGGATAGTCAGCATGGCTTCGTGAGTGGTATGTCATGTCTAACCAGTCTTATAGAGTGTTTCAAGGAAGTTACCAGAGAAATTGATGAAGACAAGGCAGCCGATGTTGTCTATATGGATTTTAGGAAGGCTTTGACAAGGGAGGCATGGGAGGCTGCTCAAGAAGGTTCAGTAACTCATCATTCAGATTGAGGCAGTAAATTGGATAAGACATTGGCTTTGTGGGAGAAGCCAGTGAGTGGTAGTAGATGGTTACCTCTCTGATTAGAGGCCTGTGAGTAGTGGGGTGTTGCAGGGATTGGTGCTGTGTCTATTGTTGTTTGTCACCTTTATCAATGTTCTGGATAATAATGTGATTAACTGAACCAGCAAATTTGTGGATGACAACAAGGTTATAGTGGACAGTGAGATGAGCTACCATGGCTTGCAGTGAGACCTAGACCAACTGGAAGAATGGGCTGAAAAATGACAGATAGAGCTTCATGCAGGTGAGTGTGTTGTACTTCGATAGGTTCAAAGAGGGTAGGTCTTACATGGTGAATGGCAGGGCATTGAGGTGTATGGAAGAACAAAGGAATCTGTAAATACAGGTCATTGAAAGTGGCATCGCAGTTTGATAGGGTTGCAAAGAAAGCTTTTGGTAAATTGGCATCCATAAATCAAAGTTTTGAGTATAGGAGGTAGAGGTATACTGAAGTTGTGTAAGACATTGGTAAGAGCTAATTTGGAGTATTGTGTGCAGTTTTGGTCGCCTACCTACAGGAAAGATATATATAAGGCTGAAAGAGTACAGAGAAAATTTACAAAGATATTGCCAGGTCTGAAGGACCCGAGTTACATCTAAAGATTGAACAGGTTAGGCGTTTATTCCTTGGAATGTAGAAGACTGAGAGGAGATTTGATAGAGGTATACATCATAAGGGGTATAGATAGGGTAACTGCAAGCAAGCTTTTTCCACTGAGGTTGGGTGGGACTACAACTAGAGGTCATGGGTTAAGGGTGAAAGGTGAAAAATTTAATGGGAACATGAGGGGAAACTTCTTCAGTCAGAGGGTCATGAGAGCATGGAACAAGCTGCCTGCACAAGTGGTACATGTGAGCTCAATTTCAATGTTTAAGAGACGTTTGGGTAGGTACATGGATAGTAGGGGTATGGAGAGCAATGGTCCCTGTGCAGGTCAATTGAATAGGCAGCTTATTGGCTTGGCATGAACTAGATGGGCTGAAGGGCATGTTTCTGTGTTGTATTTTTCTATGACTGTAATACTGTAGGCATTCTTATCAATGTCAGTTGCAACCTGACATTGCACTCTTGAACTCCAAGTACAGCATATCAAATGAGGGGCCGAGGGGAAATGGGAAAGCACCAGATGCCTTTGCAGAGGGGTCCATCATCTAGAAGCATGGGTGTCAAGTACTTGGTAGAAGAATTAGAGGAACATAACAAATAAATTTCCCACCAAACTAGCAATAGAGATCTGGAACCATTATCCAGTAAACACAGTCAAAGGCAGAAACCTTTAGCATAATTAAAAAGTCTTTGGATATTGTAAAAGAGCTGGGACCTGCGAATGAAGGTAGGAAGTGTGAAGAAAGTGCAGGATGTCGGGGTAAATGATTACAAGTCCCTGAAGGCAATAAGAAAAATATACTGTACATTATGGTTAAGGTAGGATGTGGAATACCTCCACCCTATGTTTCATGCAATGAGGCAAAAGCATATGGATGCTGGCATAAAGCGTACAAATGTAAATGAGGAACAGTATAAAATACTAACACAAAACAGCCAATGCTGGGGCGAGGGGGATAAGAGCCTGTTTTAACAATCAAAGTGGATGGGGGAGGGAAGACTTATACAAAAAGAATATATGTGGCAGGGTGAGGCCAGTTACAATGGGACTCAGTAGATAAGCTGAATGAAGGGAGTAAGGAGAGAACAAGCAACATGAAACCTGGAAAGTGCAGAGCTGTAGGAAGTGACGACAGGTTGGGCGACACTAACTGCTAGAGAAAACCTCAGCAGCAATACCAATGGGGGTGGGGGGGGGGGGAGTAACCTACAGCAAAACTTGCCAGTTGTGATACAGGGAGAGAAAGCAATTTACTCAAAGTTGCAAAGTGTGCCATGGACTCAGAAAACCTGCAACTTGCACAGAAAGAGGAGCTGCTGCCCCTCGCTCCTGCTTTAGATCTCGTTACAATAGTATTGAGTCTGAAAGTTGCACACAATAAGAGTAAACACACACGCTCTGTAAGCCAGACTGTGGCCTTTGTGCAGTTGCAGTCGCTGCACTACAGAAAGTACGTGGTCATGCAGGGTATTAAATTGAGTTCTATAAAATTATCAAGGCCTGGAAAGAGTGAAGCGGTACAGCCTTTATCAGTAACGAAAATAACTCAAACATAGATGTGTTAAGTTAATTGATGGAATACTTAAAAAGAAATTGCTTCCTGAAAGTGTATCGGAGACAAGGGCCATCGTGTGGGTTTTAGGGGACAGGCCAAATTTCTGAGAAAGCTGAAGAAATTTGGCCTGTCCCCTAAAACACTCACTAATTTTTATAGATGCACTGTAGAAAGCATTCTTCTAGGGTGCATCACAACCTGGTATGGAAGTTGTCCTGTCCAAGACCGGAAGAAGCTGCAGAAGATCGTGAACATAGCCCAGTACATCACACAAACCAATCTTCCATCCTTGGACTCACTTTACACCGCACGCTGTCGAAGTAGTGCTGCCAGGATAATTAAGGACACGACCCACCCAGCCAACATACTTTTTGTTCCTCTTCCCTCCAGGAGAAGGTTCAGGAGCTTGAAGATTCGTACGGCCAGATTTGGGAACAGCTTCTTTCCAACTGTGATAAGACTGCTGAACGGATCCTGACCCGAATCTGGGCCATACCTTCCAAATATCCAGACCTGACTTGCACTACCTTACTTTCCCTTTTCTATTTTCTAATTATGATTTATAATTTAAATTTTTATTATATTTATTTCAATTTGTACTTAAGGGAGCACGAAGCGCAGAATCAAATATCGCTGTGATGAATGCACGCTCTAGTATCAATTGTTTGGTGACAATAAAGTAAAGTGTGTAGTTGCATGAGGAGTTCAAAAGCTATAACTTGCAGTGTTTTGAACAGAGTGCTGGGAAGTAGCAGCATAAGATATTAAGAGGCATAGATCGAGTGAACAGCTAGCAACTTTTTCCCAGGGCAATAATTGCCAATAGAAGAGGGTACAGTTTTAAGGCAATTGGAGGGTAGTTAGAGACATTTAAGAGACTTAGATAAGCACAAGGATGAAAGAAACAATGAAGTCTCTGTGGAACAGAAGCATTAGATTAATTTTTGAGTAGGCTAATAGGTCAGCACAGCATCAACGGGCTGAAGGGCCTGTATTGTGCTCTATTATTCTCTGTTCTATGTAACCTAAACAGCTCTGTTTTTGTTCACCTAAACAGTCTCCTCCTGTGCAGCAAATATTTATTACATGGTAATGTTTGATCACTTTTAACAAATTTTTTGCATAAGTAAAAAGAAATAGGTCAATTCAACTGATAAAATGGATGTAGTGGGCCAGACCTCATAAGCAATGGCGAACAAAAACAACTGAATTCACCCATGTAAGTTCACCCTGTGCTTACACCTGAAGGTTTGCATCTGGGAGGCAGAATTGTGGGAAAAATGCCTTTTAATAACTCCCTGATTAAACCACACACAGAGTGCTGTGACAAGTTACAAGTTTTACATTACAAAAGGAAAATAGAGCTAGATTTCCAGAGATGGTATATGAGACGAGATGATGCCCTGAGGAAACACTGCGGTGCATTTTTTTTAAAGAAAGAATCAGAATTGGGTTTATTATCCGTGACCTATTCTGTGAAATTTGTTGTTTTGTGGCATAACCTAACAGATGCAATTAAGAAAGAATTTGATAGGGCTAGATGCAGCAAAGTGTAGGAAAAAGAAGGGTATAGATGGAGTAAATGCAAGCAGGCTTTTTCCACTGAGGTTGGTTGAGACTAGAACTAGAGGTCATGCAAAGAGTGAAAGATGAAATATTTAAGGGGAAACTCAGAGGGTATTGCAAGTGTAGAACAAGCTGCCACCAGAAGTGGTGGATGCTGGTCTGACTTCCTCATTTAAGAGAAATTTGGATATGTACATGGAAGGGATCAGTATAGAGGACCATCATCCAGGTGTGGGTCAATGGGACTAGGTAGAATAACAGTTCAGCATGGACTAGATGGGCAGAATGGCCTATTTCTGTGCTGTAGTGCTATAATTACTCCATGATGCCCAGAACCATGGAATATACATCAATCCCTTCTGGACATTTCAGTAAAAAAATCCTCCACCAGACAGACATCGTATTTGACCAGATGCACTTGAAATGGTGAGAGAGAAAGGTGTGCTGATGGTGTTAAAGGTGGCTCATGGAACAAAACCACAATCGCTGAGTCCACTAGGTTAAATGTTATATTTCTGCAAGTTATACAGTGAAAATACTGAGCCTTCCTACAAAGATGGAAATTAGTCAGTTCAGATTGCACATTATCTTGTATATACCTGTGATAAATTGCACCAAATACAAACACAGTTTTCAGCTATCACAGTTATTCATGACGGTCTATTAAAAATCACCAATTTAACCACAAAGTGGTTCAGTGCCATCTAAGAAAGTGATTAACCAAATTACTGTCAACTTATGAAAAATGGAATATTAAAACTTGTACCCATCCTTGGCTTTCAGAAACTAAATGAATAACTTATAACGGAAGATTTATGATTTTAGCTCAGTATTTCCAAGTGTCCCTAAATTCCGGTGACTTTTACATTGCAGTACAGTAAATCATCTCCAAGCTACACTAGGATAAAGCTTCACAAAAGCTTCAAAAAGATCCTGACAAAGGGACCTGGTTCCTATCATTGTCATCACCAAGCCCAAGTTCAACCTGCAATGAGCTACAATCCCCTCGCCGGGGACACAGTGGCATGATGGCTATGTTATTGGTCCGCAAATCCAAGAGTTAGACTGGGAATCAAGAAATGGAAGTTCAGATTTAAGTGCAATTCATCAACTAAGTCAGAAGTTTTAAGAAATACTGCCAACAATAATGATGGCAACATGATAGGAGTCTCAAAAAGCTTCAGCTAAAGATATCTGTTATCCTTACTCTCTCTGGTGTAGATATGACTGCAGACTCGTCCATGCAGTTGATTCTTAACTGCTTCCTCAGCTCATGGCAAGGAGGGATGCAGACTAAATGCCAGTATTAAACTCATACGGCATGGCAACAGGCCATTTGATCCAACTGCACGATGCCAACTGTATTTCCCATCGAGCTAATCCCATCTGCCCATATTTGACCTCGATTATCTAGATGGCTTTTAAATGTTGCTAATGTTCTAACATCTCAACCACTATACCTTTCCCTAAGCCCATCGCCCCTACTGGGGCATAGGCCACTGACAGAAGCTCCCCAGATTCCTTTATCCTGGGATAGCCTTTCAAATTGTCCCCAGGTGCAGAGTTTCTTCGAAGGTCCAGCCTCTCCCAGGGATGAGGTCTTGGGAGCTTCTGTTATAATTTCTGTAGCACTGGGATTTGGCAGGATGGGACTTCTAGTCCCGTACTATATGTGACAGCTCATTCCAAATACATACAACTTCTTGCATGAAGAAGTTGTCCCTGTTGTCCCTTTTAAATCTCTCATCTTTGAGCTTAAACCCAAGCCCTCTTGCTATTTGCATCCCCATCCTATGAAAAGGTCTAAGTGTTCTCATCCTCTCTATGTCTGCCACGATGTTAAATACCTCTTCCTAGTCACCCATCAATCTCCGACCTCCCAGGAAATAACAGGAAATTGCCAGTTTCTTTTTCACAGGATGTGGACATCAAAATATTGCAGTGTCAGTCTTTATTTATATGAGTGTCCTGTTGAAGCTAGCTTCACCAGCCTATATATTGATGGCATTCATCAATGAGATAATGCCAGGACAGGGCAGGACCAAGGCTGAATGACAATCACAAAACAGATCCTCCTCAAGCAAAAATCTAAATCACCAAAGCAGTATTTTCCAAAATTCTGATAGGTGCACCATCACCATCTATATCCTCAGCCAGGCATATTCCCAAATTTGTCATTACTCCAAAGCCAGGCAATGAACTCTGCTTCAATAAAGATTGCAGTAGCTCATGTCAGAGACTCATCTGGACCAGCCATTTAAATACTGCAGCTAGAAGACACGTCTGAGGTTGAATTCTCCGTGGCGAATGACTCAGCTCCTCGCTCACCAAAGCCTTTTCACAACCTGCAAGACATGTCAGGGGGAATGCCCTGGAATACTTGCTGGCTGTCTGATGAATGCAGCTCCAACAGAACTCACAAATCCTTTGGCCATGTCAGACAAGGCATCTGACATTGCTACTCATTCACCATCATAAATATTCATTCCCCCCACTGGCAGTCCAGTAGTTGCAAAATCTACTCTCCTAGACTACTCCAACAGCATCTTCCTAACCTGTGACTTCTACCACCAGAGTGGCAAGGGCAACAAGTGCACGGGGACACCTTCCCGTCATGTTGTACACCATCCCGATCTGGAAACATATTACTGTTCCTTCAATGCAGGGCATAAATCCCCAACCAACAGTAGGGCTGCTTTCAGCAGAAGAACTGCAGCAGATCAGGACAGCCCACCGCCACTTTCACACGTGCAGCAATGTTTAAGTGTTAAATGCTGGCTGTGACATTGGGCGCCAAATCTAGTAAAACTGAATTAATTTTAAAAGATATGTTAAGATGTAGTTAGCATTTCAGCAAATCCATATCCATATCAAGAAAAAGCTAGTCAGTCCAGATATCTCATCCATTAATTACAAAAAAGCTCTTTACAGCTTTCAGGTGATATTGCTGGCACTCCTATACCCTACATTCTGTGCCAAAAGCTGCATGGGTTATTTTTGGGGTCCCACAGGTGATTTCATTAAGTTTAACAAACTTCAATGTACAAAAGGTGATCATTATTAAATTATGTTCATCAAAGTATCCATTCGCCTGATCAACTTCACAACTCTTACCACCCTCTGGAAGCCAAAAGAACTAAATTAATGGGCTGACTGGTCTGACTGCTATAGTTTAGACGAGTAAGCAGTTTGCTTCAGCTGGTTCTGGGGTTGAGAGGGTAAACAGCTTTCTTTTCTTTTCAAATCTTTTTATTATATTATTCAAAAATAACACAAGTACATTGAAGTAACAACACTTACAATGCCTCAAGGAAAAAAATTATCTTAAAGATTGAAAATTTTGTGAATAAAAAAAACCCTACTAAGCAAAAAAGTGGGGGGAAAAACCATTAGGGGTACAACCGCGGAGCCATGCATCATACAAGAAGCTTCTAAAAATAAACATCAAACCGCCAGGAAGAAAGGAAAATATATCAAAAAAATTTACAATTAGATCGTGGAGAAGATCTATCAATTAGCTCAAATGGTAATAGCGAGCAAATGAGCCCCATCTTTTCTCAAAATCAAATAAAGTTTCAAAGGTTCGACTTCGAATTTTCTCCAAACTAAGACATAGCATCACTTGAGCGAACCATTGTGACAGTGTGGGAGCCGACGTATCCTTCCACTTCAACAAAATGACCCTCCTAGCTATCAATTTAACAAATGCAATAACATGTTGGTCAGACATAGAAATACCATGGATATTTTGAGGAATTATTCCAAAAAGCACATAGGTTGCAGGTTAATTCTGAGTGCTTTAGAAATTGTTGAAAAGACTGACTTCCAGAACTGTTCCAGTATAGAACATGATCAGAACATATGTGTCAATGTAGCTATCTCAGTTTTACATCTATCACAATAACTAGCAACATTGGGAAATATTTTAGAGAGCCTCTCCATCGTCAAATGGTAACGATGTACAATTTTAAATTGAATCAGTGAATAACTAGCACAGATAGAAGAAGAGTTAACCAGCTTCAGAATCCGTGCCCAATCCTCCCATATAAAAGTCAAATTGAGTTCCTTTTCCCAATCCTGTTCAATCTTAAAGGACGCTTATCCCATTGTAATAATAAATTATAAATTCTTCCAATAGAACCCTTCATCGAAGAGTTCATACTCATAATAGTATCTAACAGGTCAGCCTCCAATATGTAAGGAAAATTACTTAAATATTTTTGTAAAAAATGTCTAACTTGAAGGTATTGTAAAAAGTGTGAATATGAGAGAATATTTATTGACTAATTGTTCAAAAGACATCAATTTGCCTTCTTTAAATAAATCCAAAAAAGAATTAATACCTTTATTTTTCCAAAGTAAAAAAATTGGATCACTGAAAGAAGTTTTTAAAAAGTAATTACGATAAATTAAACTACAAAGTTTAAATTTTTTAAGATTAAAAAAATTGTGGAACTGGAGCCAAATTTGTAAAGAGTGCTTAATCACAGGATATAGGTTTAAGTTAGCAACTATAGCTAATTGTATAGGTAAAGTAACTCCCAATAACGAGGTTAAATAAAACTGTTTCACAGGTCTCAGTTCCAGGTCTACCCAAATTGGCCGATCATTCCTATCAACCCAGTATAACCAAAAGGACATGTATCGCAAATTAACAGCCCAGCAATACATTCTTAGATTAGGCAAAGCAAGACCTCCATCCTTTTTCTTCTTTTGTAAATGACATTTACTAATTCTTGGTCTTTTATTATTCCAAATAAAAGATGGAATAATAGAATCAATCCAATCAAAAAACTTCTTAGTCAAAAAAAACAGGAATATTCTGAAATAAATATAAAAATTTTGGTAAAATCATCATTTTAACTATATGAATACGACCAACAAGTGAAAATGTAAGTGGATGCCATCTACTAAATAAATACTTCATAAAGTCCACTAAGGGAACAAAATTGGCTTTATAAAGATCCTTATATTTTTTAGTAATTATAACACCTAAATATCTAAAAGAATCAGTAACTTTAAAGGGAATATTATCATATATAGAGACAGATTCATTTAAAGGAAGCATTTCACTTTTACTAAAATTTATTTTATATACTGAAAAATCTCCAAATTCGTTAAATAATTTTTGCAAAGCAGGAATAGATTCGTCAGGTTTAGATTATATAAATCAATAAATCGTCAGTGTAAAGAGAGATCTTGTGCATGGTCGCATTCACAAAAATCCCATGAATATTTTTGGCTTCACGAAGAGCAATAGCAAGGGGTTCTAATATTAAATTAAATAACAAAGGAAAAAGCTTTAAGTTCCTCAGCACCCACATCACTGAGGACCTCACGTGGCCTGTACACACCAGCTAAGTGGTGAAAAAGGCACAACAACACCTCTTTCACCTCAGGTGATGAAGGAAGTTAGGAATGGGACCCCAAATCGTAAGAACTTTCTACAGGGGAACAATTCAGAGCATCCTGACTGGCTGCATCACTGCCTGATATGGGAACTGTACCTCCCTTAATCGCAGAACTCTGCAGACTGCCCAGTGCATCTGTAGTTGTGAACTTCCCATAATTCAGGACATTTACAAAGACAGGTGTGAAGAAAGGGCCCAAAGGATCATTGGAAACCTGAGTCAGCATAATCACAATCGATTCCAGCTGCTACCATCCAGGAAACGGTACCACAGCATAAAAGCCAAGACCAACAGGCTCCGGGATAGCTTCTTACACCAGGCCATCAGACTGATTAACTCACGCTGATTTGAGTGGACTTCTGTATTATATTGACTGTTCTATTTATTATAAATTACTATGATTGCACATTGCACATTAAGATGGATAGGTAACGTAAAGAGTTTTACTCCTCATGTATGTGAAGAATGTAAAAATAAAGTCAATTCAATTCTTTCCAAACAGTTACACAGTTCACTATGAAAACTTGCCAAGCGGACAAGTCAAATATTCCAGAAAGATCTACCATGTCTGGTCATATAATTACAGCAAAGGCCTCCAATTATATACATCTTTGAAATGATCCTGGAGGAGTTCACAGAGAAGAAATTTGACAGAAATTGAAGCCAATGAGATATCAGGGACGGGGACCAATAGTTTTGTCTAAAGATTAAATTTTAAAGAAGGGCTAAAAGGGAAGGCACAGGCTCTGTGAGAGATTCAGTAGCACGAGACCTGTGACACTGAAGTCCAAGAGATGCACACAAGGCCAGGACTAAAAATGTGAAGAGATGCTTGGTTTATTATTGTCACTTGTACCTAGACACAGTGAAAATTTGTCTTGCACACCATTCATACAGATCAATTCATTAGAGCAGTGCATTAAGGCGGTACAAGGAAGAACAAAAAACAGAATGCAGAATAAAGTACTGCAATTACAGAGTGTGGTGCAGCTAAGCAATAAGCTGTAGGGTCATAACAAGGTAGATTGTGAGGTCAAGAATGCATCTTGTTGTACAAGACATCCATTCAACAATGGGGAAAGAAACTGTCCCTGACATTTGTGATACATACTTCCAAGCTTTGATATTTTCCACCTGATGGGAAGGCAGAGAAGAGAGAATGTGCAGGGTGAGAGATGGGCCTACTTATGTTGGTTGTGCTCCCAAGGCAGAGAGAGGTGTAGATGAGTTCCAGAGGGAGAAGCTGGTTTTCATGATATGCTAAAGGAAACAAATGTGAGACAGTTTGGCCTGAAGGAGAACATGAAAAAAATCCAGGATTTAAATATAAGCATGCACGTTATAAACTGGAGTCCTTTCTGGATCAGAAGCCAAAGTGTACAGATATTAACAGGAATTAATATGAGATTGCACTTGGGCTACAGGAACTTGGATATCACAGGCTATCAGGGACACCAAGAGCATCCAGAGTCAACAAACAGCTCAAACGAAGTTTGAAGGTAAATCAGGCTCAGACAAAAGTAGAGATGGCAAAAATTAACTGTGCAGAAAAAACAAAGGCAAAAGCATTAGAGACTTTCCAGAGGACACAGTACGACAATCCAGAATCAGAATCAGGTTTATTATCACCAGCATGTGTCGTGGAATTTGTTAGCTTAGTAGCAGCAGTTCAATGTAATACATAATCTAGAAGAAGAAAATAATAATAACAGTAATAAATAAGTTCATCAATTACACATATTGAGTAGATTAATCATCATGCAAAAAGCAGAAACAGTATATGTTAAAAAAATGTGAAGTAGTATTCAAAGCTTCCATGTCCATTTAGGAATCGGATGACAGAAGGGAAGAAGTTGTTCCTGAATCGCTGAGTGTGTACCTTCAGGTTTCTGCACCTAATACCTGATGGTAAAAGTGAGAAAAGGGCATGCCCTGGGTGCTGGAGGTCCTTAATAATGGACGTTGCCTTTCTGAAACACCACTCTTTGAAGATATCCTGGGTACCAAGAGTCTTACCATTAATGCTGTATTTTGTCATCATATTTGACCTACCAAAATGAACCACCTCACACTGACAAAGGGTCTCGGCCCGAAACGTTGACAGTGCTTCTCCTTATAGATGCTGCCTGGCCTTCTGTGTTCCACCAGCATTTTGTGTGTATTGCTTGAATTTCCAGCATCTGCAGATTTCCTTGTGTCAACTCACACTAATCTGGGTTGAACTCCTTCTGCCACTTCTCAGCAAAGTTTTGCATCCTATCGATGTCCCACTATAAACTCTGACAGGCCTCCACACTATCCACAACACCCTCAACCTTTGTGTCATCAGCAAATTTACTAACCTGTCCCTCCACTTCCTCAGCCAGGTCATTTATAAAAATCATGAAGAGTAAGGGTCCCAGAACAGATCCCTAAGGCACACCACTGGTCACTGAGCTCCATGCAGAGTATGAACCAACTACAACCACTCTTTGCCTTCTGTGGGCAAGCTAGTTCTGGATCCACAAAGCAATGTCCCCTTGTATCCCATGCCTCCTTACTTTCTCAATAAACCTTGCATGGGGAAGCTTATCAAATGCCTTGCTGAAATCCATATACACTACATCTATAGCTCTGCCTTCATCAATGTGTTTAGTCACATCCTCAAAAAATTAAATCAGGCTCATAAGACATAATCTGCCATTGACAATGCATTGTTGACTATTCCTAATCATATTATCTCTCCAAATGTTCATAAATCCTGCCTCTCAGGATCTTCTCCATCAACTTACCAACCACTGAGGTAAGACTCACTGGCCTATAATTTCCTGGGCTATCTCTACTCCCTTTCTTGTATAAGGGAACAACATCCACAACCCTCCAATCCTCTGGAACCTCTCCCATCCTCATTGATGATGCAAAGATCATATCCTGAGGCTCAGAAATCTCCTCCCTCGCTTCCCATAGTAGCCTGAGGTACATCCCATCTGGTCCTGGTGACTTACCCAATTTGATGCTTTCCAAAATCTCCAGCACATCCTCTTTCCTAATGTCTATATGCTCAAACTTTTCAATTCACTGTAAGTCATCCCTAAAATCACCAAAATCCTTTTCTGTAGTGAATACTGAAGCAAAGTATTCATTAAGTTCCTCTGCCATCTTTTCCGGTTCCATACACACTTTTCCACTGTCACACTTGATTGGTCCTATTCTCTCATGTCTTATCCTCTTGCTCTTCACATACTTGTAGAATGCCTTGGGGTTTTCTTTAATCCTGTCTGCCAAAGCCTTCTCATGGCCCCTTCTGGCTCTCCTAATTTCACTCTTAAGATCCTTCCTGCTAGCCTTATAATCTTCTGGATCTCTATCATTACCTAGTTTTTTGAACTTTTCGTAAGCTTTTCTTTTCTTCTTTCAACAACCTCTGTACACCATGGTTCCTGTACCCTATCATCCCTTCCCTGTCTCACTGGAACTTACCTATGCAGAACCTCACGCAAATATCCCCTGTATGTTTCCCTGAGAACATCTGTTTCCAATTTAGGCTTCCAAGTTCCTGCCTCATATTTCTCCTTACTCCAATTATACATTTCCCTAACTTGTCTGTTCCTATCCTTCTCCAATGCTATGGTAAAGGAAATATAATTGTGATCACTATCTCCAAAATGCTCTCCCACTGAGAGACCTGATACCTGACCAGGTTCATTTCCCAATACCAGTTCAAGTACAGCCTCTCCTCTTGTAGGCTTATCTACATATTGTGTTAAGAAACCTTCCTGAACACACCTAATAAACTCCAACCCATCTAAACCCCTCATTCTAAGGAGATGCCAATCAATATTTGGGAAATTAAAATCTCCCATGACAACCACTCTGTTATTATTGCACCTTTCCAGAATCTGTCTCCCTATCTGTTCCTCGATGCACCTGTTACTATTGGGTGGTCTAAAAAAACACACACATTAGATTTATTGGCCCTTTCCTATTTCTAACTTCCACCCACAGACTCCACAGTGTATCTGAGTGTATTTGTTGTCATACCAAATCTCTTCAAACTCCTAATGAAGTATAGACGCTGTCTTGCCTTCTTTATAACTACATCAATATGTTGGGACCAGGTTAGGTCCTCAGAGATCTTGACACCAAGTAACTTGAAACTGCTTACTCTCTCCACTTCTGATCCCTCTATGAGGATTGGTGTGTATTCCTTGGTATTACCCTTCCTGATGTCCACAATCAGCTCTTTCATCTTACTGATGTTGTGTGCAACACCACTCCACTAGTTGGCATATTTCGCTCCTGTACACCCTCTCGTCACCATCTGAGATTCTACCAACAATGGTTGTATCATCAGCAAATTTATGGGTGGTATTTGAGCTATGCCTAGCCACACAGTCATGTGTATATAGAGAGTAGAGCAGTAGGCTAAGCACACACCCCTGAAGTGCACCAGTGTTGATTGTCAGCAAGGAGGAAATATTATCACCAATCCATACAGATTGTGGTCTTCTGGTTAGGAAGTCGAGGATCCAAATGCAGAGGGAGGTACAGATGCCCAGGTTCTGTAATTTCTCAATCATGATTGTGGGAATGATGGTGTTAGATGCTGAGCTATAGTCTATGAACAGCATCCTGACATAGGTGTTTGTATTGTCCAGGTGCGCAAAGGCTTGTGAAAAACCATTGAGATTGCATCTGCTGTTGACCTATTGTGGTGATAGACAAATTGCAGTGGGTCCAGGTCCATGCTGAGGCAGGAGTTCAGTCTATCATGACCAACCTCTCAAAACATTTCATCACTGTAGACCCGAGTGCCACTGGGCGATAGCCATTAAGGCAGCTCACATTATTCTTCTTAGGCACTGGTATAATTGTTGCCTTTTTGAAGTAAGTGGGAACCTCCACCTGTAGCAGTGAGAAATTGAAAATGTCCTTGAACACTCCTGCTAGTTGGTTGGCACAAGTTTTCAGAGCCTTACCAGGTACTCCGTTGGGAACTTCCGCCTTGCGAGTATTGCCAGCTCATCTATTGCCTTTTCCTAAATGACCTCACAGTACAAATGGCATCAGGATAGGCGGTGAGATGGTGCAGCTTGGGTGTCATTCACATCCAATCCAATACTATCCCCACCTTTTGATGATATATTTAGTGATCAATGATGAGGAAGGTGGGCCAAAAGAGAGAAACCTTGGGAGGACTCCAACAGTGATGCATGTCTTTTGAGAACAATACCACTTGTGGAAATCCTAACTATAATCTGCACTCATTTAATGACTCTCTCTTTTCATCAATTATTTGGAGAAATGTTAGTCAACGCCCCAGAAGAGGCATCAATTTTGTCCTAAAGTCCAAATTCGGATTTGGTAGAGAGCTGTCTGATGTATTCAAGTGTGCAGTGTAACGTGTGCAGAGTGAACATGCATTGAACTGAAAGTTACTTCAACAAACTGACTGAAGAACTACAGAGTCTAATAAAAGCTCTCATGTCACACTCTTGGAAGCTGCAAGAGATTCATTAATGCTCTCGCACTCCAGACAGCCATTTAAAAACAAGTTTAGCCCCACTCAGCATGTCAAAAGAGAATTGAAAGGATGCATCCTTCAATTATGCAGCTTACTACTTCTTGTAAGAGGATACTTTTTTAAATTAAGATTGCGTCATGTGTAACAAAATCATGGTCACAGCTTTCAAGTGGTGTCAGAGCTTTATTTTTATTCATTCAAGGATCGTGGGTTTCATGGGCTGAGCCAGAACTTAATTACTCGTCCATAAATGCCCTTGAGAAGTCGGTGACTTTCTTTAAATGCTGCAGTCCTTGAGGTGTGGGTATACTCACAATGCTTTCAGGGAGAGCTCCAGGATTTTGACACAATAATGGTGAAGGAACCGTGATATAGTTACAAATCAAGACCTGGAGGGACACTTGCCAGTGGTCATGTGCCAAGCCCTTTCTACCCTCATCCTTCTAGTTGGTAGAGGTTGTGGGTTTGGAAAGTACGATCTAAGGAGTTGTTGCAATCTGCTGCAGTGCATCATGCAAATGGTACCGACTATTGCCACTGTGCCTCGGTGGTGGAGTGAGTCAATGGTTGTGGACAAGGAGCCAACACAGATGGCTACATCCTGTATTGCATTGAACTTGAGTGTTATTGAAACTGCACTCGACCAAGCTACTTATTTACCACATACCAGTCAAGGCCTGGATATTGTTCAGACATTGCTGCACTTTGTTGTGGAATGCTTCATTATCAGAGAGGTCACGAATGGTGTTTAACATGATCCAATCGGCAAACGTCCGATGGATGGAAGTCATCGATGAATCAAATGAAGTTGGTTGGGTCTAGGCCACCAGCAGGAGACTGCAGTGACATTCTCTGGCTAAGATAACCAATCCTCAACCACAACCATGGTCCTTTGCACTTAGTATGATTCCAACAAGTGAGATCAGTTTTTCAGTAATAGTGCAAATTGTACAATAACGTTTCTCACTTACAATTCAGCTGTTTTATCATTGACTTAATTTATACATGTTTTGTTCTAATAGGTAAAGATACTCAGGACTGTTGATTTAAATGGTCCAATCAGATAATCACTTTTCTCAAAATCAGCAATTCACACCACACTACCAGCATATGGTTCACGCTGACAATTTTTAGCTCCCACAATTTGAAAAGGCATCTTCCAGCCTTTGACTCTACTTCAATTTGGCAAAGTCCTAGCATAGAAATTGGACCCAGTCACTCCACTTAAAGAAAAAAACTACATTGGTGTCTAAACTCTATTCTGTGCACATTAGATCAAGCTACTCATCATTTGCTGGTGGATTTTCAACCCTCTGGAAATCAACCTGGCTGTGATTCTCATTATGTGGTTGACGTTTGTCCAGCATCAGTCACAGAGCTAGTGACATCATTGCCATGTGGCCTACACTTCCTCCACAGCCAGTAGAAATTGAAGCATTTGGGGAGAAATCACGACCTTCATTGTGAACTCAAGCGGAAATTGAAACAGAAGCAGGTTGAGCAGTTTAAGAATGAGATGGCATTTGGAGGTTGTATGCTATCACATCAATGTCCTGCACACGGCAAATCCCAGCCTCATATTTCAATGGTCAACATTATGTTAAATTACTGATGTTCCCCTTACAAGACATAACAAGGTCAATGCAGATCACAGATACACAACTCACCTGCAAGTAGCCAGTTTCTCCTTTTGTCCAGAACAGCAATAGCCAAATACAGAGGTCATCTGATTGAGCTGAGTGGAGGAAGTTTTATAGGAGATGTCGGAGATAGGTTTCTGTTTATACACATGGAGTGGTAAACACCTGGAATGCACTGCCGGCTCAGGTGGTAGAACCTGACACAATGGAAACGTTTAAAAGTCTCTTCAATAGGCACATGGGTGCAATGAGAATGGAGGGTCATGGACTATGTAGGTGGGAGAGGTTAGATTGATCATGGACCTATGTCAGGATGCTGTTCATTGACTACAGTTCAGCATTTAATGCCATCATTCCCACAATCCTGATTGAGAAGTTGCAGAACCTGGGACTCTGTACCTCCTTCTGAAATTGGATCCTTGACTTCCCAACCAGAAGATCACAGTCTGTGCGGTTTGGTGATAACATCTTCTCCTCACTGAAAGTCAACACTGATGCACCTCATGGGTGTGTGCTTAGTCCACAGCTCTACTCTCTGTATAGACTTGACTGTGTGGCTAGGTGTAGCTCAAATACCATCTACACATTTACTGATGATACAACCACTGTTGGTAGAATCTCAGGTGGTGACAAGACAACTAGTGGAATGTGTCACAGCAACAACCTAGCTCTCAACGTCAGTAAGATGAAAGAGCTGATTGTGGACTTCAGGAAAGATAAGATGAAGGAACACATACCAATCCTCAAAGAGGGATCAGAAGTGGAGAGAGTGGGCAGCTTCAAGTTCCTGGGTGTCAAGGTCTCTGAGGATCTAACCTGGTCCCAACATATTGGTGTAGTCATAAAGAAGGCAAGGCAGCAGCTATACTTTATTAGGCATTTGAATAGATTTGGTATGTCAACAAATACACACAAAAACTTCTATAGTTGTACCATGGAAAGCATTCTGACAGGCTGCATCACTGTCTGGTTTGGAGGGGCTACTGCACAGAACCGAAAGAAGCTGCAGAAGGTTGTAAATCTAGTCAGCTCCATCTTGGGCACTAGCCTACAAAGTACCCAGGACATCTTTAGGGAGTGGTGTCTCAGAAAGGCAGTGTTCATTACTAAGGACCTCCAGCACCCAGGGCATGCCCTTTTCTCACTGTTACCATCAGGTAGTAGATACTACTTCTATAAAAGTCACATTTCTTCCCCCTTCTGGTATTTGAACTGAACTTCTTGACTGTGTCTCCAAGCTTTCAGGCATTGAACTGCTGCCACATATTTGGCTAACTAGATATTTGCTTTATCAAGTAAGCGTACCAAATAAAGTAGCCACTAAAGCATATAATAGTATAATAGGTAGCAAATCCACATCACGTGCTGCAAAATGCTTGGGTGTGCATTTTTACTCCCGTATTTCTCTGCTGCAGAGAATAAACAGATGTAGTTATTTTAACTGATCTTTAAGGGCCACCTGTTCAACTGTAGGCATTGTCCGAGTTCAGAGCCAATATGAGCCTGAACAATTGCGAAGAGGCCCACTGCCATTGAAGGAAGCAAGACAATATTAACAACAGAATCACAGGGCAGCTGTTGTCTGTAGAATTAAAATAATGAGAATAGCATCAGGAGTCAAGAAAACAATATTCCACTTGAATGCTTAATTGTGGCTTCAGATGTGGCCTTTTAACAGATTGATTATTAAAGAAGATGGGTTTTTATTTCCAAACAAAAGGATTGGCAAGAGTGAGGATGTATGCCATGCACTCCAGTTCCTGCTCCATATTCTACAGTTTATTTCACAGTTTGAGAAAGCTGCTACGATGGAGCAACTATGATTTTAAACATTGTTTTTGACTCCAACAGCAGTATTGTTTGAACAAAATAACTGTATTTTACATCTAACCAGGCTGCTCCTGGAAATCCTGGAGCTTCATCAAAAGTTTGGGTAATGACTCCATTATTTCACTTCAGTATCTTCATTGTCTCACCTGTCATCTCAGCAGAATCTCCCAAGTTCCACTTGAATGCTTAATTGTGGCTTCAGACGTGGCCTTTTAACAGATCGATTATTAAAGAAGATGGGTTTTTATTTCCAAACAAAAGGACTGGCAAGGGTGAGGAGGTATGTCATGGTTGGTGAACTTGAGTTCCTGCTCTGTATACTGCAGTTTTCTTCACGGTTGGGAAAGCAGCATTATCACCAACCATTGTTCCACACTCCACTTCCTGCTTCCCCTTTATTCTCTACTTCTTGGCCCTGGGTATTACAACTTCACTTGAGTGTCAGTGTCCTGCTGCTGGGGATGGCAGCATTCCCAAACCCACTGGCACTAAGTAATCCCGAAAGGTCACATTTCTTTGCTGTATTGCTGACTGTGTAACTTGTCGTGGTCTTCTTGGAATGCAAAATTAAAACAGCTGGATGTTCTGGACAAAGTAAAAGAATAAGAGTAGAGCCTATCTAATTTATAAAGCTCCATGCATCTCATTGCAGCGGCACAGTAGTTGAGAGGCAGACCATTGGTTTACTTCAACAAACATTGATCAAACACTACCTGCAGATGTCTCTTTGGATTACTTCAGGTAATTTGAGATTCCTGATGCACATCCCATATAACTTGCTGAGGCAGATTTGTCCAGTCACTGAAGAGTGAGCAACAGGTGTTTAATAAGTCCATTTAAAAGTCAGATCAAGCAAGGCTGGTCCATGATTACAGGTGGATTATCAGTCTGCTGTGCAAACAACCTGTTTACCTTTCCCCACATACAAACACAAGGAAAACAGCTTATTCTGCACCGGTGCAGCACATTTCCACATTTAAAAGCCAACAGGCTGCTTCCTCTAATAATAATACCAGAAAATCTTGGCAAAACTCAGCAGGCCCAAAAGCACCCATGGAAAGTGAATTAGAATCAACATTTTGGTTCTCAGGAAAGGGACCTGGAGAATTTGTAATCAGGGCAAATAGCCTCAAAATGAGAAACTGGCCACCTGCGACTGAGCCCAACAGGAATTTCTTTTTGTCAGGGACGTAGATCGCTGAAAATTCAATCACCATATATTCAAGATAGAGTCAATAGATTTTTAAGACACAATGAGATCAATGGACATGGGGATTAGTAGGAACGTGGTGAGGGACAGAATAAATCTTGACTTTAACTCATCCATAGAGCAGACTAGAGGAGCTACAAGATCCACTTTAGGTTTCCGTTTGTCAGGCTTACTCAATTGTTACACAGTGACAATATTCATTCAGTTTGGCAGATAAAGCATGACAGCCATAAGTGTTTCAGTTTTTCAGGTCAGAAAGTGCCATCTACCAATATTTGCAAGATCTAACTTGGTTTCTCAGCAGCAGATCTGAACATCCAATTAACAAATTTATTTACAATGGAACTTCTTCACTCAGAGAGTGGGTGGTACGAGCTGCTAGCAGAAGTGGTGATGAGAGTTTAATTTCAACATTTAAGATAAATTTGGATAGGTGCATGGTTGGGAAGGTTACAGAAGGCTATGGTCCAAGCGCAGGTTGGTGGGATTAAGCAGAATCATAGTTTGGCACAGACCAGATGGGCCAAAGGGCCTGTTTCTGTGCTGTAGTACTCGACAAATCTACGACCAGGTTATAGAAATTAGATTTTGCAAAATGAGTACTGATTTCTGATACTTGATCTAAGATGGTGGCGTGATGCAGCTTGCAGCGGCCACTCCGGAACTGATTATGTTATTTGTGAAGTGGGGTGCCGTGCGCAATCATAATCAATTGAAAACAGACGTGGAAGCATGGAGAAACATCGGGAAATTCCAGGAAGACCTTCTTCGTTGCTACTGCTGCTGTGAGGTCTGAGACTCTGCTGGGAAGAACAGGCCCCCAGTCCTCGGGGTCGCGTTGCCGATGGCCATTGGCGGGGCCATCTTAATACGCTCGGCACAGGATGGTGCTCGGAGAAGCTGTGCCGGAGGGGATGGTCGACGGCTCGGAGGTTCGATGGACTTGGAGTCCTTTCGACAGACTCAGGTCGCTTTCGGTGTGTGCTGCATCTGCAAGGCTGAGTCGGGCGGCGCCGTGGAAGTCCATAGTGGGGGTATTCCCTTCTGCCGCTGGCGTGGGATGGCGAGTCTGTCGGGACCCTGAGGACTTGTGGAAACTGTGTGGTGATTTCTTTTGAACTTACAGTCCTTTAACATCTTGGACTATTTTTACTGTGCCCATAGTCTTTTTTTTTTATCAATTATGCTATTGTTTGCACTGTTGTAACTATATGTTGTAATTATGTGGTTTTGTGCAGGTCTTGTAGCTTTAGTTTTTGGTCTTGTTTGTCTGGTGGATTTGGAGCTCCTTTCCGGGGAACGCGCTAGATGGTAGCGCGATATTAAGAAGCAGCAGCCTCTCCAAACTCTGGATTGGGGATTGCCAAACGTTACGTAGATTTTCTGGTGTAGTCTGTTTTGTCATGTGCTTTCGTGATATCATTCTGGGGGAGCGTTGTCTCATTTTTTAACTGTATTGCATTTGTGGTTTCTAAATGACAATAAACTGAATCTGAATCTGATTGACAGATGTTATCTATGGAATTCAGTGCGAAAGATGATTGCATTGAAAGATGATTGCATTGAAACAAAATGGCACAGGAGTTTCAGAAGTCAACAATAGCTAAAAGATGAAGCTGGAAAGATCTGATGTGAAATGGATACAATATGAACCTCAGCTGCAGAGCAAAAGGAATGCAAAAGTTTAAACACAAGAGATTCAAAGTTCAAAGTAAAATTTATTATCAGAGTACATACATGTCACCACATACAACCCAGAGATTCTTTTTCTGTGGGCATTCTTAGCAAATCTATAGAACAGAAACTGTAAACAGGATCAATGGACAACAAACTGCAAATGCAAATATAAATAAATAGCAATAAATAACAAGCATGAGATAACAAGATAAAGAGTCTTTAAAATGAGATCATTGGTTGTGGGAACACCAGAAGTAGAATGATACTGCAGATGCTGGAGATCTTGAGCAACACCACAAAATGCTGGAGGAATTCAGCAAGTCATGCAGCATCTATGGATGGGAATAAACAGTTATAGCTTCAGACTGAGACCTTAAAGTACATATGGAGGGTCTCAGCCCAAGACATTGACTGTTTATACCCCTTCATAGATGCTGCCTGACTTGCTGAGTTCTTCCAGCATTTGGAATACAGAAGTTTAGTGAGATTTGATTCAGTTGAAAATCATGTACTGCCGAAGTAGATGGCAACTAAACAGTTAACAGGTTATGGCAGCAGAATTAGAAGGCTTTTGTTCTTTCTAATGTTCCGTTGAAGAATGTTGTAACTTTCCAAGACACACTTGAACAGGCCACACATGGCTGGATATGAGGCAGAAAAGAGGAAGGAGAAAGAACTGAACGTGCATTGGAAAGGCAGTCTCTTGCCTGCAGATGCCAGCAAGAGGCATCAGGAAGCATGGGTAGGGTGAGGGCCTTAGACTTATCCTCAGGACTTTCTAACAGAGACCCCACAGCCATGAAAACAAACTTTATTGGTGACAAAGACAAGAGTGGAACCATGCAAAGGCCAAAGTAAATCAGGACAGTCTTACAAGCTGCTGACATTGGCTGAAACTACCGTGTTGGTACTTCTGGAATCTAGGAGAAATAGACACAGACAGCTCAGTAAATCTCTTAAATTTTGATCCAAAGGTAAACCTGCAGGAACATGAATATATTTCTGTTTATTTTACAAGTATTCCCATTTCACAACAACAGGGAATATTCAAAGACAATGTTATTTTCAAGCACAACAGAAGTGACACAGACAAGATTTTTAATTTTACAATAAGCCCAACATTATTAAAGATATCACTCAATCTGCTCATTGTGAGTATTCCCTAAAGGGTAATTGTTCCATTGCTCTCAGCTTGTAATATACAGCTGCAGCTCCAGAAATCAATATTTGGGACAATTTTTAAACAAACCCATTTGATAGTGCATCACTTCGAGATTATTTGATTACTGCTACACCAAGGAATCAACATAGGATGGCTGAATTAACACAACTGCTCAAATTGACCTCATGGATCATTACCCAGAAGACTTTTCTCGGTTGTGCTTTCAGTCAAACTCTGCAGCATGCTCTAAAGTGCAATTTTTAAAGTTAAACTTATTTTATAAATATCATGTTTAATGGTAGCAATGTTTATTTACATAGTCTGATTTCTAAATGGTTATATTTGCACATTTCTAACTAGAACTGCTATTGATTTTGCAAGCACTTGCGTCCTCTATGAACACTGCCAAAATTGGTGAGGCTTGCATACTGCATGCCAGCTGTAAAATACATTTTGCTAAATTACTTTCTGCGGATGTGAAATGCAGTGCGTGAGTAAAACAGTTCTTTGAATTCAAATGTCTGCCACAGGACAATTCTGCATTGATGCAAGATCATTCTGACAGATGAGTTTGCAGAATGACAGGAAAGAGTGACTACTCAGAATGAGTCAAATCAGAAGGGACATAAAAAGATCCCCTGTGCACATTCAAATCTACCAAGTGTTCTTACCTGCTTACATCAGTAGTTCTCAGTAATCTGACAAGAGAATTACACTATAAAAAGTAACCTTTAACTTTACAAAAGATTATGATTGCAGCCTTGAGGCTTAACAGGATTATTCAATCTCCAGACATACAAGAGGAACAAGCAGTTAAAGCCAATGTGTCAAAAATGCATACAAGTGGCAAGATGGTGCAACAGTGCTTACGTCTTACATATTGAGATTGATGCGAGCTGTATCTGGTTTCAACCATAATGTGTATTCGTAGTCTATTAAAAACATCACGAGAGCTGTCACAAATGCAGAGCTAAAGGGCGAGAAATTCATTCAGCCAACTCCAAAAGAAGAAAGTGCTGTACTGTTGAAGGAAAAGGTGAACCCAAGGAGCAACTTTATGCACGTTCCTATTGGTTGCCAGAGAATGATGTAAGACCATCCTTGTTTACTCTCAGAACAACCTAGTTTTGATAAACTGCTAAAAAAAAATTTAAAAGCTGAAAATATGAAACAAAACACAAAATACTGGAACCATTCGGGTTGGGCAGCACCCATGAAAAATGAGTGAGACATTTTGAACTGCATGGGTTTTCTCTGTGTGGTGAACTAGATATACCTGTCTGGACTGCTCCTGTGGCTCCTCCCACAGACCCCTGTATAAAGGCGACTGTGGCCTGTTGCTCTGCCTCATTCCCCAGGATGTAGTGTTGTTCATTCTTCCAGTCAATAAAAGCCGATACTTCGCTTCCTACGTCTCAGCGTGAGTTATTGATGGTGCATCACTCTGCATGCTTCACTTTCCTCCCACATCCCAATAACACCCGGGTCAGAACGTTCATCAGCTAAAGTAAGTTTTTTATTGTGTGTAGATGAATGGTGGAACATCCTAGAATTGATGAGAATCCCGGAACAATAAAATGGGTTTGGGTAGGAAACTGGGTGCTTAGTCAGGAAAGACTCGATGGGCTGAAAGGCCTCTTTCAACGCTCTGATTCTGTGCTGGGGGTGTGTCAGAATAGATGGGATGAATCGAATTTATGAGGTACCAAGACTGACCAGGTGGTGTTTGTGATGGAAATGATTCCAATTCAGAAGCTCATCCAGGAAACTAATGAGATAGTCAGACTTCAGGATTTAATTCCCCCGTGTAAGGAGCTGGCAAGGTGCAAAGTCTTATCATCCTCAATTTATGGGCCCTATAACAAAGGGGCTTGGGGGATTGACAGGAACATGGAGGTCAGTGAGAACATAAGAGGACAGCACATGAACAGATCCCTCTGTACAATACTGCTGATAAGGGTCCTGCACTTAACGGTACACTTCCCCTTACAACTGACTGCCTAAAGTGCAGGACTTCACACTTGCCCAGATTAAGCTTCATCTACTATTCCTCTGCCTGTAGCTGTAATTGATCTATATCCCGCTGTACCATTCTTCACTATCCACACCTACAGCAATTTTTTATGTTGTCTGCAAACTTGATAACCAATCCATCTCCAATCCCATCAAGGTCATATCACGAACAGATACACTCCAGTAAGCTGGTGGCACGTGCACCCGTAGCAGCCTCTCGGGGGCTAACCAAAGGCGCTCTTTTCTTTGCTAAATGTGTTTTTTTTATGATTATAAGACTATACTGGACTCCAATAACTATGAGTACAGCGGGTTTACTGCATCAGAGAGCTGCTCAGTGTTCACAATAGCTGGCCAGGGTGTTGGAGGAGCTGGCAGCCAGTTAGGAGAAGGGGAATGCACCATTCAGACTACCGGAGGAGAATACGGACTGGTCAGACCGCCGGAGGAGACAGATTGGGTTCAGAGAAGCTGACCTGGGTGCAGACCATGCTGCTGCCTGCTGCTCGAAAGCGGTGTGCAGTGAAACAGCGACTTGGATGTTTCTCTTGCGATCACAAGACCCTGTTGGACACTGATTACCACAGTCCTGTTCCCCTTATTTGGTGGTAAGATAGGTGGAGAGGCAGCAACGTGGCCTCAGTTGTAGCAAGAACTAGGCCTCAAGCCCTGGGCTTGCCTGCTGCTGCAGTTCAGGAGAAGGGACACTGGAGGTCGGTGTAGCATGGCATCTGTGTTTGGTTGGGGGAGACCTCGCTGTCAGTGCTGCCCTCTAGTGCTCGATCAATGGAATGACAGGAACCATCAATTTGAAGGACTTGTCACTTAGGGTCTCTGACTAAAAAAATCTGTTTTCTTATGTAACGATGTTTTTTTTTTCTCTTTCTCGCTACTTTGAATGCTCATGTATGTTTTTGCACAATGGGCCCAGAGGAACACGGTCTCATTTAGCTGTATCCACATATGGTTTGAATGATAATTAAAAATGGTTTGATTTGATATGATTTGATTTGAGTGACATTCACAAACAGATATATTTACATACATCCCAGGAGAACACCACTGGTCACAGACCTCCAGCTAAAATAACAAACTTCTTAATCTTAAAATGCCCTAGCGTCCTGGTATACCCCACACTAATCTCACTGTCCTCCGTGGCCTTCGCCTCAGTCGATAATGATGCAAAGTACTCTGCCCACACCCTCTGAATCTCAACATAAATTCCCTCCTTTATCCATGGTAAAGGATTGCCCTCTCCCCAATCACACTGTTGTCTTCAATGTACAATAAAATGCCTAGTAATTATCTTTAATTCTACTTGGCATGAATATTTCATGTCCCTTTTCCCAGATCCTAATTCCATGCTTTAGATCTTTTAGGTTGTCGTTATATTACTTCAAGGCTTTGTCTGATTTCAACTTCCAAAACTTTACATACTCTATATATGTCATTTTTCTTTGTGGCTAAATTTAAAACCTTTCTCTTCATCCATGATTCCCATACCTCACCATCTTTGTCCTTCCTCCCTACTGGAACGTGCCTGTTCTGATGTTGGGTCAGCTGGACTTCACATTAACAGCAGCTCCCGATTTACTCTCCCATGCTCCTGCCTAATAATATTGTAATTTCCCCTGAATTCAGTCTAATACTTCCTTCCTCAGCTCTCATTTATAACTATGTTAACAATCAAGGAGTTGTGATCATTGTTTCCAATATGCTGTCCCAGTGAATTGTCAGTCCATTAGCCCTGCTTGTTTCTCAACACAAGGCCTGATACGACCCCTCTTCTCACACATACCCCTTCAAGAAGTCCTCTTAGATGCACCTTACAACCTCTGCCCTATCTAAGCCCCTTGCACGAAGAAGTCCCTGTCAACTATGGGGAAGTTAAAATCATCCACTACAACAACCCTGTTGCTTCTGATCTTTCCATAATATATGAACATACCTGTTCTTCTGTCTCCTGCTGATTATTAAGAGGCCTATAGTATAATTGTGACTCTGGACTCATGAATGAAGGACAATGAAAGACATTTTGAAAAGGTTGGGGTGGGCGGGAGGAGGAGAGAAAGGAAGCGGCAAGATTGAAGCAGAGGGAACCACTTACACAGACAATTGGCACAGAGCCTAATAAATGTAGTTCCTAGATTATTGTGTGGGTGGCATAGATAAGCAAAATAAGAGAAAAGGATAAACAAAGCAGAATCAGGGAGCTTAGGTATGAACACATCAACACCACCTCATTTTTTGTATTATTTGTAATTTATAGTGATTTTTGTCTTTGCACTCTACTGCTGCTGCAGAACAACAAATTTCAAGTGATATATGAGGCAGTGATAATAAACCTTACTTATCAGCATAGTTAATTATTTAAAAGACAAGAAAAATCAACTTCAATTCACTGTTCTGGGGCAAATCATTGGATTATTTATATTCATTTCATACCATAAACAGAATGCTTCAAATTAAATTTATTATCAAAATACATATATATTGCCATGAGATTCATTTTCTTGCAGGCATTCACAGTAAATACAAATAAACACTAAAGAATCGATAAAAAAACACAAAGACATTCAAACAACCAAACTATACAAATACAAAAAGACAAAACAAAACATTGAGAACATAAGTTGAAGAGTCCTTGAAAGTGGGTCCATAGGCTGTTAGAAAGTATTATAAAATATACTTTGGTTATATTAATATTTTCATTTAATTTTCCAAAACCCAAAAAAATTTTTTAAAAATTCAAATTCTTCTAATCCTCCAAAATACTCTATATAGGGATATATTTGGCTCAGGGTTCAGTTTCAGACTATGCAACCTCTCCACAATAGAAATTGCCCACTTAATGCTTCTAAACAATTGTCAATCTCTGCTGCCAAAGCCCTTAACCAAGCCTGGTTCATACTAAGAGACTACTTTCAAATATCATCTTAGATAAGCACTCATTTTCAATAAACTTGTCTTTTCTACAACTGCCACATTTATCTAATGGTGTATTCTCCAGCTTGCCACAATCTCAATGGTGTTAAAAATCCCTGTGTAGCCTTGATCGTGCCCAAAATCATTAGAACAGAACATAGGCATTGGAGAAGCTTTTGGTGTCTTCCCCCAACTCCTCCATAGTAATCTGGTAGTTCTGCCAAAACCATCCTTTTAGAATAACAAAAAAAGTTTTGGTCTCCACTAAAATATCAGTCACTGGTTCAGCACTTGTCACTTGATCTACATCACTGGGGAATATCCTTTTCAAAGTGCTCTACAAATTCTGACAGCAGCTTCAATGGGACCATTTCTGAAGACATCTCATTCACTAACTCACAAGCTGTAAATAAATTCTCTCCAAAAATAGCACCAACAATTTAACACAACACTAACATAGATACTGACTAATACTTTCATCCAGACTTTCCTCTTTACAACATCATACACAAGAACACATTTAGTGAAAGCATCTAACTCAGACGATGTCCTTAGCAGTGTCTTTAGACCCTGCGCCGATCAGCTGATGGAGATATTTTCAGACATTCTTAACTGCATCTTGCTTATCTCTGAAGTTCCATCTATCTTAAGACCATTATATTTCTGTTAACCTAGAAAAAGGTAATATACCTTAATGATTACCACCTAGTGGCACTGACACCCACTACCATGATGCCAGGGTCATGGTACATAATTCCAGCTCCCAGACTACCACAAGCCAAAGCAAATGAGCTACTGCTGAAACAGGTCTATGCCTGACATCAGTTTCCTGGTTTTATACTCATCACTGGAACATCTGTAAAGGCACCTATATTAGACTATTGTTTATTGACTATTGTCTGCCTTCAATTATAATTCCAAACAAACGCATCTTCCAACTTCCAGATCTGGGACTCAACACATTTCTTTCATCTGGATCTTCAACCTCCTGGCCAACAAATTGCTATCAGTATAGATAGAGAGCAGTACTTCCACTATGATTATCCTTAGCACTGATGCTGAGCAACACAATGTCCTCTGCCTCCTACTCGACTGCCTATATACTCACTGCTGCTTGGCCACATTCTGTTCTAAATCCATCACAGACAATACCACCACAGTGGGCTGTAGCTCAAATCGGGATGAGTCAGAGTACAGGAAGGAGATAGAGGGCCGAGTGGCATGGTGTCATGACAAGCTTTCCCTCAGAGTCAGCAAAACAAAAGAGCTGGTTCTTAATTTCAGGAAGAAGGGATCAGTAGACACACAGCTTTTTGTATCAAGAATGATGAGATCAAGAGGATTGAAAGCTTGAAGTTCCTAGGAGTGGAATCAGTAGCCTATCCTGATCCAACCACATAGACGCCACAGTCAAAGTTTACCAGCACCTCTACTTCCTCAGGAGACAAAAGGATTTTGGCATGTCTCCCTTGACCCTCTCCTATCTAGAATGCGCCACGGTTTGGTACGACAACTGTTCTGGCTAAGACTACAAGAAACCTCAGAGTACTGGACGTGGCTCAACACATCACAGACACCAGCCTCTCCTCCGTGCACTCTGCTTATACTTGTAGCTAAAAAGTCAACATAATTAAAGACCCCTGCCATCCCTGACATTCTCCTTTTCCCATCAGCATTAGATACAAAAACCTGAAAGCAGGTTCCACCAGGCTTAAGGACAGTTTCTATTCCACTGTTATAGTGGCCATCACCCAATTTGATAAAATGGACTCTTGACCTCACAAGCTTCTCCTTATAACCTTTCACCTTATCGTCCAACTGTAACCCTTCATTCTGCATTCTATTTTTGTTCTCCCTTCTATTAAGTCAATGCACTGTTGTAATGAAATGATCTGTATGGATGGCACATAAAACAAGTTGTTCCATTGTGTTTTGGTGCATGTGACAGTCCTAAGGCAGTTTACCAATTTTAATATATCAATGTCATATTCATCAATATATCAGTGTTACTTCCATTGTTGGATTTAAAACTGGTTACTATTATTAAAATTATCAATGAACGATTGAAAGTTCCTTTACTATTGCTGGCTGGAGTTGTTAATTGTTTGGTTCACAGAGTTTTGATCCAGTTATAAAGGTATTTTACTGCAGACTTTTTGATATTTTAAACAATCATTGTTTGAGTTTCCAAATCAAAACAGAACATACTATTTTCTTAAGTTTTACCTTACAGGCTCTGGACTTTGCTGCAGAAAACTTCGATAACTCTGCAAGGTCACAGTGATAACTATTTAGTTGTTGTCATTAAAAAGCAAATGGGAGATTGCAGAGCCAGACTACATTCATTGATATCAATTAGACAACACCAGTTAAAAGTTTTTACTTATCTTTTATACATCAATCTTCCCAATTCTGTGTGCACAAAAGCAGATGGTCTAAAAGCTGCAGAATGCATTATACACAAATTAAATTATGCCATGCCCTCCATCAACCTCACTAAATGAAGTGGAGCATTAATTTGTGAACTGACTTCAACCAGGAGCCAAAATGTTCTCAAGATCTGGGGCAAAGTCAAGAGAACTGGAGTCATCTTGCAATAACCATCATCTATTTCAAGTCTGAGTTGTTTAAAAACAAAATCAAACTGTCCATTCCACACTTTGAAAAATTGAATAGATCCATACATTTATCTAATGAGGAGCTTAGAACCAAACCTGATACTAACCAAGAATACTGACCATACTGTAGGCAGCTACTGTGTAAACCACAGACCAATTCCACCATTAGTTTTCCCAGGGCTGCCTAGATCAAACTGAATTAATCCACAAGGATCCCCAATCTTCTGAGTTTATTTCCTGTCAAGATGACACCTGTGTACACAATGCTCCTTTGGTCAACATCTTCTGGATAGATCATGGAACCATCTTTTCACTTCTTTTACATCTTTCACGGTTGTTTCTGGTCTTGAGTGGGGTTTTGGAACTGTTGAAGCCTGTGTTTTGCTGCTTGGTGATCGTTCAGGTGCTTCAGTGCTCCGCAGTCTCTGAGAGGGTTCCGGGAGGGAGAGGCAGTGTGAGTGAACCTCATGGTGAGAAGCTTGCAGGATAGCACAGGATCCAATGTTTGACCCCATTTCGCCAATTAAAGCTTCCACTGTTTACGGATTAAAGTGACGAGGGCGATGGAGTGCGGAGGTTTGGAGATCGTTTGGGTGTTCCAGGGCTCTGCAGTCTCCGAGAGGATTCCAAGAAGGAAGGGCAGCGTGCACAAACTTCGTAGCGGGGAGGTTGACGAACGGGGTGCAAGCCAATTTTTGGTTCCATTTTGCTGATTAAAGCTTCAATTGTTCACCGATTAAGACGATGAGAGCAATTGAAGCATCGAAGCGAGTGCGGAGGCTGAGCACTGGCTGCTTGCCTTTTGATCGTTCTGCCGCGCTACTAGAGAAAGGAGCGCCTGCCACTCTGGAGAGTATCGGCCAGGTTTTCTCTGTCTTTTTGGATGTGGGCTTGGACTATAAAATGTTTTTTTTCCAGACTTATAGATGTTATATTCTGTGTTTTTTTCACCCGACCTTCTCATTCTTTGTGTGTGTGGGGAGGGGGATTTGGGGGTTGATGTGCCTGTTCGTTTTTGTTCATTATGTTTTGCGGGGAGGTGGGATCTGGCGGTTGACGATCGTCCTGCCTTTCTTGGTTTCATGGCGACCTGGAGAAATGAAGAATTTCAGAGCTGTGTACTTTGATCATAAAATTAACCTTTGAATCTGTGGATAACACCACCATCCGAACCTGCTGCGTGTTGGGTACCGAAGAGGCACAAACTCTGTACGGTTCTCACGGATAAATAGAACTACTGCATGTATGGAAGAGCACAAACCAATATGGCGCTCCTTCTGCAAAATAACTCACACTCCACAATTTATGCCCAGAGTAATTAATCTAACTACATAACTGGAACATAATCCATAGACACCAATAATACAATACTGTAACCCAAGACTGAGCCATGAAAAGTCGACACCATCGCAACACAATCTGATTTTGCTTCCTGCTATTGGATGTAACGGTCAACTTGAACACTGTCTATATTATAAAATGTGCAAGTATTTTTTAAAGCAATTAGTAACTGTAAATTTCAGAGAAGTCGTCGTCAGAGATTGCATTAAGAAACTGAGGCAAAATTCTAAAATTTAAGGTAAATTACTTCAAAAAACAAAAAAAGTAACACGTGAGCAAGACGGAGCATACTGAGGATAGACTGAGTTGACTCTCACTCTGTGGTTGAAGAAGCTTTGCATGTTTTATCTGTTTCAGAACACCAAAGACGGCCACTGGGTGACCCCGTGGTAGGATGGGACCACACTGAGAAGGCAGGTGGACGCGGGTGCTGCAGTACCGCTGGTGTTAGAGACAGTTCATAAGGAAAAATTGCCTCATCTCACATCAGAACGGAAAGGTTGACTTTAAAATCTTACATAAGTGAGATTGTCCTAGTGAGGGAAGCAGTACATGTTAGAATGGAAATTATCGAACAGAGAAAGAAACTTCCACTGGATATTGTTAAAGGTAGTTATCAAGCTCTACTGGATTAGCAATCAAATTAAAGTATGGGAAAATACTACATCCTAGTTTCAGAAGAAATATTATAAAATTAAACAGCTGTTCAAAATATGGATGATGCCATCCAGCTACCTCAGTTACATCATGATGTATTCAAATCAATGCACAAAGAACAATTAAATAATGGAAATTTAAGATTCTTCTGATCATTCAGCCACTAACCCAGGGGTATATGAGCAAGTTTAATAAAACAGCAATTTAGTCATTGTTTCCCATTGCTAATAGATGATTTGCTTGGTTTTGCTACTGAAATTCTCATGTTTTCATCCTTCCTCATTGTGGAGACCTTTGCACATGCCAAAGGGACCATTCATCAATGAGTTGTCAGGCAACTTGACCTCTGGTCAAGGGACAAAAATCAAGAGATTGCAAAAGCTATGTTTAAATTTTATATTTTTCACTTTCTCGTGGCACTCTTTGGGAGCAGGACCCTTGAGAAAAAGGGAACCAAAGTGAATGTGCCCCAATAGATCAGTTAATGAGACGGAGAAAGCAAAAACAGGTATTAAAAACACCACAAAATCTGTTAGAAAGCAGCAATTATTTTACATCTGCTTAATGTTCCAATCAATCACTCTGGTTTTCAGTAGGATGTTTTCTGATTAGCATTCTGGAATGAATCTCCTGTGTATGTTCAGCTGAGCTACATGCTCAGAATACCTACATGGACTCTTTCCGTTTAGCTACAGTGTTTAAGCTCACTGTAATTGTGATCCCATTGGATATAGCTTGATCCGAGCACCAATTTTGGCATCATTAGGACAATTCTCCTTTTGCTAAAGTACTTGTTCAGAGATTATGAATAGTAAAGTGATTAAAGAAAGAAATCACTACCATGTCATATAAACTTTAGAGTTAAATTTCACAGTCATCAGAAGTATGAAAGAACAAGATTGCTGAAAATGCCCTATGTTGCTTTTTATTGACTGTACAAAGAAAAAAAGCGGGTAAGCTGTCTCTGTTGTATTCAAGTTTTCCTTCAGCTCTAACATACTAACTATTGATTCAACAACATATGCAGCAGAATGTATCAGTTAATGCCTCACATTTTCAGCATCCCAGGATTAATGCTGATCTCCGGTGCCATATGGGGAGATGGTGTCCGATATTCTCTCCATTTCTTCCAGATGCTCTGGTTTCCTCCCACATCCCAAAGGTGTGAATTAGTAGGTTTATTGAGAATGGAATTTCCCCACGAATATTGGTGAGTTATATAATCAGGAATTGTGATGGGAAGTCAGGAGAAAAAAAAGGATTTTGCAAAATAAGTGGTTGATGGTTGGTCAATGGGCCTGTTTCTTCGCTGTACGTGTCAATGACTATATGAATATCATGAAGTTATTCCATCATTCAACACATGGTTGATCCTTTGTTGACATCCAACCTTGATCATAATCAGCCACTGAGCTTCCACTGACCTCTGGAAATAAAGAATTCCTGGGATCTACAACCCAAACCCAACTCTACTTGGCCAAAAAAAAAGCTAGAAGAATACTGTGAGAATCTACAGATCTGTGAAGTTTCAACTAAATTATACTACTGTTTTATTTCAAAGCCAAGTTTAGTGTCATATGCACAAGTATGTCAGCACAAGTGCAAAGATAAACCTTTTTGCAGCCACATCACATGCACACAGCATCATATAGGCAGCTTTCACAAGAAAAACAAAATGTTTTACAAGAAAGAACACAATTACAGCAAAAACAAAGTTCATTATAGTACAAAGCAATCAAAGTTATTGTGTTAATAGTGGTCATGATGTTGTTAAGCTCTAGTGAGTAGGGTTCTGTAGGTTGATTTAAGGATTGAATGGTTGAAGGGAAGTAACCGTTCTTCAACCTGGCGATGTGCAGTTTCTGTACCTTCTGATCGATAGCACCTGTGAAATGACAGCTTGGCCCAGATGGCGGGGATCTTTAGTAATGGATGTTGAAGTGCCTCCTGTAGATATTTCCGATGGTGAGGCTTTTGAAGCAATGATGACAGCTTGACTTTCACTTGGGAGTAAATCCAAATATTGAATCTGCTGATGTGAATCCACAGCTGTCATTTTGGACAAAGTTGGTGCAAAACAATTTCTGCAACAGATTGCCAACTATAATTGCAGTTACCTGTTCCAATATTTGATAAGTGCTGGCCTTGGATATGAAAGTATCCATTGTGCATCGTATTCCTCCATAGTCCACTGCGAGTAACCTGTTTCCTTTGTTTCTGAATAACATTTATCCAAGATTCTATGAAAGTAAAGTGAATCCACATAGTTGACTCATCCTGATGTGACAGCTATTTTATCTTTTTTTTAAAAGTTCAAACTTCTCAGCAAATATGATAACTGGTTAGGTCACTGAGGTACATACAGTTAGTTATGGATCAGCATGACAACAAGTGACTCAGTGAAATGAATACTGCACACGCCTTTGTGATTCACAGTGACCATCTGTTTTAATAGTTTAGCGTAAATTGAAAATCTGAGATATCATGATAAAAAACCACCACCCACATTTTATAGTCAATATTAATTTGCCCCAACTTATGCAGTATCAGGAAATAAAACAAAATGGAGCAATTCCATTGGTAACTTCAAGAATGCCAGATGGATTCAGGTCCATTCATACATGCTTAATTCATCCAAATATTAGTTCAATTCTGTTGTAATAAAATGCACAGAAATATTAGAATGCATCCTAGCATAGCACCCAATGGTACAGATTAAGGAGGTCCCAGATTATTATTGTATGTCTTGACAATATCAAATTGCTATGATAGGCTTCAGTGGCTCACGACTGGAGGGGAGGAGAAATGCCTTTTATTTTTAATGTTCCATGATTACTAGCAAAGATCGAGGAAGGACAGAGCAAGGGTCAATTCCATAACTTTTCATGCTAAAAATAAGTCTACTGCCTTTTATTTGTGAGATTGAATGATAAATTGGACCCACTACGAGGCATCACAAGAAGTCTACTGCAGACACTGTCTCACTTGCTCTCCGCTTTTAAGTACCTAGGGAAACTTCACGCAGTTTCTGAACCCAGGCCTCTGAACCTCCCTCTGCCGTTAGATCCTTGGCTTCTTCATTGATAAACCATAGTCACTGCAGAACAGAGACAACATCTCCTCCTTGCTGACAAACAACCAAGGCGCATCTCAAGAATGCATGCTTATCCCCCTGCTCTGCCCTCTCTGGACTCATAACCGTGTAGCGAGGCATAGCTCAAATGCCATTTGTAAATTTACTGTCGATAACTGCAGTGAGCAGAATCTCAGGTGGTGATAAAATGTTCAGGAATGAGGTAGATCTGCTGGTTGAGTGGTATCACAACAATAACTTTGCACTCAGTGGTGGAAAGGATGAGCAGCTGAAGTTCTTGGGTGTCAACATTTGAGGGTCAGTCCTGGGGTGAACACATTGTTGCAGAAGGTACCCCAGTGGCTTTACTTCATTACAAGTTTGAAGATATTTGACATGTCACGAAAGACTCTTGCAGATCTCTGGAGACTGACTGCTTGCATCATCATTTGGTATGGAGACACTAGTGCACAGGATCTCAAGAGGGTTCTTGGGTTGTAGACTCAGCCAACACCATCACCAGCACAATGTTCTCTACCATTAAAGTAGCATTTCAAAAAGGCAACATCTATTATGAAGGACCCTCAACATCCAAGACATGCTTTCTTCCTGTTATTACCATCAGGGATGAGGTACAGGAGCCTGAAGATTCACGCTCAGTGATTCAGGACAGCTTCTTCCCCTCCATCATCAGATTTCTGAACAATATACCTTATTATTTTTCTTTTCTTGCACTGCATTACTTGTGATTTATAATAATTTTATATCTTTATACTGGACAGCTGATGCAAATTAACAAATTTCATGCCGTTTAAGACAATGATAATAAACCTGATTCTGATAGTCAACTGGATGAGGAATAACCCAATACAAATCAAATTCTCTGTGGCACTTTCAGTCGTCACCTCTCCCATTATTGGTTATGAATGGTTATAAGGAACAAAACAAAGCTTCGTGGTTGCCCAATCCATCTATCCAATCAATACACCAAGAATCCAATTGGAGAAATATGGTAACTCTTCTCAGAAATCTAATAGGTGTTCACACTTACAAACAGATTTCAGATAGCCACGACATCCATGACCCATGCAACCATTAAGGTCATCATCCCCTGGGGTTGGAAAAGAGGTGTGTTGGGCTAAGTCCACATAAATCTATTTGTGGTAAAGTGTGGCAGCGTGTCTCCTAAATTGTTCAAAAGATTTGTGCCTATGTCGTAGATATCAACTGTCATTTCACAAAAAAAATCAGCATAAATTAAAAAGCTTATGCTGTGGTTTCACTATGTCTGTGTGAATAGGAAGATTGGCATTACACATGATTTTAACCAGCTGTTGAGAATATGAGAATCACAGTGAGTGACCCATAGGGCAACAGGAGCCATTCAACTTCAGGGCTCACACAGAAACAGGAAGCAGGAAATAACTATGTGGTCTTCATCAGTTACACCCCATCTGATACTGACCTCAATTCAAGCTCCCATCTGTTTTCCATAACCCTTAATTCATCCAAAGCTCAATAAGTACCTTTGCATCTCGTCCTTAGCAAATCTCCACTTTATAAGGACAAATAATTATCTGAAGCTATGCCCCATCCCCCTTTCTAGGTGCCTCACAGGGGAAAACCTCCTCTCTGCACTCATCTAATCAAGCTCTATCAGAATTGCCTCCATTTCACAATGGTCACAATTCAGGCTTTTAAACTCAAATACGGACCCAACCAGCTGAATCACTCTTGTCAAGTTAATGTCTTCATCTTAACAATTAACTTTGTGAACTTTTCTGAACAGTTTCAACTGCAAGTGTAGCCTTCCTTAAACAGGACCAGAACTGTGTGTAGTGATCGCACTATTGGCCCATGACGGAGAGGCAAATACTTTTTTTTTGTTGAATCCATCCCCCTTGCAATAAAAGGCCAATATTCCATTTGTGTTCTTAATTACCTGCCATACCTACAGACCAACCTTTTCTTGCCCAAGGAGAACCTGCATCCGCTTCTAGCGCAGTATTCCATACACTCTTTACATTTACAAAATATTATGCTTTTGTATTCTTCTTATTAAAGTAGAAAACTTTTACCCATATTATGCTGTCACCCAAATGTTCGCCCATTTGCTTAAGCTATCTCTTGACAGATATGTCCACATCATAAATTTGCTTTCTCACCTCACTTTGTAATGTATCTTAATAAATATAAGTTGTTTAGAGTTGGTGCCCATTATTTATTTGCAGTTTTTATTTTTAGCTTTTTCCTTTGTACAGTTATCCTCTTTGGCACATTGGTTGTCAGTTTTTTTTGTGGGTAGCCTTTCACTTGATTATATTGTATTTCTTTGTTCTACTGTAAATGTCCTCAAGAAAATGAATCTCAGGGTAGTATATGGTGACCTATAAGTACGGTGACAATAAATATGCTTTGACCTTTGAACTTACCCACTCTTTCTAAATATATCTAAGTATCTCTTACTGCCTGCTACTTGTCCGTTTACTCTTAATTTATTTTCTCCATTTGTAATCTTTCTTTTCCTCGTTTCTAAAATGTTTGTTTTCTCCAGGTTCACTACTAAACCTTACAGCACTTGCATGCCTTTTCTGTCACTTTGATATTATCTTTAACTTTTCTTCGAAGCTAGCAACAGATGCAGAATCTCAATGGAATACACCTTTATTGGGAATTATGAGATATTTCCTTGCAGGTTTGCCTTTATTTATCCATCTTAACTTCCAATCCATTTTTTCCGTCAGACATGCCAACATGCCATACGCCCTTTTTTAATCACCTTCCCAGTCTGTACAACTGCTTTCAGGAAACTATGGACTAGGAATCCTGTTATAGTCTGGTGAAATTATGTCTACCCTGCAGAGATCAAATCTCAGCTCTCAGACACTTCCTCCAACATATTTCTGGACCACGATCCCATCTACCAGCATCAGGCCACTGCCATCCAGATTACACATTTCATCTGGAGATCTTCCCTCCAGAGTTTCAGCCAGGGTGTCTCTCCAAACCCACACTGCCCACTTCAAACTTCTACCCAAGTTCCACAAACAGGACTGTCCTGATAGATCTACAGCTTTAGCCTGCTGTTCTTACCTGGACTCAGTTCTATCCCCTCCGTTCTTCTCACCTATATCCCTGATGCTTCAGAAACCATTTGCCATTTTAACAATTTCTTATTACAATAAGCTCAGCTTCACCATGGTTTGTTCAACCTCTTTACGCTCCCATCCCATGTCAACAAGGTCAAAGGGCTCTCCATTTCTTCTTTGAACAGAGACCTAATCAATGCACTTAACTGAGTGGTAAAACTTGTCCATGTACTCATCTTCCCCTTTGTTTCTACTCGCTCTCCCCAGCTTAAATGTGAACAGGTACAGATTCTACCTGCACCAGTCTTTCTGTTGAAAGTTGTTCCAGGCTTATTCAGAACCATCTTCCAACTTGTTTTTCAATACAGCAATAACTGCATTGCACCAAAACAGAACTCACAAATGTCAACAGACAAAATGCCAAAGTAGCTTAGGCAACATCTATGGAAGAAAATGAACAGTTGATACTTCAGGCCAAGAAACTTCATTAGGGCTGAATATAAGCAGACGGAGACCAGAATCAAAATGACACTGCTTTTTCTGCTAATTTCCACCCTGATCTTGCATCTGCATGAACCATCATATTCAATCTCCTTTCAAGGAAGCCATTCCTATAAATCTCTCCACAACTTCTCTCTAAAGCATACACATCTCTCTGTGCCTCTTTATACATAGGGGCTACTTGGTAGAGGTGTATAAGATGATAAGAGGCATAAAGTGTGTGGATAGCCAGCAGCTTTATCCCAGGGTGACAATGCTTAGTATGTGAGAATGTAATTCTAAGGTAATGAGAGGAAAGTATAGCGGGGTGATGGAGGTAGGTGTTACAACAAAGATTGGTAAGTAACATACATGGAACACACTGTCGGGCATTGTAGTCAAGACAGATACATTAAGGATGTTAAACAGACCTTTAGATAGACACAAGGATGAAGGATAAAGGGAGTACTATGTGGGAGTGAAGGGTTAGATTAATTTTGGAGGAAGTTAAAATATCAGTACAACATCGTGGGCCAAGGGTCAGTAGGGTGCAGTAATGTTCATTCAGTAGGCCTTGGGGTGCAGTCTGAAGCCAGCCCATCTAGTCAAGAGTGTGACTCTGCACTCAAAGTGAAAGAAAGGAGCCTTCTAGCAACGACAAAGGAGACAAAGCAATTTATCAGCAATATTTTGAAACCCACATGCAAGACTGAGTTGGGAAAAGCACAAGGCTGTGCACTCTTATAAATGATTTCCAATCCTTGCATAATGTAATTTTCAATTCTGAATGTAGTTCTATTGAATCATGCTTCTCACATTAAAAGCAAACAATATCAGTCATTGTTCAGAGATAAGCTGCTGCTATTAATGCAAACCCTGCCATGCCTCGACCTGAAAGGATGCCAAAGGTTTGCTGCCAGCAATAGCACAGAGCACCATGGATTCAACAGATACATTTACTTTATCTTACTTTAATCACACTCTCAACTTTAGAAAGTAACATGCAGCAAGTTTTGAAGCTGTTTAGTCAGGTCTCCGAACATCAGCGTATCCCTTTAAATGAATACAAATACAACAAACAAGCCCAAGATTCTCCAAGTTGTATCTGTAAAGGAATCAGTGAAGATCCTAGGTTGTAGCCAAATTGTATGTTTATGCAAAAGAAGGGAAGGCACAAATGAAGCACAACTCATAACATCAGTAGGTACACATCTGATGCTGGGAACTATCATGCATGAAGGAGATTGCACAAAAAAGTGCCTGGACCATTTTCCCAATGGGTACAAATTTCACCCAATTGCATTCACTGTTGAGATCTACAGCAGAAAAGAAAACAATTCCACGCTTGATTTGACCACTTGAAAAACAGGTGCAAACACATGCAAATTCTAGGCAACAGAGCAATGTGTTAGAGACTAGATCATATCCTCTGACAATGCTGATCCAAGAATAAGTTCTGACTAGAATCCCAGGAATAATTTATCTGCTGTTCAAAAATAATGCCATGGGATATTTGAAGTCAAGTTTAAAATACATTTATTTTCAAAGTATGTATAAATTACACAACATTGAGATTTGTCCCCTTACCGGCAGCCACAAAGAAAGAAACCAGAAAGAACCCAATTTTTTTAAAAAAAGACCAACATCCAATGCACAGAGAAAGGGGAAAAATACAAGTCATGTAAACAATAAAAGCAAGCAAGGGCGTTCAGAACCATGTTGAGCCCATAGGCCTGAATCCCGGAGCAGCCAGAGTCCGCACACAGCCTCGGTCTCAGTTCATCATACAGCGGGGCAAATCACTGCGAAGTTCGCAGACATGAAGCTCGCTGCAGTCAGAGCAGTGTCACAGCCTCAGCGCTGCGGAGAGAGCAGTGAACAACACAGGAGACCGAGCAGTATCAGCCTGACCCTCAGCTCCGGTCCCAACCCAGTCTTTCCAGTCTAACTGGGCCAGCATTTAAATGGTCCAAACACCAGATTGTGTCATGCACCAGGACCCAGGCCATACCCTGCTGCGGTGATACACTCTGGGCCTAGACCTTGCCACCCAGCACGAAGCTGTTCTTGACCTTTCCAAATCAGCTCAGTGGTCGGATCAATCTGACCTCAGTCCCGGTTTAGGTGGATGGGCACTGAAACTTCTCCACCACGACTCCTCTCCGAATCACTCCAGCTCCTTTTTCAACTCCGACATCCATCTCTCAAGTCAGCTTCACCTTTGCTCACCTCTTCATTGTTTATAGTGATAGTTTACCAAAATTTACCTTAGAAAGTAAGTATTAATAATGTTTTTAGTCATAATTCTTGCCTTTTGAACTACCAGTAAGCTGAAGCCCAACTTTAGTATATCCTCAACCAAAAATCACCACTTCTAACAGGACAGCATATTTGGATACCATGTGAAATTCTAGGCTGGTACTGAGGGCTCTCTTATTCCTGGACAAAGATTTAAATTAACAAACTTAAGACAGAGGTGAAAAGCAGCAGTATGGTGCCACCTCCATTTGCCTGACAAGATACATCTGCAATGAAGCTCAAAGTTCAACATGGTGGCAAACCAATTATTTCATTTGCAACATAGCTATTATCTTGATAATTCAATTTCTCCACCATTACTTCAGGTCTCCCTTCTACAGAATAGACTACAACTTACCAAGATGCCTTTCTCTCAAACTACAACCACAACCAACCATACATCAGGCTGACTTGATCATGCATTTTCATTAGCTGTGGGGCTGGAAATGTACATCTGACCATACTGGAGGAACGTTGTTCATTACGCAAACTGCCTGGCTTCAACATGACAGCACAGCAGATCACCATCTTCTAATAAATAGGATACAATATACTGAATACTAATAATTAACATAATATTTGCCAACTTGCATTGTTTCTTGCATTTTGCATTTTTTGTTCAGAATACTCTTGTGAATCTTCAGAACAAAAGTATGTAGCCCTAGCTCCTAGAATGCTGTCTTTATCGTGATTCTCCATGATGCGAAGCCATGTCATCAGCACATGCATCTCGAACTGTGAGCTTAAAAAAATCTGTATCTAATTTCTTCATATAAACTTTGTAACAGCAAATTTCCATTCCATAATTCCATGTTTTTGTTGGTGATTTGTGAATTCAGATAGGGAGAATTTCTGTTATCCGAACTGCCCTTAAGTGAGGTTTGTATGTCCAATTTCATTTAGTACTTTTAGTGTCAGTGTTTCCTCAACACTGTTTCCTCAACAAATGAAACAGCACCTATTGTGGAGAGAAATGGATTAATGGTTTAATCAGTGACTTCTTAGCAAAACTAATCTTTGCCAGACACTGACTGGAAACAAAAGCTGTTTAGCCCTACAGAGCTGCCCTCAATCCACAAGTATTTCCAGAATTTTCTATTTCAGCCTTCAAGCATCTTCAATATATTCTGTTCACAGGGATGTGTCTTTATTTACATGAAAAGATTACAACAACTGCGACTTGTAAAGTAATTTCCATGCAACAAAAACCAAATAATTACCACTTCTATGGTGATAAAAGCATCCGAAAGATGAAGGAACTTCTTTGATTCTCATGTCAAAGACATTACCTTGTGCTGTGCAGAAGCACATCCCCGCCAAAGAGCTTTTGTTGCAGGTTCTATTTTCCCTTTTTCAGTTACAAAGCTTTAACAAAGGTGAGCATGGTCCATAACCCTTTAAAACATTTTCAATTTGGTTGTGAACAGAACCCGTCACTCATGCGAAGGTCCAATCATTCCACAATTTCTGATTTTGCTCCGTCAGCAACACAAAGCAGAGGGTCAGGCTCAAGATCAGTGCAGCCCAAACAAACAGATCACTCCCCAAACAAAAAACACAAGTAAAAGCCAAACCTTTTGCAATTACTGTGTGAATAGTTCCTAGTTTGATCCAACACGTCTCTCTTGTTAAATGCTTCTGTTCCAAATGGAACAATCAGTTTTAAACACAAGATCACTTAGTCACCCAACTCAGATTATCGGATGCTACTCAATTGTCTGCCAATCATGAAGCATAAACACCCAAGTCATTCCACTCAGATTTGTGCATCATTGTCAACTTCTGTCTTACATCAGTCTCCAGACCAAAGTACTGAACAGACTTCACAAGTAGGACATAATTTCTTCACATGGCAAGCGCGCACACACGCACGCACAAAATTGATAGAGATGTTGTGTACGCCACTAATAACCCCTGCACCTCCTCACTCCATTCAAGGCCCCAAATTACCATTCATGGCCCCAAACAGTCCTTCCAGGTGAGGTGACACTTCCCCAGCGAGTCTGCTGGGGTCATCTACTTTATCCAGTGCTCCCGGTGTGGCTTCCCGTATATCGGCGCCTTCACTCTGTCCACATCAAAAACTGGGATTTCCCAGTGGCCACCCATTTTAATTCTACTTCCCATTCTGACACATCAGTCCATGGTCTCCTCTCCTGCCACAATAAGACCACACTCAGATTGGAGGAGCAATACCTCATATTCTGTTTGGGTAGCCTCCAACCTGATGGCATGAATATCAATTTCTTGAAATTTCTGTAATTCCCACCCCCCCCCCATCATCATTCCGCATTTCCACTTCCCTCTCACAGATTCTATCCTTACCTGCCCATTGCCTCTCTCTGGGGCTCCTCCTGCTTCCCTTTCTTCCATGGTTTTCTGTCCTCTCCTATCAGATTCCCCCTTCTCCAGCCCTTTACCTCTTCCACCAATCGACTTCACCCCACTCCTTCTCCCAATTTCACCTATCACCTGCCACCTTGTACTTCATTCTCCCCTTCTCACACCTTCTTATACTGGCTTCTTCTCCCTTCCATTCCTGTCCTGATGAAGGGTGTCAGCCTGAAACATAGATGCTGCCTGTCCTGCTGAGTTCCTCCAGCATTTTGTGTGTGGAACATAGAATATATTCAAGAACTTAAATGCTTGCGGCACCCCACTTTTGGCTTGGCTAGTGTTGAAGTCTGACGGACTAGGACTTAGCTTTAACCTGGTTAAACATGGATGTGGGTTCAAGCCTTACCCCAAGACTCAAGCACATAATTTAGGCTAAAATGACAGTACAATGCATCTGTGGAACAAACCATTAAACCAACTTCCTGTCAAACTGTTTATAAGTGGCCAATACTAGATCAAATTTCCTCATCAGTTTTTTTTTTCTCTCATGACTGTTTTGACGCCCTTGATTTAGACAAATTTGCATACCAAATATATTAATATAATTGACTGCATTGCAAACGTATACCATTGAATGGAAGACTTTTGGATAGCCTTAATGTCTGATAGGCAATGGAAAACTTTTACTAAAATGCTTATCAGCTCAGAGCATTGCTTAGCTCATCTATTAAAAAGCATTAATAGGCAGGATTAACCAACACTATCCCATAGCCCAGCAGTAAGTCTACACAGACACATCCAGATTTTATTAATGATCAACAGCAACCCAGATTTCCCACAAGGAGCATTAACTTGGCTGCAGGAAATAGGGCTGAAATGATAAGAAAACTTGCCGTGGAGCACTCAGCAGCAGCAGTGGAAAGAGAAATAGAATACGCACTTCAAGCAGATGACATTTCATCAAGACTGGGAAAGTTATAAGATGAAAGAAAAAGAGTGAAGGGGAAAACAGGAAAGAATTATGATGCAGTAAAAGTCAGGAAACATTAAAAATCTAGAGTAATATACAAGACACGAAGGAAAGCTTAGAGGACAATTAAACAGAAAAATCTAAAAACTTAAATGCCCGAAAAGCATTGAATCTGCTAAGACTACTGAATGTGGCTGGAAGTCTTTTGTGCACAACTGGAGATAACAAATCTGAATCTAACATAATATTTAAACAGGTTATTTCGCTGCAAACTAATAAGTACATGTTAAAGAGAAAAGCTTCACTCGTGGTTCAGCAAGAAAGAGACAGTATCAAGTGAAATGAAAAAGTCCACAGAAAAACAAGAAATAAATACCCAGCAGATTAAAAAATGATAAAATGCAATAGAAATACCAAAGGGGAAGCACAAAGATGGAAAGCTGCAGTATCTTATAAAGGCTATTAAAATTTACTGTAAACCACCGACAAAGTGGTAAAAAGGAATTGTGCCCAACACACAGCATATAGAACTATTGAAAAAGCAACAATTTATCTGATCAGCCAAGCAGTCTAGATAATTATCAGAGCAGAGAAAGAGGATACAATACTGGGAAATACAAGGGAACCCAAATCTAAGTCAAGGAGAAACAGTGGATTGTATACCCCTTGAAACAGAATTTGAGATAGTCAAATCTCCAGGATCCAATGGTTATCATCTAAGGGGGATCAGGGGCAAATTAGAGCTCCTCAGTTTTGTGATTCAAGATTGATAAACTGCAAATGATAAGGCGATCAAACTAACATCAATTCCAGGAATAAACCAAGGCAATAAACCAAGACTGTTCACATCCCATCAAGTGAATAGAAACAGAATTATATCATGGAAAAAAATTATGACTCAGAAGGGAGCAACATTCATGCATTTTATAAATGTGATGAATGTTTTAATCCATCTTTTCAGACAGCATGTTCCAGACATGTACATACAACTGGGTAAAGTAAAATCCTCATCTTCCCTGCAATTTTCCTAGCAATTAATTTAAAACCATTCCCCTGATATTCCATTCTCCAAGGGATAGAAGTTCCTCCAATTCATTCTCCCTGAAGCAAGTCTCTTCTCAGCCTCCATTACTCCAAAGCAAACAGTCCTAACATCCAAACTTTTCTTACACCCTTGTAATTTTCCCGTCCTGACAACATCTTTAGATATCTGCTTTCTACAGTGCACCCACATCCTTCCCATAAGGGGTGATCAGAAATATGCATACAGACCTCAAGCTGATGGACATTAAACCATAAGAGTCAGCACAGACGTCAGGATTTATCTATGAAGTTATGATGGTCACCAATTGGTGAATAAGGCAATTGTCAGCTAAATTAAAAAGTGCACAGATTGAGAACAATCTGGGTTGCTGTAGGATATAGAATAGAGAGAGGTGGGGATAAAGGGGTCATTTTTAGATTGATGGAATATGACAAGTGGACCTGTACCGGGGTCTTAAATTTTTCATTTTCATTCTGCTAAAGGGATGAAGTAATGGGGTTTCACAAATCTGAATTTCCACAGGAGATGGACTTAGAGGGACAAAGTAATTTATAGAAAGAGGGACAATAATTCCGCAAGGGGGGAAAAGTAAATGGGCAAAAAACTATGGGAAATGGTGTTCAAAGCATGATGTATATTCAGCCACTTTGGGTTTGAGTTGGACAGATTGGAATATTTGCTTGCTGATTAGAGATTAGGAAAAGTGAAAGAGCAACAAGATTTATCTGTGTATATACAAAACTAAAAGCAAACTCACACATGCCAAAAGTAATCATCAAGGTTAATGCATCAATTGTTTTGGGGATTAAAAATTGAGAAGCAATGTTTCACTTGTAAGACAAGCTTGATCACATCACTTCACGAGAATATGCTTGAGTATGTGCATTGACTCTCAGCAGGATTTATTGATCCGATAGTGAATAGACTGTAGTGTCAGTAGAAGGATACTAAGGCTTAAAATGCACTGATATCTAGATGCAAAGCAATGTACATTTTTGAATGTGGGAGATTTTAAAAAAATATATATATATATTTTAAGAACCTACAGGGCTTAGATAAATTTTCCACCAGAACAGGTCATAGAGCTTTTAAGATCTGAGCTATTTTCCGAGTGAAAAACCAGCATATTTGCCGTCAAAGATCAATGGAAATCTGGAGCACTTTTCCATTCCTCCACCACCAAATAAAAAGCACTGATGCTAAGATCACTGGACTTTTCATAACGGATAGATAGAATGTTATTTGGCAGAAGCAATGAAAAACATAAGGAGAGGATGTTAAGGTCCTGATGATCACTTCAGTGGTAGAAAAAGCTGAAGGATCTAAATTGACAGCAACATCTCTAGCTTCATCACGCTCAGCACTTGCCTTCCCCCACACCTCCACCAGCGCTGTGTACTCAGCCCACTGCTGTCCGCAGCGGCTGATGCACGACTGCACTGCTAGTTCCAGCTGAAACCAAGTCATCAAGTTCACTGATCACTGATGGCACAACAGCGGTTGGCCTCATCAATAATGATGTCGAGATGGCATACAGAGAGGAGGTAGAGTGGCTGATAGAATGGTAGACATAGATTGCTCCTCTATGGAGAGAGTTAGGAGCACTAAGTTTCTAGGAGTGTACATAACAGACAACCTCACCTGGTCCCTCAACACCACTTCTTTGGTCCAGAAAGCATGGCAGCATCTGCACTTCCTGTTGAGATTGAGGTGAGTGAGGCTCCCCACGAACCACCCCCTTCCCACATTCTAATCATTTTTTACAGGAGTGGTAATGAGACCATCCTGACTAGCTGTATTGCCTTCTGGTATTGGAATTGCAAGACATTTGATTACAAGTTCCTACAAAGGATTGCAAGAACTGCTGAGAGGATCATAAGGGATATTTATCAGGAGTGCTGCATACGCAGGGCCCTTAGCACTATCAATGATCCCTCCCATCCATCCTACAATCTCTGTGGCCCCCTACCATCAGGCAGAAGGTACCATAGCATTAGGACAAGGACTGTTAGAATAGGAAACAGTTTCTTCCCCCAAGCTGTGAGACGACTGAACTCTATGCTGCCACCCGTGTCTCACCACTTATGAAGCACCGGTGGCACTGCTCTGTTTACTTTTAGACGTGACTGAAATGCATCTTACTATTTGTTAACTTATTAGTGGTAATATTACTTTATGTGTTGTGTTATATGTACTGTGCTGTGGATCTTGGTCCGGAGGAGCGTCGTTTCGTTTGGTGATGTAACTGTCCGCACTTTATATTGATGGGAAGTACAACTGGAAACTGACATGTTGAGTATACGAGCCATGCTGAGACGGCTGAAGGAGAAGACAGTTTCTTTACAGTGTTTGTACTCCACTAACTGATCAAAGAAATTGCATGAGACTACCTCAATAATTATTGATGGTAAGAGGACATAGAATGCAGTCAGTCTGAAAACAAGAACCATTTGGAAACTAGGCATGGAAGCAACACAAATACAAAATAAGATGAAAAATAATTAGAAAGGACGTTTTCTACAGTGAAGGAAAATAAACAGTTGTTTCCCCCAGGAGGTCTGTACAAAGCATATTACTCTTTAAATGCCTTGGATTTTGGTACTGAGGCCACAATTCCAACACTTTGAAATGATAACCAGGAATTTAGAAAACCATAAACATAGTCACAAATTTCAGGGGAGATTTAATGAAGAGAGCCAGACTACATCAAATGAAATTTAACAGATGAAGTCACTATCACTACAATGAAAAATAGAACTACAAATTAAAAAGGACTCGGGGGCAAGTCTGCAGGGATGGAAGCAGATTCTATTATAATGCTCAAAGGAAAACAGGATAAATATTTGGAGCAGCAAACAGAAGTGAGATTACGTGGAAAGCCCACGAAAGAGTCAGGACTGGTATGATGGGCTTCCTATTATGCTGAGTCAGAGTATGCTTCCACATTGATCCATAATCCACAATGGTAAATATGACTAATCAGGTTTTGAAAGTCAAGTGAATATAAAATGAACTTGTTTTTACATGTTTCTGTAATTGATAGCCCTACAAGATACACAAAGCTTGTTCATAATTAGCATAAAAAGTGTATTTTTTCTATAGGGATTAGTAGAATTTGTTCAGTTGGCATCCATTCCATTACATTAGGAGGTTAAATGTATAACTCACACTCCAGACATTTGATCACATATCTAATATCTCAGCATGACTGAATGGCATGCAGGCTTTTTGATAGGGCATTAAAATCCAAGTAAACCGTTTGAATCTAAATATCACTAAAAGCAAGAATTCTGGACAATAGTTATTCTCAATTTATCGGCCTAAGCCCAACTAGTATTAAACTGCATATGGATCCTTGCTTCCAAATTGGCATCCACATTTCCAGCCATTATAATTCAAAATTACTTAAGCTGTTTGACTCCGTGGGATGTCCAGCGATTAAGTTACTAGCCAAAACAGCAAACCGCGTGAGCAAGGTGGGCTCTTTGTGCACTGAAAATTACTCTAATTTTCTTTCATTAGAGGTATTTATAAAGAATAGCATGGCTGCATCCATTGCATTTCCAACCAACAGTAAATGCACCAATTTGTAAAATTAACTGAATCTCCCATAGTTGGTATAATACAAATAAATTGGGTCAGCATCTGACCTATGTAGACCCATGATGCATCTATTAATATGACTGCAAGTCATCATCCAGTATATATTTATCTCATAGATGTCGTACTTTATAACTGATGCAAACTAATCTTTCCCTTTGTGATGGGCCAGTCATTGACCTGGATACTGATGCAATTACAACTGTCCTTCAGTTAGCTAAGTATCTACAAATGCCCAGACTTTCCTGTCAACAGCAGAAGCCTTAAAAGGCTCACAGCTAACGAAGCATGTCAAGAGCAAAGAGGTAAAAAGCTAAACACAACGAGAAGCAGAACCAAAGATCAGGCATAAGAAATAAGAAAATTGTGATTCCATGGGATTTTTTTTAAAATAAAATTATGCCAGTTAAACAATAAGGAATGAATGGTATACTCTGGGAAGAGGTTTAGGTGAAGCAAAAACTTCAACCAGCTGGGAATATTAACCTCATTCTATGCTTCCATGAAATGTGTGGTAATTCAACTTACCATAAAAACTTCTACTTGCCCTGTGCCTCAGTCCTGCATGAGTTGTAGCAGGTCGCCAGTCCCTACCAAAAGCCCAAAGTGCTTTGAACTCGTTACAACTATCTCCAAAGTTCAATGATGTTTAAAAATGTCTCTATTTGAATGAAACAGCATTAATTATTTTCTACTACTTAATCAAAAGTCTATTTCAAAAAACAGCTGTAAATTGTTAGATTGAAACAATATTAATTATTTTCTACTACATAGTCTAAAGAGATTTCAAAATAGATTTAAATCAAAAAGGGGTATGGGAAAAGACTGATGACTTTTCTGAGCAGGGTCAGTGATTCCAGTCAAGCTAACAGACCGTGCTACCTTCACCAGCCGTGCCTGGTATAAAGTCAGGGCCCAGGTGTATCGGAAAAGGGTGGGCTGAAACTTTACAATGTGCAGGTGCTGACGGCAGAAACAAGCTGACCCATAAGCTACTGTACCCTGCAAGCTATTAATTCCACCAACCACTGCCCGATTCTGGAGCTGTCCTAGGTTTGCCATTTTCATGGTCTGAACTTGCAAAGCAAATGCCACATTTGTCATTTATTCTTTGACATTGGACTACTACATTCACTTGCAAATAGAATGTCATGTGGGTGACATCAGTGGTATTCAATTTAATGGAATGTATCCTTTGTGCATGCACATGACCTTGAAATTACATCCCACTCGAAGAAATACATAGAACTCCTCAGGCTGTATTGCATATAGACAAATAGAGAAAAGGGAATTATTTTGGCTGTTTGGATGCATGACAGCTCTCAGGCTGTGGGGAGTAGAAATATCCATGCATGAAAAATTGGTGGAGGCATCAGGAGCAATCTCCTCCTGACTTAAGGTGAACTTATAATTAAAATGCCTTTTGCTCTTATTGACCTTGTCCATCAGGAATGTGCTCAGACGCTAAATACATGAATCAGTTTATCACTTGCCACTATCTGCCATTCAGGAGCTTGTGAGCAAACTATAATTGTGTAATACACAAGTACGAGTTTTCCAGTAAATGAAGTCTCCTCTGATGCACATTAAAAATACACAGAGCAATAATTCAGGTTATATGTCAGTTAACTTGTATTGTACGTTAAGGACAGAAACATAACGTAATAAATAATTAGACCATCCCACGTTGTTTTGGCTTCAAAAGCCAAACCCAACCTGCAATCATTAAGGCTTCTTAAATGCTGCATCATGGTTAATAAATATCCCGGGTGACTGTTGGGCACAGTGACTTGGTGGCACCCATTCCTCACCAAGTAAATTCTGTGATACCTGGTACTCCTAGTTTGTGATTTCCCAGCCAAATACAAACCAAGATTTGGTTCATAGAGCTGTACAACATGGAAGCAGGCCTTTTGGCCCAATATGTCTACTGGAGCTAGTCTGATTTGCCTGTGTTTACCCTGTATTCCTCTAAAGATCAGATGAACTCAATCGCTTCAGATTCATGCCAACTACTATGCTGAAAAACTCATTTCCATGCTGCTGTTAATATGCAAGTACACTTTAAACAACAACTCTCTGCAGTGTTTGCCTCTCCCCTCCAAAAATATATAAAATCTTAACAGAGAGAGAATAATTTATGTCAATCATTTGCTTTGCCACGAGTGCCAAAATTAATATACCTTTCAATGAACGGACACACAATTAAATGTTTAGCTCCTTTGTAAATACCTGGTGCCAGTTCTTACCGGAGTACCTTTGACAGCCAGAAACAATGCAAAACTTAAAACGATTATTTCCGTTACAGTTCTTTTGAATTTTTTTTCAGCTCTTATTTGTAGTAGTCAAATAGAAATGCATTTCAAAACAGCAGCCAAATTTTACAGTCCTGTCCCAGTGAAGGAAGGAATGTGATTTCCTTGTGGTCCCTCAATATTGATTGATTATTAGAGACCGACAGGTCAATTTCATTTGCGAAATTGGCATAACCTGACATCTCGTTGCTCAACTCACGAATATAACATCAACAACCCAGGTTCCCCGCCATTGGATTACAGCGCCGTCCTTAGGAAAGCGGTACTATGACTTCAGTGGATGCAGCCCAGGAAGAAAATAAAAAGAGTTATAGTTCAGTCGACTCGAAATAGCGAGCTCATTGATTCCTTTACAACGGGACCTCTGCCACCATCTATATTGTGACCAATTATCAATCGCTAATCTGGTTATTCACTGCAGTTGCTGAGTTAATAGTAACAGCAATCTGCCGGTTACAAAATCAGACCTGTGATGTCTCTCTGCGCGATTGTTTTTTTTAAGAGCAGACAACGGTTTTTAATACTCTCCGGATGCAAGACTGTGCCGAGTGAAGCTTCCATTAGATCACTCAGTAGAGGGTTAGCCTGTGAGTGTGTATGAGTGAGAGAAAGGTGAACGAGCAACTCTGCGTTAGCAGTCTAAACACATCCTCGACGCAACGTCGCATTTTGAGAGTGATTTTAATAGTACAGTGATGTAATGGATTTTGAAAATCCGTCCGGACAAAATCCTTTTCCGAACTTTTTGAAGCAATTGATTGTCTGAAATTCAGATGATTGTTTTGAGTCCTTGCCAATATTTGTTTCAGTCTCTCCAGTTAACTCAACAGGTTGTAGCACAGGATGAGTATTTTGTTGGTGGGGTGCAGATGGTATTTGTTTGTTTTGCGGTAAAAAAAAAAATTAAAAAGCCGGATAGCGGAAGGGTGATACCCTCGACGTCTGCCCCTCCCTCCGTTCATAAGATGGTGACGTCATACCTACACCACTACATCATCATTCCTGAAATTCAATATATGATCTAACATTCATTCGCTCTCACGACTGAATTCCAGGATCTCTCTCCATCTCTCCTGACTAGTCAACTTTCTCTTTAGAAAAAGCGCCCATTTAGTTCCGAACTCCAATAAAGGAATTATCTGGATTGTAAAATAAAACTCGATTCGGTGTTATTCTTAACTCAAGCACAAGCCCAGTAAACCTTTATTGAACCCTATCACTTGCAGGCAGGTGTATTTATTTTGCCTTGTCAAGACAAGTATTCAGTGCTACAGGAGGGGTTTCACTTGTAATTATCTTCCGACAAAGCATTCGTTCCTTCTATTTCCCTAGTTGGCATCTGTATCTAATTTGTAATCTGATTACTAGGTCACCAGGATCCATTTACATATTAAATTTTCCAACTACAATGAGAAAAAAAAATCACTATCTCTCCCCATTATAACCAATCCATAATGTTCTTGCCCACGAACTTAACCTTACCTCCTCAGAGCTTAAGTCTAGCTTTTACATTGCAAATGCAGGACCAGGTGGGTCACTTCATCTATGATATCTTTACTGCCTGTGAATACTTCAGGTCCAAACTGCTGCATGAATTATTGACTAACAAACTGAAACTGGCCCGTTATTGCAATACCTTTTTCACCAGATTTCCACCTTGGTCATTATGTTGCGCACAATCCCATGTGCCATAAACTGTGTAACCTCGTGCGAATCCTTGTCAAAATGCCCGAACGATGTCAAGTATACTACATCTACTTGTTTCCCCTAACGACCCTTCTGGCTACAGCCCGAAAATGCTCTTAATTAAAAATCGTTCATTTTCACACATGCCGTCATTCATTTCAAACTGTTATGGCATTATCGCTCGCGTGTATTAAATCGCTTTCACGTAGTGATCTATTTTGAAGCCATTGTTAACAATCTAATTCTTTAGGAACTTGGCACGTAAACTCTGAAACAGCAATCCCGGTTTATAGTGTTGTACACAATGTACTCAATGAATGCTTGAGGTTGATTAGTGATTAATGATCTCCAGAACTAAACGTACGCAAGCAAGTTTAAGGTCGTGCTTGAGGAAGGGATTTCAGCATCGTGTAACGAACTGCAACCACCTCATTGGATACTTCAAACATCAATAAAATAAAGACCATATTAAATGTATGAGTGTGTACCCAATTAAACAGGGAGATGATGCCTAGATGAGAGAAACTGCCCCTTTTAGAGGGAAGGCAAACCCGGAAGCCCTTAACACGCTTTATTGCAACTGCGGTTAATATTCCAACAATTAAGCGTCGCGTTCGCAATATTTTTTCCATTGAAAATCCGCATTTGCATTTACCACAATGGAACAGCTCGCTAAACAGTTGTTGGAAATCAAAACGTCAACTGGAATTCTGCTTTTTTAAAAAATTACTTTCACTGCATTCGCTCAGACTTGGACGAGGATTTCATTTTTTTTAAAAGAATACGTTGTTGAAATCGGTTACAGATGTGCCGAGTTAGCAAGAACAATTCCATGCTGATCACCAAAAGAGAATCGTTTCCATCACAAACTTACCGTACACCCCCTGGGCAGAAATGCCTTCTACTACAACTGTAAGCAACCACGAGAGCAGATAAGCACAATCCATCTTCACGTTAACATATCCAGCCTTCGGCGCACTGTTCAGCAATCCCGGCACCCGGGGACCAGCGTCAGTGATCCCCTCGGTCCCCAATTGGGCAGAGGGCGGTCGACTACGAGAAAATCTAATGGTGTTTTTTTTTAAAGATATCAAGTCAGAGACAGGTGTCTGTGTTTCGAGGTTACAGAAGCGGGACTGCGCCCGTTACTGTCCGGCTCGGAGCCTGTAGCCAACCCATGGAGATGGAGGCTGTTATTACACCGTAAGAGGCGAGAGCCTTGCCAGCCACGGCGGTTGTTTAAAAGTAACTCGCGTTGGTCCCTGGAGAGCAATTAAGAAAACACGTTCGATCGCAGTTCAGCTAAATCCATTTAGTTCCCGGCCCATTCCGGCAGTCACTAACATACCCAGTGATAAAACGGACAAGAGGAAGGCAGCAGCTCCCGGCAAAACTCGGCTTCCTTTTCAACAGTGACGAATTATTCGAGCTGCAACATTTTTTTCAATGAGAAATCTCTCCTTTCCCTCTACGCACGCACAAACGGACACATACACACATACAGAGACACACAGCTGAATCTGCCCGGAGCTCAACACCCATCCACTCCTCAGACCCGGGAGGGGGGGGGGGGAGAGAAAAAAAATCACTGAGACGAGAAGTTCAGGACGTGGAGAGAGGCTGCTTCACTGCTGTATCCAAGGCAGGCGGAGTAGAAACATGTCAGCTCGGCAGGGAGAGAGAACGAGAAGGGCGCCGGAGAAGACAGCGACAGTAGCAGCATCCCCATCCGCATCCGATCCGCTCCCGCACTACCTCGGCTCGGCGAGACGGCTGCCTGGCTGGGTGGATGGAGGGGCAGAGACAGGCAGAGAGTCCGGGCGGAATTGTCAGCAGCTGTAGTGGCTGCTAGCGGAGCCCGATCATCACGTTGCTCAGTACGTGCTCGGATAGTGAACATGCAGCTCGCCCGCAGACGGAGACGTACGGGCTGCGTGATTGAAGCTCGTCAGCAGCGAGGCGAAGAAAGCAGATTAAAGGAGTGCTCCATCCCACTCAACGCGCATTTCAGCTGCATCGCCTTTCGCATTTCTACATTAAGCACGGTTACGGTGCGAATAAAAAGGCGCAAGCGAGCGCGCGCACACACACACGGGCACAGAGATCGGGGCCGCGGCTCCCTGGACTGAAACACTCCAATCCCCGCCCTGGGCTTTCTGAGGGGGGCAAAGAGGGAAATTAGATGATATTGGGACCAACACTTTCTTTGTGCACGGAATCGCAATGATTTTATGCACGCATGTTTTGGAGAAGCCTCTTGTTCGTATTAGCCAAAGTTCCATAAGAGGCCCTCTAGCCAAACTCCAGAGCACAGCATTGAACATACTCTTCATGGGGCAGGTAATCGGAAAGGGGCGCGGCTCCTCAAGACCCGTCACTTTATGAGAGGTGATTCGAAGTTCTGTGTTGTCAGATGAGGACAGTTTCTTCGCGATGACTCGGGTTCCTCCGTATCCCCTCGCCAATAAACTATTGCTTGGGACCTTTCAGGTTTTGCGCTTACGCGGACAGTTCGCAAGATAATGGGAGCAGGAAGAGACCACTCGGCCCCTCAGACCTGTTCCACCATTCGGTATGATCCTGACAATCTGCCCAGGCCTTGGCATCTTCTTTATGTCAAATAACCATAACCCTCGGCTTTCAAATATAAACCTACCTTCATCTTAAATACTTAAATTATTTCAAGTGCGGCTAGACATTTGTTAAATGGAGACGCAAGAGATTGTTGGAATCTGTAACAAAGAAAAACAGACTGCTCGAAGAACCCATCGGGGCTTCTGTTGATGAAACTGGACGCTCGATATTTCGTATCAAGACTCAGACTTGATAACGGGCCCCAGCCAGAAACATCGACTGTCCATTTTCCCCCACAGGCTGCCTGGCCTGCCGAGTTCCTCCAGTAGTTTTTTTTTGCGCTGGAAATGTGCTTAAAATTTTTCAGTTTCAAAAAATTGATTGTTTGATCAGCTGAATCCTTGTCACGAATCTGAGTTTAAGAGTTCGGAACCAAACTTTTGCGAAATCCGTTCCTGGGGTTTATTCTGCCCTAAACAAGGGATCGCACTGTGCCCAAGTTTTCGCATTTGACTAAGTCCAGGCAACCCACTGCAGCCAATTTGAGCGAGGCTTCAATGTGTGCGGGGGAATCGATGGGATAAGTAACTCATGAAAAAGAAATAACCGAGAACGCTATCAATGTGTGGTTTTATTCCAGGATAGAATTCCTTTGCAGTGTTAGCACGCAGGAATATTCGGAGCCAGGAGATGAGTCCGCCCTCCAGAATACACTGGCGACTCGACCTCAGTGGTTACGGTCCCCTTCTATACTGGGCATCTGGTCCTGTCCAATGAACTGAACGTTGGGTCAATTCAGTGGGCAGTTTCAAATGTCCATTCACACAACCAACCGCACAACAATAATATCTACCACTCGTATCCTTCTCCTAACGACCATAAGACAAAGCAGAAGCATTAGGCCACTCGGCCCATCGACTCTATTCCGCCATTCGATATGCCTGATATAATAATTCCTTTCATCCCTATTTTTCTGCTTTCTGCCCGTCACCTTTGACGCCCCGACTAACCAAGGACCTATCAACCTCTGCTTTAAATATACTCAATGGCCCTACAGCCGTCTACGGCAAAGAATTCCACTGATTCACCACCCTCTGGGTAAAGAACTTCCCTCTCATCTCTGTTCTCAATGGTCATCCCTCCATTTGGAGGCCGTCCTCTGACTCACCCACCAGGAAGCATCCTCTCCGCAGCCACTCTACCTAGTCCTTTCAAGATTCGATAGGATTCGGTGAGATCCCACTTCATTCTTCTAAATTCCAGCAAGTACAGGCCCAGAGTCATCAAACGCTACTCATACTTCAACACTTCCATTCCCAGAATCATTCTCGTGAATCTCCTCTGTACCTTCTCCAATGCTAACAAATCCTTTCCTATATAAGGAGCCCAAAACTACTAAGCATACTCCAAGGGCGGTCTAACCAATGCCTTATAAAACCTCAGCATCTCATCCTGGCTCTTATATTCTATTCCTCTCAAAATAAGTGCTAAAATTACATTTGCCTTCCTCATCACTGACTCAACCTGCAAGCCAAATTTTAGAGAACTCTGCACAAGTCCCAAGTCCTTTTGCGCCTCTGATTTTTGAATTTTCTCCACAGTTAAAAACATATCTACCCATTTAGTCCTTCAACCAAAGTGAATGACCATAAACTTCTCTACACTATATTCTATCTGCCATTTCTATGCCCACACACCCAGGCTGTCCAAGTCCTTCTGCAGATTATTTGCAACCGAAAACTGCCGGCCTCTCCACCTATCTTTGTATTTTCTGCAAAGTTGGCCAGAAAGCCATCAATTCTGACATCTAAATCATTGACATATAACGTGAAAAGAAGCGGTCCCTATACGAACCCTACAGAACACCACTTGTCACCAGCAATCAACCAGAAATAAACCCTTACCCTTAGTTTGACTCTTTCCCTCCTGCCAGTCAGCCAATCTTCTATCCATGCTAGTATCTTATCTTGTTAAGCAGTCTCCAGTGCAACACTTGTCAAGTAAACAAGTAAATCCAAGTAAACAACTCCTTTGTCCTGCCTGTTATTTCTTCAAAGAATTCCAACAGATTTGTCAGACAAGATTCCCCTTAAGATAACCATGCTGACTTAGACCTACTTTACCATGCACCTCCAAGTACCCAAAACCTCATCCGAGCTAATGGACTCCAACATCTTTCCAACCACTGAGGTCAGGCCTATTATTTCCTTTCTTCTGCCACCCACTGTTCTTAAAGAGTGAAATGACATTTGCATTTTTCCAGGTCTCTGAAACCATTCCAGAATCTAGTGAGTCTCGAAAGATCATTAAAAATACCTCCACAATTTCTTCAGCTACCTCCTTCAGAATTCTGGTGTGTAGTCCATCATTTCCAGGTGACTTAACTACCTTCAGACCTTTCAGCTTCCCAAGCACCTTCTCCTTTAGTAATGGCAACTACAGTCACTTCTGGTCCCTGACACTCTCGAATTTCTGACATACTGCTAGTGTCTTTCATAGTGAAGACTGATGCAAAATCTTATTAAGTTTGTTTGCCATTTCCGTGTCCCCAATGCTACCACGCCAGTGTCATATTCCAGTGGTCCAATACTCACTCTGGCCTCTCTTTGACTCTTTATATATCTGAAAAAAAACTTAGGTATACTCTTCGATATTTTTGACTAGCTTATCTTCATATTTCATCTTTTTTCTCCTTTTTTTATATTTGCCTTCTGTTGCTTTTTAAAGCTTCCCGATCCTCTAACTTATCTTTTTTTTTCAATTTTAAATTCCCTCCATTTTACTTTTCCTTATCACCCTTTGATCTTTCTTATCACTCATGGTTGCCTCATCCTCCATTTTGAATCTTTCTTTATCTGCTCTACACCTTCAGAATTTCTCCCATAAACTCCAACCATTACTGTTCTGCCATCATTCCTGCTAGCCTCCCCCTCCAACCAACATTGGTCAGCTTCTGTCTCATGCCTCTGTAAATCTTTTTACTCCACTGTATTACTGATACATCTACTTTATCTTCTTCCTCTCAAACTGTAGGGCAAATTCTATCATATTATCATCACTGTCTCTCAAGGGTTCCTTTACCTTAATCTCCCTAATCAAATCTGGTTCATTATACAATGTCCCATGCAAAATTGCCTTTCCCCTACAGGGATCAACCATAAGCTGCTCTAAAAAGCCATCTCACAGTCATTCTACATATTTCCTGTCTTGGGATCCAGCACCAATCTGACTTTCCCAGTCTACTTGTACATTGAAATTGCCCATGGTTTTCACAACATTGTCCTTCTGACATGCCTTTTCTATTTCCCATTGTAATTTATACCCCATGTCCTGGCTATTGTTTGGGGGGGTCTAGATATAACTCACATCAGTGCCTTTTTACAAATGTTGTTTCTTATCTCTACACATAAGGATTCTACATCTTCCAATCCTATGTCACTTCCTAAGGATTTGGTTTCATTTTTTACCAACAGAACCACATGACCCTCTCTGCCTACTTCCCTGTCCTTTCAATACAAGGTGTATCATTGGATGTTAAAGTCCTAACTAAGAACTTCTTTCAGCCACTTCTCAGTGATGCCCACTACATCATATCTGCCCATCTCGAACTCCCTTACAAGAGCATTTAGCTTATTTCGTCTACTGGTGCATTCAAATATAACAATTTTAGTCCTGTATTCATTACACTTTCAATTTCGCCCACATTTGACACCACATCATCCCACTGATTGCAATTGTTGTCTTTGGTTGTTTAACTTTTCAAATGCCTTTCTGAACTATTTGAAAAATTATCTGTATTTACTGTGTTGCGAAGTTGTATACAAGCATTTGTTACAGGGTAAGGTACAATCTAACTATCCAAAGCTGGCAGAATAGACCAGGCCTACTTATTAACTTTTTTTTTGAATTCGGAAAGGCCATCTGCAAAGTTTGAAACCTATTTGGCCAATGAAACATTCCCCCTTATCCGAGGAAGTAGACTGGGCGACTGTGATTTTAGGTTCTCTCTATGTATTACAGAAAGGTGATCCCTGGTTATCCCGCGCCTTCAAATTCATCTTCCACGGGATGGGCATCATTGGCAGTGCCGGCGTTTACTGCCTGTCCGTCACCATTCCCCAGCAGATTCGCTTGCGGAGCCGTTTCAGAGGAACTGCAATGTTAGGGTCTGCAGTCAAATCTCGGTCAAACAGGGGCAAAAAGGTAGTTTTCAAACTCTCGGGGACATTGTTGTACGAAAAGAGATTCCATACAATCCATAAATTTCATAATCATTAAGACCAGCTGACTGGAATTGCAGTGGTGAGAGTGGAACGCATGCCTTTGGATAACACAACCATCGTTTTGCCCTTGTGCTGCGTACACCCGGGAAGCCTTCAGCAACAGCAGTACCCGGTACCTTAGAGATGAATGGTTACTCAGAAAGGAGGATACCTGCAGAACAGAAAGGCCCCTGCATCCTTGGCAGTTGCAACAGACTGAACTCCAAGGATTTGGCTAGAACCATCTGACAAAAAAGAACAATTGTTCCCCTTTGCGGCTGGAACGAACCTACCATCGCAGTGTAAATCAGACTTGGTGATCCAATAATCTGGTTTTGTGATTGGTTTCACGTAAACTATTGGTTGCATTAACACCTTTCTACGTTGTGAATTGATTGCAACACATTACTGAATAGTGGACTACAATTTCAGGATCAAGCATATTGTGAAATTTGCTGTTTTGCGGCAGTCACTGCATTGTATTACACCATGATGTAAACAATAAATTACAATAAGAAATACATGTGGGAAAAGTTAAGTTAAAGAAATAGTGCTAAAGAGAGCCGAAACGAGCGAAAAAAAAATCAGAATTCAGAATGTACATGGATTCATTGTCCATTCAAAAATCTGATGGCAGAGGGGAAGAAGCTGTCCCTAAAATTGGGTGTGGGTCTTCAGGCTCCTATACCTACCCCTTGATGGTAGCAATGAGAACAGGGCTTAACCTGGGTGATGGGGGCCCTTAATGACGCATATCGCCTTTTGTAGATGTCCTGGACGCCGGGAAGGCTAGTGGCTATGATGGAGCTGGCTACGTTTTGTAACTTTATCCAAGTTTTTTCCGTCCTGTGCAATGGCCCCACCCTACCAGACGGCGATGCACAGTTCCAGTGAAACAAGTTCAATCCAGAATTAGACTAAATATCTTAGGTTTCATCTCAGAGATGCCTGTTGGTAGATTAATTGGCCACTGTAAATTCCCCCATGTGTATAACTGAATGTTAGTACCTGGGGGAGTCAATGGGAATATGGGGAGAATTAAGGAGTATTGGTATAAATGGTGAATAATGTAGCCTCGGTGCGTCTAAATAACTGTTTACCTGCTAAATGGTTAAAATTCGACAGGAGAGCACGAATTTCTTAAAAGATGATATAAGTCGCTTTATCGTCAGGGTTATAATGACCTGTAATGCTGCGTCACGTTTACTTTAATAACGTGTTTTACAGATTCTATGAGATGTAAGGAAGCAAAAAAAAAGTTTTATGTTGGGTTACGGTTTTCAGGAGCGCAGTGGAGAAGCGAGGATAAACTGGAAAGGCCGAACGTTGGCAGAGGGAATTCTAAAGCTTCTGGCCTACATCACTTCTCACGTAAGGAACTGGACTACACTCCGTTGAGTTAAAGGCCAATAGGGTATGTATTGATGTAGATGATAGGAAGTTCGTCCATATGGCTTCCCGGTGAGCTGGAGTGATGGGAGGAATCTTGCAACTTAGTTAAATTTTAACTGCCGACTCACATTGAATCTGGTTGGTGTTCCGACCGTTAACATTTCGCGGATTTGCAACGCCCGTGGGGAGGTTTCGTCCTCTTCCTCGCCAACAAATGTAAATTGTAGGCAGGTCAAGTAAAAATCAAGTGGTTCCGTGAAAGGGGATTCTCAGGGATGTGAAGATGCGCCGGAGATGCTCGTGCTCCAAGAATAATGTGTTGTTTTTGAGTTTGAGCAGTGGTGGGGAGTGGGGTGATTCATATAACCCTCCACACAACCCACTCACACGAACTATCGTCAACTTTATTGGCTTCCTATCAAGCTTCATATGCATTTGATGCCCAATAGTTGCAGCTCCACAGGTGACGTTCAATATGCACAACAACAACTGTGGAAATATAGATTCCATAGAAAGAACGGAAGTTATACGGAAACCTTCAAGGAGTTTATCACCTTCAGTTCTGTACATTTTCCGGAATCGAAATGCACGGGACATCGAATGTATCTGTCTTCCGATTATTGTCAACAGTTTATTGGCAATTTAAATAAATCATGACTTGGAGAATATTGAACATCAATTAAACACGGATGTGCTTGCCTCCTATGGTAGGCATCCATAGCAAGGAAATGTCGAACAAACCAACATTATTCACACTTCATTGGAGTGACTCTGGAAAAACAGTGACGGGAGATGTTAATTATTTTGAGTTGGCGCCTTATAAGCTCCAATAGCACAGTCAATTGCATCAATAGTTGCAAACTGACACGTGAACTATGTTATCAGTTATTTCATTAGTAGTCGCACTACGAAGCGCTTACTGCACAAATACTCTCGACGGCGGAGTAAGGTGGAAAAGTGCAGGCATTTCTCTCAGAAAAGGGAACCTTTCTGGGTGTTCAACGCTTCCATTGACGCCCCCTCCCCACCACCCCAAGCTTAATTATTTACTTAAAGTGACAAGGGTGTCACAACAAGGCTCCTGTGCATAAATCTGTGAGAAGTCTCCCAAATGGAATCAAGTTCCCACAGGCGCCGTCATGTGAATGAGTTCCTGTCATGTGTCCTCCGAGCTACAGACCGTTGGCAACATCAGCTGATTCTTGTGAAAAGTCAAACCTCGATCCCTTAATGAATTAACAATAGGTAATAATTTGCAAGACCTGTCAGGACATTTTGGTGACATTATTATTTGACAACAATAATGTTTATTATTGCTGCGCAGGTTGACTCTCTGGTTAAGAAGGCGTACGGTGTAGTGGCCTTCATCAATCGTGGAATTGAATCTAGGAGCCGAGAGGTAATGTTGCATCTATATAGGACCCTGACCAGACGCCACTTAGAGTACTGTGCTCAGCTCTGATCGGCTCACTACAGGAAGGATGTGGAAACCATAGAAAGGGTGCAGAGAAGATATACAAGGGTGTTGCCTGGATGGGGGAACATACCTTATGAGAATAGGTTGAGTGAACTTGGCCTTTTCTCCTTGGAGCGACAGAGGATGAGAGGTGACCTGATAGAGGTGTATAAGATGATGAGAGGCATTGATCGTGTGGATAGTCAGAGGTTTTTTTTCCCAGGGCTGAAATGGTTGCCACAAGAGGACACAGATTTAAGGTGCTGGGAGCAGGTACAGAGGAGATGTCAGGGGTAGGTTTTTTACTCGGAGTGGTGAGTGCGTGGAATGGGCTGCCGGCAACGGTGGTGGAGATGGATACGATAGGGTCTTTTAAGAGACTCTTGGATAGGTACATGGAGCTTAGAAAAATAGAGGGCTATGGGTAACCCTAGTAATTTCTCACGTCGGGACGTGTTCGTCACAGCATTGTGGGCCTAAGGGCCTGTATTGTGCTGTAGGTTTTGTATGTTTCTAAATAATATTATTTCCTTAATAGGCTTAATTGTCATGCAGTTCGTAGACCAGCGAGACGTTCGGGCGTTCTCTTTGATGCAGAGCCTCCTTCACTAAATCACATTTTTAAACCAGTTCCTCTGTATCAGCGCGATTTGCAGGCTCCGCTCCGCTGCGAGACTGACACCATTCTCAGTTCGGCCGACGGCGGGAGTAGATAGAGCTGTCCTCCCTTGAAATTACATTGACGAAAGCTTTTGACCAAGGCGCTGCCGGAACAAGCTAGGTGGACGGAGTTCTCGCCCGTTGCACTGTTACAGCGAGCGCGGTCTTTGCCACAGCTGTTGTATTCTTCTGGAGCATGAACTGTTCCGAGAGGCCGGCTGAATGATCCTGCTTGAATATGAAAAACTGTACATCCAACCATTTACTTGTAAACACAACTCTATCTGCTATTAGTGAATCTGCGTATGTCAGAATTAGTGTTTTTTTCTGTAGAATGCAAAATAAAGAAAATTCCCAATGTGGATCAGTCTTATCGTCAACACCCGCCCCCACACCCGCCATTAATTGATCTTTTTTAAATCACTTTAGTAGTAATGTAACTTTATTTAGAGGCAGGGCAAGTTCTGTTTTTGTTTGTTTCCTTGAAAAGTTTGTTCTTTAAAATACAAATAATCCCGGTTATATATTTAACTGATTGGCTGCATGCAGGCAGGGTATGGCGTAGTGTATAGAAACATATAAAATCTACAGCACAAGACTGTCGCTTCGGCCCACAATGCTGTGCCGAACATGTGCCTGCTTTAGAGATTATCCAGGGCGGATAGCCCTCTGTTTTTCTAAGCTCCTTGTACCTATCCAGGAGTTTCTTAAAAGACCCTATCGTATCCGTCTCCACCACCGTCGCCGGCAGCCCATTCCAAGCACTCGCCACTCTCTGCGTTAAAAAAAACTTACCCCTGACATCTCCTCTGTACCTACTTCCCAGCACCTTAAAACTGTGCCCTCTCGTGTTAGCCATTTCATTCTCTGTCGCTGCAAGGAAAAAAGGCCGAGTTCACTCAACCTATTCTCAGAAGGCATGCTCCCCAATCCAGGCAACATCCTTGTAAATCTCTGCACTCTTTCTATAGTTTCCACATCCTTCCTGTAGTGAGGTGACCAGAACTGAGCACAGTACTCCAAGTGGGGTCTGACCAGTGTCCTATATCGCTTTTACATTACCTCTCGGCTCCTAAATTCAATTCGACGATTGAAGTCCAATGCACCGTATCCCATCTTAACCAGAGAGTCAACCTGCACAGCAACTTTGAGAGTCCTATGGACTCAGACCCCAAGATCCCTCTGATCCTCCACACTGCCAGGAGTCTTACCATTAACACTATATTCTGCCATCATATTTGACCTACTAAAATGAACCACCTCACACTTATCTGGGATGAACTCCATCTGCCACTTGTCAGCCCAGTTTTGCATCCTATCAATGTCCAGTTATAACCTCTGACAGTCCTGTACACTGTCCACAACACCCCCAACCTAAATCAGCAAATTTACTAACCTATCCCTCCACTTCCTCAGCCAATTAATTTATAAAAATCACAAAGAGAAGGGGTTCCAGAACAGATCCCTGGTCACCGACCTCCATGCAGAATATGATCCGTCTACAACCACGCTTTGCCTTCTGTGGGCAAGCCAATTCTGGATCCACAAAGCAATGTCCCCTTGGATCCCATGCCTCCTAACTTTCTCAATAAGCCTTGCATGGGGTACCTTATCAAATGCCTTGCTGAAATCCAGATACACTGCATCTATTGCTCTTCTTTCATCAATCCGTTCAGTCACATCCTCAGAAAATTAAATCAGGCTCGTAAGGCATAACCTTGCCTTTGACAAAGTCATGCTGACTATTCCTAATATTATGATTCTCCAAATGTTCATAAATCCTGCCTCTCCGCATCTTTTCCATCAATTTACCAACCACTGAAGTAAAACTCACTGATCTATAATTTCCTGGGCTATCTCTAATCACTTTCTTGAATGAGGGAACAAGATCTGCAACCTCCAACCTCCAACCCTCCAGAACCTTTCCCGTCCCCACTGATGATGCAAAGATCGTTGCCAGATGATCAGCAATCTCCTCCCTCGCTTCCCACAATAGCCTGGGCTATATCCCGTCCGGTGCCGGCGACTTATCCAACATGATGCTTTCCAAAAGTTCTTGCACATCCTCTTTTTTAATGTCTATATGTACGAGGTTTTCAATCGTCTGTAAGTCATCCGTACAATCCCCAAGATCCTTTTCCGTATAGGATTTCAATTTCCCTCATTCCTAGTACCGGTGAGCCGGGTGATTAGCTGCCGAGAAACTTGCACTCTAGTAGTGCCCCGCAGAACTAGTGTTTCAATGGTTCATAATGTCAGCGCTTTTGTTGCACGTTCAACGCGCAAAGATATGAAATATTAAAAGATTGCCATTATAATCTAAATCTAAGCGCGAAGAATAAACGCTTAATTCTCCATTCTGTCTAATTCTGGGAGAATTTTAAATGTCCGATCCGTGATTTACAAAAAAGGTTCCGTTTTCCTCTGCTAAAGTGTTTCAGTATTAAGATCAATGCGCAGTTCGGCAGAGAGTGATATAGTCTGCTGCTCAAGTTTCCGACTCATGCCACCGTCATCTCCAGTAATTGGAATCCAGTAGGCTTCAAACAACTGAAACTCTGCGGGAAGTAGCTAATGATCACTAGTGATCTATATTGTTAGGCGGTCCGTGCCCAGTACTGCGATTCTCGCAACTATGATCAGCCCATCTTTGTTAAGTAGGGGACGAATTCTATGCTTTGCTAAGTCAATCACTTGAGCCGTCCAATCGACGGTGAGATGTGGATCCATTGAGAGACGGTCAGAACTAACAAGTACTTTGCATGGTGGCGGTACGGCATCCAATTCATACCTCAGCAGCAGTTACAAATACTTCGTAACAAACAATCAGAGGATCAGCAATAACCACGAATAAGACAATTTGATTCCATGCACGGAATATTTCCCACTAAAGCAAATTTTTACATCTCCACAGATCTTTATGACAGTTAATGTCAATGGCAGTTATCATGGAAAGATGAGCCGCTGTAATCCTGTGGATATTGAGACTTTTGCAGTATTAATGTGCTGACTGCACTCTACTGGCCAACAGGCTAAGTAACAATTACAGATTGGGAATCTGCACATTCACGTCGCCAGACATAATTCTGCAATTAAAATTGAATTCTTAAATTGCAGAAAATTAAATATCAAATGACCTTATACGTGGTTTTAATAAAGTAAGTGTGATTTTTTTATTAATCGACCTTCTATTTTTCAAATTCCAAGTGTGCTGTTATAAACATTCGGACTGTTCAAGGTGTAACATATATAAGATTGACACTTAGTGGTGAACGCTACGTGGTGGCCGGTGCGTTTATCCAGGAGCTCTGGCCATCAAGGGGCAGACTGCCATCCCCCACCCACGGCTTCGCTATGTTCTGGAGTGGGGGAGGAGGTATACACGCTGATCTGTTGATTTCTAATAGCTGTTTAACTTAGGCACACCAGCCTTTACACAAAATACTTTAGATGTCCCTGAGATTTCTGTAGCAATAAATATCAGCTGTTAATTTGAAGAAGCAATTTTAAACATTGAGATTTATATTCTCCACAGTTCAAAAAAAAAAGATGTGACAGATTGACGTTCTTCCGCCACAGCTATTACTTGTCCTTTCGAATTGTGCAAAAAATAAAACTATGAGAGTTTCACTTTGTCACGGTCCGGTCCGTGAGGTCCGCTGTCATAAGGTGGGCGTTGGGAACGGACCCAAATGCAAGACACAGACACTGGAGTACTAGGGACAGGACTAGGTGTGTCAAGAAAGCAAGGGAAGTGGGGAAGAAACAATACTGGACAAGACACAGGCCCTGGACAAGACTAGGAGACGGGGCCTGGGCTAGGACTAGAATAGGAAAGCAGAACCTGGACGACGAACTAGGAACCTGGACAAGGACTCCGAGCCGAGACTGGACAGGGACCTGGAACCTGGGTCTTGACTCCGGCTCGGACTCCGGATCTAGGCGGGGACAAGACGTGGCAAGGCTACAAGACTGGACGCGGGGGCAGGACGCGGGACTCCTGGGCTGGATGAGGACATGAAGCTTAGACTTGGTCTTGGGAGACGGGAACGCGGAACACGGAGCCTCGGTCTTGGGAGACAGGAACGCAGAACACAGAGCCTTGGTCTTGGGAGACGGGAACGCGGAACACAGAGCCTTGGTCTTGGGAGACAGGAACGCGGAACACAGAGCCTTGGTCTTGGGAGACGGGAACGCAGAACACAGAGCCTTGGTCTTGGGAGACGGGAACGCGGAACACAGAGCCTTGGTCTTGGGAGACAGGAACGCGGAACACAGAGCCTTGGTCTTGGGAGACAGGAACGCGGAACACAGAGCCTTGGTCTTGGGAGACGGGAACGCGGAACATAGAGCCTTGGTCTTGGGAGACGGGAACGCGGAACACAGAGCCTTGGTCTTGGGAGACGGGAACGCGGAACACAGAGCCTTGGTCTTGGGAGACAGGAACGCGGAACTCAGAGCCTTGGTCTTGGGAGACGGGAACGCGGAACACAGAGCCTTGGTCTTGGGAGACGGGAACGCAGAACATAGAGCCTTGGTCTTGGGAGACGGGAACGCGGAACACAGAGCCTTGGTCTTGGGAGACGGGAACGCGGAACACAGAGCCTTGGTCTTGGGAGACGGGAACGCGGCAACACAGAGCCTTGGTCTTGGGAAACAGGAACGCGGAACACAGAGCCGGGACCCCTCCTTGGGAACAGGACGTAGGGCCGAGACTCATACACAGAAAGCTGAACATGACGAGACAGTTCCCAATACAAGGTAGCAGCAAATGGCCAGACCTACCTAGCGAAGGTGAGGACACAGAGAGACAGTTCCAAACAATAAAAGACGGTTCCTATCTAAACACAGCAAGGCTCCAGTCTTGCTCCAGTGGTAGAACTTGACGGCGAAAATAGGCAAGGACGCAGGCGAGGCTCCAGGCGACAGGTAGCAGGCAAGGGCTACAGAAAGAAGGGGAAGGGAAGGGAACAGTCCAGCCTCAGGGTAATGGTAAAGACGGCCTAGCTTACCCCACAGAGGCAAGGATGGGATACTGATGAGACAAACCAGCACTCACACTCGAACCCAGGGCCACTTATATTCCCAGCCCCAAGACGAGCATCAGGTGCCTATTACTAAGCCCAACTGAAACAAGGGATGGCCTGAAGATTCGGAGTCCGGAGTCCACAGACCGTACCATGAACCAGAACGCAGACATCATGGACCAGACCATGATATCTGCATTCCGGTTCATGGTCTGGTCCACGGATTCCGTATTCTGGCTATTCCTTTTTCTCCTTGTTCTGTTGGGTGCCTTAATTGAGGCACCTGATTCTCGTTTCGGGCTGGCAACATAAATAGCTCTGGGGTCCACTGATTCCTTGCTGTACCGTCTGTAACCAGAGAGCTGTGCCTGTCCCGTGACAGCACTGCCCTCACCTGGTCGGAGGTCACACCACCTGCCAGTCAACATTTCGCCCCTCCCAACTAATCAATGCACACTTAACCATTGGCCACCTTAATTGGATTAACCTGTCTAGTGTTTGTACGAATACTGTAGCCGCTTGTGTTGTTCCCAAGCTTTTTCTTCCCTTGTAAATAAACTCCTTATTGTTAAAACTGTGTGTCCAGAGCTCTTGCCTTGAGACCCAAAGAACCTTTCTCATTTCCATCACAACACCATCCTCATCAGTAACCGCGTCAAGTTAACCTGCCAGAGTGAGACTGGAGCCGCTGTCTGTAGTACCTGAGCCGCATCAAGGGCTTGCTGCTACTTGGAGCCTTTTCGTGTCAAGATAAAGAACAGTCTATCATTGTGTGGTTTTGTCTCTCCATGTTTGCGCCTCTGCTGGGTAGGTCTGGCCATTTGCCACTACCCTGAGATGAGAATGGTCTCAGTGTTTTGTGCCCTGTGTCCAAGAAGAGTCCCGGCTCTATGTCCTGTGTCCAAGGAGGAGCCCTGGCTCAATGTTCTGTGTCCTGTGTCTAAGTCAAGTCTGGTCCAAGTCCAAGTCCAAGCCAGGCCCGAGTTCTAGTCAAGAGCCAAGTCTAGACCCAGGTACCGAGTCCCTGCCAAGACCCGAGTTCCAAGTCATGACCTGAGTTTCCTGTCAAGTTCGAGTCCCAAGTCCAGGTTTTCTGGTTTGTCACTCTATGTCTACGTTCATGTTACCATTTTGTCCTTGCTCCTTGGCTTCCCTAATAAATCATAGTCCAGTTCCTAGTACTTCAGCATCTGTGTCTTGCATTTGGGTCTTCTACCAGTGCCCCTGTTTGACACACTTGTCTAAATAGTTCAAGCTAATAAATAAAATAATAATTGACCATGGAATCACAAAGAGTTTGAACCTAATAAAAAGTACACTCTGCAGCAAAGTACTAAATGAATAAGTAGAATAACGTTATTATATTTAAATGCACAAGATTCAAATAATTACTTATACTCTAGAACAGTGGTTCCCAAACTTTTTGGGGTTACCGTCCCTTGGCTCCCAGACTACTTTCCTATCACCCCCCCCCAACACTTTTCAAGCTATTACATAAAAACTAGAAAGAATTTTGATTTATGATGCAAAGTTAAAGAAAACAGGAACTGCGCATTTAAATCAGTGACAAATAATTGCAAACATTATTCAAAGCCATTTAAAGCTATAAATAAAATTATTTATTTAATTACAGTAGGAAACAATTTTCATCAGCAGTTTTAGAGCATATATTAGTAGTCCAACTATTCACTACTTCATTGCTTTTTCATCTTTCATTGAGATGGACGGGCTTGGTGAAGTGATATCAGCTTCTCAATATCAGGCTGAATGTCACTCAGGAATCTCAGATCCCCACGTTCAGTAATTTGCAGTCTGTTCCATTGCTTTGAAAGAAGTTGCGTGATTGCACTGAAACCGTGCACCGCCAAATATGATGTTAGAAAGGCAATAAAGAATATCTTGACCTTTTTCCAAAGTGCAGGATAGCATTGAGAGATCTCTTTCTGCAGCCAAAAGTCTTTATGATTTTTTTTTACCTCGGCTTCAGCTCAAAGTCAATTTGTGGTGAGTTCTCAGTCTTGAGAGCATCATGGAAGACTGAACCATTGAGACAGCAAGCAGGCAGTATATGCGTCTGTCGAAAGAAGGCCTCTGCACTCGAGTGATATCTTTCCCCTCTCCCCCTCCTTCTCCTTCTCCCTCTCCCTCATGTCGGGGGAATTCAGAGAAGCAAATCAGCACATTGCAACATCATAACAGCATGCTCTTGGTCTCCCCTCTCATTGTGGCAGGAGTGATATTTCTCTGTCCCTCAGTAGTGAGACAGAGAGAGAGAGAGCCTGACTGAGATATCAAACTATTGGAATGGACTGTAGTTTTTGATGGAGTCTAAATCATGGTCTCTGGGGGTTTTGCAATTGCTTGCATGGTGGGTGGTGGGGGTTGATGTTTTTGCTGGAGTAAGTGGGCAGAGTGTTGATGCTTTGCTGGGGCAAGTGGGGGGAGTGTTGATGCTTTGCTGGAGTAAGTAGGAGGAGCAGGAGGAGGAGGAGGGGAGTGTTGATGCTTTTGCTGGAGTAAGTGGGGGGAGGAGGAGGGGGAGTGTTGATGCTTTGCTGGGGCAAGTGGGGGGAGGAGGGGGAGTGTTGATGCTTTGCTGGGGCAAGTGGGGGGAGGAGGGGGAGTGTTGATGCTTTGCTGGGGCAAGTGGGGGGAGGAGGAGGGTGGTATTGATGCGTTGCTGGACTAAGTGGGGGGAGGAGGAGGGGGAGTGCTGATGCGTTGCTGCTGCATTTTTCTTGTTTTTATTTCTGTTTTGTGGATGTCTGTGAAGAATAAGTATAGATTTGCTGATATTAAATTGAACCATTGGCTTCATTGCCTCATTTGAAAAACCTTTTCACATACATTGGCTGCCATTGGTTGCTTGGTGCTGGTATAAGTCCACACTGAGATATTCCACACTAATACTGTCTATAATTATAATTTTTTGTTTGGTCTGTTTCTGCCATTTTTGTTATGAATTAATGACCAGGGTCAATTGCATTTTGTTTAAATCCAACCTCGAGCACTCTGGGCAATAAAGGAAAACGTTCTGACATCATAACAGCTCAGACAAAACCAGACTCTCTGCCTGATTGTACATAAAGTGGGGAGCATTATCTTGGTTGGACCATAGGCCAGAGAAATGCAGTCAAGACCATTCGAAAAAGCAGATGCTGATGTTGTCCCATTGAACACCATTCGCAGGAGTTGCATCATTACATGATTAGAGTATGGGAATCGTACTAGCTAACAATTTGCTGCAGTAGTGAACAGCAATAACACCCAGATTCCTCATGATATACCAAATACAGAAGTGTCACATTGCTTTACAAGAACTATAATTCACTTCAAGCAAAGTCTAAGAGAATAGTGAGTTCGCAAGTGATGAGCTAATCATGTGATCAGAATCAGGTTTAATACCAAAGGCATATGTCATGAAATTTGTTAACTTAGTAGCAGCTGGACAATGCAATATATGATACATAGAAGAAAAAATTTAAAACGATATACAATAAGTATCGATATGTATAGTAAACAGTTAAATTAAAAACAGTCCAAAAACAGAAATAATTAAGGAAGGGTGAGGTAGTGTTCATGGGATCAATGTCCATTTAGGAATTGGATGGCAGAGGGGAAGAAGCTGTTCCTAAATCACAGAGTGTGTGCCTTCAGGCTTCTGTCCCTCCTTCCTGATGGTAACAGTGAGAAGAGGGCATGTGCTGGGTGATGGTGGTCCTTAATAATGGATGCCAGCTTTCTGAGGCACCTCTCCTTCATGATGCCTTGGATACTATGGAGGCTAGTACCCATGCTGGAGCTGACTAATTTTACACCTTTCTGTAGATTATTTCAATCCTGTGCAGTAGCAATCCCACCCCCCACCCCCATGCCAGGCAGTGATGCAGCCTGTCAAAATGCTCTCATTGTAATCAATTATGAGGCACAAAGGATCAAATGGTTACAATAAGCAATTGAATTATTAAAATAAACCTGAAATCCCTCGTGCTACCAAACTATCCCCCACTGTCTCTTTTATCTTTATTGTTTCTTCGAAACCCCCACTGCTCCAGGAGGGGTGTGATTTCACCCACGTTGGAACCACTGCTCCAGCATTATATAACACCCAGATTATTTGTGACCAGGTTTCTTTGCCTGAATGAGTGCATAATTATGATGAGAATGGGCACACTGCAAATAGAAGGAAGGGTGAGAAATCAGTGTCTGAATTTAAAGTTGCTAAGAACCAGCCAGCCCTATTGGTAGGGCTAGCTGGCAATCCAGATGGAGCATTCTGAGGCTTTTTCCAGTGTACAATGCTTGAAAGAGATTAGAATGTACTCACATCTGGTTGTATGAGTGTCTAACCAGACACTAGCTGATCCCTCACTGATGGAACTATTACCAGACGAAAAGACTAATCTTCAAAATCCAGCTGATTCTTGACAGTGCCTATGAACATCCAACGAGCAAAGTGATTATCACCCAGGCATTAAAGTTGTGCACATGCCACCACACACAACCTCAACATTTCAATTGATGAACCAAGGGGCTGATGTAACTAAAAAGGTCATCTACCTATGCAGGATGCTTGCTCAAGGTGTATAAGAGGAGAATAGGGAGATCTTGAAGTAATTTTGGAACCAGTGTAATATCTACAAGGCCTTCAAGAACTTTACAGCATCCTGGGCAGAGATTGAGTCAATGATTTTGGAAAAAGTTAGGGGAATGAGTGTGTTAACAGTTTGTAAACAGTTTTAAGGGCTTTAGAAGAAGCCTATGAAAAGTCCAATAAGATCGTCATGTCAATTCATCAACTGAAGCTTGAGGTGGAAATTGATATATCAACATTTTGCAGGAACCCTGCTTTCATGAGCTGAAGAATGAAGACTTAATAAAATTGGAGAATTCCTGTTAAACTGTAAGAAAGGTTCACAGTAAGGCACTTAGCCAGGGTATTCAGGCACTTCTATACAGAACATCAGTGCCTTAAGGGGATGGCTCACCAAGCTCAACAGGATCACCAAAGGAGGTTGGTCTTGCTACCGGACCATTTATAATGATTGTGCATCCCTCTCCAGATTTTCACAATGATAGCAGAACAGAAATCAACACCATCAAATTCAGAAGTACCAATACAACCATTGCCAACCCCATTCTCCTCTTCTTCTTCCTCAATATACTAGCCAGCAACCTACCATCACCACTGCCTGAGCATTTGTAAGTTCCTGAAACCAACCAGAGAGCCCCGGGAGAGGGATCAATAGATAAGAGAGATTGAATTGAAGGAAATACCTAACAAAATCTTTTAAAGTTAGTGAAGGAGCAGCAAGCAAATGTAGATTCGTTTTTCACAGACAGGGAATAGAGAAAAGTTAATGAAGAACAAATAGATGGAATAAATATATTCATGCAGTGCATGAAAATTATAGTCTAGGAGACAAGAACTAAAATGCTACAAAATAAAATAGTAAACATGCATGTTTCTTGACATAATTTACATAAAATGACCTAGCTGCCCTTTCTGAAACCCGTCTGGAAGAACAAGGGTAACTGAGGGAGAAGAAAGGTGGTTGCACCTTGTTCTGAAAAGGGAAGGTGCAGATGAGTGTAGAATCCATGGTGTTAGCTTTGCAATAAAGAACTGACTTGTCAGACAACTTCTGAACTTTCCATGGGGATCAGTGCACATGTCATGATGATCCATTTCATGCCTGCCAACAACCAGATGGCAACTGTCATGATAGCTTATGCACCAACTCTGGACTCACATGCGTATGAAAAAGAAGCCTTCTGCACTTGCCTAGATGTGACATTGTCAAGCATCTCCACGGAGGATAAGAGAATTCTCTTAGGGGACTGAAATGCCAGGGTCGGTCGGGACTTCAACCTTTGGAGGCGTATTATAAAAAAGGAAGGCATCAACTTGAATGCAGTATGACTTTTCCCCATATGTGTTGTGCACAATAATATCATCATAAACATTCTCTTCCACTAGAAAAACAAATTAGAGGCATTTTGACAGTCTGAATAGTAGCATCTCATTGACTATGTCATTGCCCAAGCTAGGGACTGGCATGATGTAAATATCACAAGGGCCATGATTGACAAGGATGAATGCAGGACAGATCATCGCCTGATCTGCTCCACCATGTCCATCAGACTCCTAAAAAAGAGGAGGATTCATTAGAAGCAGCTTGAAAGCCTGCTAGATACTGCCACCCAACAGCATCTTCAGATCTCAATTGGGGAAAACCTCCTAATGGAATATCAGGAGGATATCAAAAACACTGGGGTCTGCTTCAATTCACCATTCTTGATACTTATAAATATAAGGATTGATTTGATGATAATGGTATGGAGATAGAATAACTTATCTTCCAAAAAGGAAAGCCTTTTGTGCCTGGCAGAAAGGCCACAAAAGAAGCTTATTCCAAACCCAAGCCAAATGTCTAGCAGAAGGTAAGGAAACTGAGGAATTCTTGGAGGACTGAAAAACCCCTGGAAATCCAGACACTTTGAGACTCTGGTGACATGCAAGGCTTCTTCACCAAAGCAGCTTAATGGTTCAGTTTCCTGAAAATAATCCTCCTATACTCAAAGGACAGCAAGAATCTGTTAAAAGATTGGAAGGATATCAGCGATTGATGGAGAGAGGACTTTCGAGAACATCTTAACTGTAGCAGCACTGCTGAACTAGGGATTACTAATCAAATCCTCCAGGGACCTGTGAGAGAAGACATGGGAGAACCTCCTGTATGAAATAGGTACATGATGCCATCAGGAGCCTGAAAAAGCAACAAAGCCATTGGTCCCAATGGGATACCAGCAGAGATCCTCAAGGAAGGTGGACCATCACCCCTGCACCATATACACACCATATCCTTCAGCTGAGCATCCAGTATCTGGTCCACATGCCTCCATGTATGATCTTCAACATCCACTGTGTACATCAGTGGTCCAGTTCTTGTAACTGTCCTATTAGGTGTCCACTTGTCTTCACAGTAATCACACGCTAGGACTTCCTGTCCAACCTTGAAGTTCTATGCTGATTCACTTGGCAACTGTTTGAACTGTTTTTTCTGCACTTCTCTTCATAGACCTAGCTTCAGGAGGTCTATGGAGAGCTTTGCAGATGTTTGATTTGGCATCACATGAACAGAGTTCCGATACACAATTAGTAAGCTGTCCACCTTCTGTTGTAGAGAAATATTCTCCTTGTCCATTGCTTTAATGGACTTCTTGAAGGCTTGAACAAACCTTCAGCTAAGTCAGCTAACCCACTTGCTGCTGGATGTTGAGGAGCTGACTTGAAATGTTTGATGCCATTTTTGTTCATGAACTGGCAGAACTCTCCTGACGTGTATTGTGGTCCGTTGCCACTCACAGTTTGTTCAGGTAAGCCACTTCTGGAGAGGATAGTCCTTAGAGCAGTAACAGTCTTTTCTGATGTGGTTGACTTCATTGGTATGACCTCAGGCCACTGCAAATGAACACCTACAGCAATCAGAAACCTGGAGTCCATGAATGGCCCAGCAAAGTCAATATGAACTCTTTGCCATGGTGAAAATGGCCACTCCCATAGTGTGGTGTCAGTGGGCATACAGTTTGAAACCTGTGGCATCCCAAACAGCTTTTGGCCAAGTCTTCAATTTGTCTCTCTATTCCCAGCCACCAAACATAGATCCAGGCAAGACTCTTCATCTTGACTTTAGCCAGGTGTCCTTCATGCAGTTTTTCTAACACCCTGGTGCACAGTTTGGAGAAAACCACAACACGAGATCCACATATCAGCATTCTTTGACACACATACAGCTGGTCTCCTCTCACTGAGAACTCTGGAAACATAGGATTACTATGACCTGGCCAGCCTTGCATGGTGATTTCAGACTTTTGATAATGTTGGGTCATTCCTTATTTCTTCTCGTATTTCGGAATTTGTTACTGGCAACTGGTTCACCAGTGCTGTGTGGAATGCCTCTGCTGGGTCACAGAATGAAGACTTTTCTTCCTCTGTTGCCAACAGTGGAAGACATGACAAGTTGTCTGCGTTGCTGTGTTGTTTGGTGCCTTTAAACACTATGTCATGAGAGCGGGCTACTAGAAAAAGTGCCAAACATTGCAGCTGCATAACAGTCATCACTGTGATTCCCTTGCTGGGTTTGAGAATGGACACATTGGGCTAGTGGCCTGTCACTAGAGTAAAGTTTTGTCATAGAGATGGTGATGGAACTTCTTTATTCCCCATATTAGACTAAGGGCCTCTCGGTTAATCTGTGCGTACTTACGTTCTGTGTTCATCAGTGATCTTGAAGCAAATGCAATCAGACGTTCAGATCCATCTTTCGTAATGTCTGACAAGATGGCCCAGTGCCATAAGGGGATGTATCACGTGCCAGTCTGATAGGCATGAATGGGTCATGATGGGTGAGCAGTTCATTGGATGTTATTAGTCTCTTTGTTTCCTTAAATGCTCTTTCAAGTCTTTCTGACCATTCCCACTTTGCTCCTATCTGTAACAGCACATTTAATGGATGCAGCACTGGAGCAATGTTTGAGAGAAACTGGCGGTCATAGTTTAGAAGTATTTTCTGGCTTGGGTGCCTGCAGCACTAATTTAATCTTCAAGCAAGACTTATGTGAGCCATGCTTGTCAATGACATGTCCACATTATAAGATCTCATTCCTGAAAAACTTATATTTCTCTCTCTTTGCATGCAGACCACACTCACTTAGCCTGGTAAACACTTTGCCAAGGTTCTGGAGGTGCTCTTCATCATCCTTACCAGTCACAATGATGTCATCAAGGTAACATTGCATTCCTGGGTTATCTTGGACACTTGTTCCATTGCTCTTTGCCAAATTGTTGGAGCTGATGCAATGCCAAAAATAGGATGATTATACTGCAAAAGTCATTTGTGAGTGTTGATTGTGAAGAACTTCCTGCTTGACTCCTCAATCTCCATTTGCAGATAGTCTTGTGACAAGTCAATCTTTGGAAGCTTCTTCCACCTTGCCAAGGATGCTAAAATGTCTTTTATAGAAGGGGAGACTACACAGTATGCTCACTTTGAAGACCCCACATATGGAAACACCTTTGGTCTTCCTTCTACTAATCACTGAGACAATGGTCGTGGCCCAGTTGTTCCAATCAACTTTGGAGAATGCCAGATGCCTCCAAACTCTGCAGTTCAGCACCCACTTTAGGACATAGTGCATAAGGCACTCAACACGCTTTATGAAATCTTGGTGTTGCTGCTTCATCCAGTTCAATTCTGGCTTTCGTGCCTTTGAGTTTACAAACACCCTTCTCAAACACCTTCTCATTAGCATTAAGCAGCTGTGACAACCTCCAGTTTGCGCCACTGTTTGGGCTGCAGTTGTCTGTTGATGACACATTGAGAACTTAGATTGTGTGCCAGTCTAGTTGGATTTTTCTCAACCATTCATGTTCAAGAAGTGCTAGCCCTCCAATTTTCGACGGATGTGGCTCCAACTGCAGTGTTTTGCCCCCATACGTCACATTTACCTCCATTTTGCTTTTGAGAGACACTTTTTTTTTGCCTGTGTAGATCTTTAGCATCACTGGGGCCTTATTCTAATTGCAGCTTAGAAAACAATCTTTTGTAGTCAAACTCTGAAAATAGGCAAGCTGACACTGTATCCAGTTCCATTTTCAGTTTTAGACCAGACACATCTATTATGATATATATTATTTTGAGATCTACTTTAGTAATGCCACATAGTTCTTAGCAAAACAGCTCACCTTTGTCAGACTCTGTGTTGTCTGATTCAATTGCACATTAAGTCTCTTTATGTATTTCTTTAGTTTTGCATTTGAAATTCTTGTGTTTTTTTTCTTTGGTTGTGCTCTTAGTCTGACTTGCACATTCTCTCGATGTGACCTTGTCTGTGAAACTTTCTGCAAACTTTTTTCTTTAAACCATATATGTCAAACTCAAGGCCCGCGGGCCAAATCCGGCCCACGGTGGAATTATCTTTGGCCCACGAGATAATATCTAATTACTATTAAAGCTGGCCCCAATAATCGAAACACCTATGGCGTATGATATGGCTAATGCTGAGTTTATTCAGGTACCAGGTTTTCAGGGTTTTTAGTGTTTATTCGGCAGTCTTGCTCGGCAGTCTTCTTCATAAGAAACGGAATTTGTAAAGTGAAACACTTTGTAGTTATAGCAGAGACTGAGACACATGAGAGCAGGCTGAAAAAACGGAGGCAACGAAAGCTGCATTCGCAAGCGTCCGACTGATCCGGGCCGTGACCTAAAATGAGTTTGACACCCCTGCTTTAAACCAACTGTCATTTGCATCATGGGAAGATCTGCCACATTGATAACATTTTTGGCTTTGTGCACCATTCAGAGACATTTTGTATTTTCACATTCTAAACTCTTTTTCTGTAGCACTGCTGCCTCCTTTGCTGCAGTTTCTAATGATATTGCAATGGTCAGTGCTTGTTATGTCTCTTTCTAACAGTAGCTTCTTTTGAGTGCTTTGACTATGCATGTCACATACAAGCCTGTCCTTTAACGCATCAGAAAGTCCATCTCTAAAGTCACAGTTTGCACAGTTCTACAATGTACTCAGAAATGTGTTCATCTTTTGATTGGTTACTTTTGTGAAATCCAAGTCTCTCAGCTATTACCACCAGTTTAGGCCTCAAGCAATTTTGTAAAATTGTAACAATTTCATCGAAAGACTTGCTGGCTGGCTTTTCAGGAGTTACTAGGTTGTGTAAGAGCCTATACATTTTAGCACCCTTTAAGCTCAGAAGTGTGGAGATTTTCTTTTCCTCATCCACGCTGTTCACATTACATCGCAGTTCAACCCTCTTGATATTCAATTCCCAGACTTCATTAGCTCTATCAAATTGCCAACTTTTCCGACTACGGCCAACATCACTTTAACTTTCGGCTCTCACTATGTACCATATGCAATTACTTGTGTCCCTTTGTTAACATCCGTGACGATCTTCTCCATACTGTTTAATTCTTTCCTTTCACTGTCTCTCTCCTTTCATCCAAGTTCTGTCATTCTGTAACTGTTGGTCGCTAACATTCAGATTTGCACTCATCACCAATTTGTTGCATCTGCACGACTACATATCAATTAAATAAAAGCATGCCTGCAGAGGTGGCGTTAACTGGTGTATACACATTGCAGTGAGAGAACAGATCAATGGGCATGCATAGACAGCAGATCAATGTGCACAGGTATGTTATCAGTCCATAAAAATAGTGCAAATGGGAGTTACTACTCTGATAGAAATAGATCCATACATTACATAGATGCTTCAAAGATAATATCAAAATAAGCTTGAAGAAATTCAACATTGCATCTAAAAACTGGGAAGATGGTCCACTTAATAGATATACCTGGAGGAAATCTGTTCAACGTGGAGCTACTTTACATGAAAATGACCTCTAATGTGTTGCAGAGAACAAGAGGCAGCTTCAGAAGGAGACACCAAAAGACCAAACCACTAATCCCAGCCACCTCTTACTCTTGCCCACACTGTACCAGAGCCCAGACTGCCTCTACAGCCAGCTGAGAACCCATCAATAGACAGCCCCTTAGGAGAAGATCATATTCGACTTGTGTGATACACTGCTACTACTATACAAAATTCATCTGACAAAAGCTTTAAGAATTGAACGCTTTATTGATGAGAAACCTGTACATCAAAGTTTTATTGGCACTGCCTAGAATCTCTCAGTGTAACAATATTTGAGATGTCTTCACAATCACTGGAACAAGGTAGTATGAATTGTATCATATTAAAAGAAGCTTAAATATTGCCAAGTTGAGTAGTGGGTCTGGGATTGGTAAATTCCTAAAACCAGACAGATAGCCCCAGGAGAAAGATCAATAGGAAGCAGAGATTGAATTGAAGGAAATATTTAACAAAATCTTTTAAAGTTAGTGAAAGAGCTTCAATCAAATATAGATTAGTCTCTCACAGACAGAGAGTTGAGAAAAATTAATGGGAAACAAATAAATGGAAGAAAAACAATTTTTTAAAGTTTAAAAACATGTTTAAACTTTTTTTTCATTTGTTTTCAAATTGAAGGACTAAAACTGCATTCAAATTTGCAGAGAAGGCATTCAAATTTGCAGAAACAGTGCCCTGTGAATGCGATGAAGTTAAAGTGATTAATATTATTGAAAAGAAAATATTGGAGAAAATAAAAAGATCAAAATCCAACAAATCTTCCTAACCAGATGGTCTAGATCACAAGGATCACTACATAAGAGCTGGCCATAGAATTAATGGACATGTTAATGGTACAGAGGATTTGTTCCATAGCAAATGAAAGACCATCATTTAAGAGGGAGAGCGAGAGAAAAAAATAGGGAACTGCAGACCTATTAACCTAACAAGAGCTATATAAAAATTAGAGACCATTATGAAAGATGTATTAACTAACATTTATGAGATCATAATAGAATAAGGCAGAGTTAACATTGTTTTCTGAAAGGGAAACCATGTTTGAGAAATCTGAAAGAGTTTTATGAGGAAGGCACACAATCCTGCAAAGAGATTAGTTGTTTCATATGAGACAGTCGATAAGTGGGTATGGAGCACAATATGAGAAAGTACAAGGTTATTCATTTTGGTAGGATGATTGGAAGTAAATAAATTTCTCAATGACGAGATGTTAATAAACGTCAGGCTTTGGAGATCAAGGACCGCTGATCCATGAAGAGCAGCACATCAACATACAGGTTTGACAAGCAATTAGGAAGACAAATGATGTGTTATCCTTTATTTACAAGCAGGTCTGAGTACAGAAGTAAACAAGCTTTGGTCGCAACTGCAAAGGATAATAGTGAGACCACAAATGGACTATTATGAGCAGTTTGTGTCTTTTTTCCCTAAGGAAGAATATACAATTCACTAGAAGGGAAATACCAATAAAACTTTGCTAAAGATCCTGAGAAGGTTTTTTAAAAGGAGAAATAGTATGACAGGCCAATGTTTATTGGAGTGTAGAAGAATGACAGGTAATCTCATTGAAATATATCACATTCTAAAGACTGTATCCATTGAACTGAGGTACTAGCATTAGTCTCAGGGAAAGGGATTGAGCATTTAGAACTCAGTAGGTTAAGAATTTTTTAAATAGTCCATCCAAAAGAGGCAGTGGGTGTTCGAAATTCTGTGAACTCCAATTAAACATTGGTACATTTTTGGATTCCAAGAGAATCAAGGGGTATGCAGACCATGAATGAATGTGAATGCGATGATCAACAATGATGGATTTCTTATGTTCTAACATTCTTATATGAGTTTATTTTAATTTAGTTTAGAGATATAGTGCGGTCCAGGTCCTTCCAATCCAATAAGCCATACCAGGCAGCAATGTACCTAATAATGCTAGCCTGATCACAGAACAATTTACAATGACCAATTAACCAACTAACTGGTACATCCTTTGGAGTGTGGGAGGATACCAGAGCACCTGGAGGAAACCCATGTGCTCACAGGAAAGATGTACAAACTTTTTACAAAACAGTGGCAGAATTGAACTCCAAACTCTGACACTCCAAGCCGTAATAGTGTAATGCTAACGGTTACATTACTGTGACACCCCTTAATTCCGATTTAATCAGCAAAACGCCACTCTATTGTGAATATTAATAACACTGGATGTTCACATATATGGATGGAGACTACGCACATGACAATTGACAAGTGATATCTATTCCATAAGACCATAAGACAATAAGACACAGGAGCAGAATTAGGCCATTTGGCCCATCGAGTCTACTCCATCATTTAATCATGGTTGATCCCTTTTTTTCCCCCTCCTCAACCCCATTTGCCGGCCTTCTCCCCGTAACTTTTGATGCCATGTTCAATCAAGAACCTATCAATCTCTGCCTTAGATACACCCAATGGCCTGACCTCTACAGCTGCATGTGGCAACAAATTCCACAAATTTACCACCCTCTGGCTAAAGAAATTTCTCTGCATCTTTGTTTTGAATAGATGCCCCCCTATCCTGAAGTAGTGCCCTCTTGTCTTAGACTTCTCCACCATGGGAAACATCCTTCCCACATCTACTCTGTCTGGGCCTTTCAACATTTGAAAGGTTTCAATGAGATCCCCCCTCATCCTTCTGAATTCCAGTGAGTACAGACCCAGAGCCATCAAACTTTCCTTGTATAATAACCCTTTCATTTCTGGAATCATCCTTGTGAACCTCCTCTGGACTCTCCCCAATGCCACCACATTACTTCTAAGATGAGGAGCCCAAAACTGTACACAATACTCAATGTGAGACCTCACTAGTGCCCTTATAAAACCTTAACATCGCATCTCTGCTCTTGTATTCTAGACCTCTTGAAATGAATGCTAACAATGCATTTGCCTTCCTCATCACCGACTGAACATAAAAGGTAACCTTTAGGATGTTCTGCACAAGGACTCCCAAGTCCCTTTGCATCGTAAATTTTTAGTATTTCTACTACCAATATGCATGAACATGCATTTTCCAACATTATAATTAATCAGCCACTTCCTTGCCCATTCTCCTGATCTGTCTGTGTTCTTCTGCATCCTACCTGTTTCCTCAACACTACCTGCCCCTCCTCCAATCTTCGTATCATCTGAAAACTTGTAACAAAGCCATCTATTTTATCAACTCAGTCATTTATATACAGCATAAAAAGATGTGGTCCCAACATCAACCCTGTGGAACACCACTAGTCACAGGCAGCCAACCAGAAAAAGATCCTTTTATTCCCACTCGCTGTCTTCTTGCAATCAACCAATGCAAAGTGAGTGTTTCTTCACTTTTGGAATACACATATCCTGCACCTTCCTCATTTTTTCCAGAAACTCCCACCTTGTTGCTCTGCTGACATCTCTGCCAGCAGCTCCTTTCAACTTACTTTGGCCAACTCCTCTCTCATACCAGTGTAATGTCCCTTACTCCACTGAAATATGGTTAAGCATTTTCACTTTCTCCCTATCATATTTGAAGTTGAACTCAATCAGATTGTGATCACTGGTTCCTAAGGGTTCTTTTACCTTAAGCTCCCTAATTGCCTCCAGTTCATTCCATAACACCCAATCCAGTACAGCTGATCCCCTAGTAGGCTCAACAACAAACTGCTCTAAAAAGCCATCTCCTAGGTATTCAACAAACTCAACTCTCTTGAGATCCATTCAACTTCCATTAGATTATCAGGTCCAAACAGAAAAATGCTGGATAACTTCAGGCAGTCAGGTACTATCAGTGGAAAGAAAACAGCTAATGTTTTCAATCAGTAACCCCTTGTCTGAACTGCTGGAAAGTGGAGGGTGTATGGTTTTCAAAACAGAGCTGTGGGGAGATGTAAGACGAACCAATGTTAAGACAAACCGTATGATAAGGAGTATGAGTGAAAATCACATTGAATAGATTTTGTTTGTCTCAAAAATGTCCTGTCCACAGCTGCTCTTCATTCTTTGCTGCATCTGTTAGTGTAAAAAGCCCCTTTTTCATTTATTTCTGATTTAGAAGGCACAAACTTACCCAGATCTTATCTTCCAAGATGCCTCATAAAGTCTGTCATCCCTCATTTTCCTTCTACCCCATTTTTCTCCTTAACTTCAACTGTGCCACGTTTTCACTATCACCACTGATCTTCCCTGTTCTGATTCGGAGCCACCAGCCCTCAACTTTGCATGTGTTCACGACCTTAGTGGATTCCAGGCCCAACGCCATGTCAAGCTCTTCTTCTGCTACCTCTGTGCCCATTAGTCTCTCCAGGAATCCTCACCTTACATTGTGCCCATTCCTACCATTTCCTGTTTTTTTTTCCCAATCTATCTGCTGCAAGTTCCTACTCTGGCCATTTACCCTTCCTTGATCTTTTCTTCATGAATTACTGCTTTGATTTCTCCACTATTTTCACTCACTCAAAGTTACCTCATTCTACTTACTGCAAATTAATCCAGACTTTGCTACCAAACCACACACAAAATATTGCTGCTATAATCTGTAAAAATGACCTTGACCCTGTGTAGGGCAAATGTCAACTTTGAGACACATCCTTAGACCTCCCTCAGAAACATGAACCTATCAAACAACATCAGACCATTGTGTCCTTGACAGTCATCTATCTCATTTCATCCATAGTGTCCAACCCAACATTGCCACTTATACCCCTATGCTTGATCCACAAACAGGATTGTCCCAATAGACCTATTGTTTCAGTCTGCTCTTGCCCTACTGAAAGCATTTCTTCCTATCTTCACTTGATATTTTCCTCTCTGGTTCAATTTCTTCCCACTTACACCTGCAACACTTCTGATGCCCTCTGCCACTTTGACAATTGCCCTTTTCCAGATTCCACTCAACTTACTTTCTCCAGGGAGATTCAGTCTTTTTACACTTCCAACAAAGTTGGTAAGGTTTGAGGGCCTTCCATTACTTTCACAAACAGAGCCAATTAGTTCCCCTCCACCAATACACTCCTTTGATTGGAGAATTTTGTCCTTACACTTAACAACTTCACTTTGATTCAACTCACTCTCTCCAGATTACAAGTGCAGCTGTGGAAATGTCCATGGATCTTTTGGTCGATACATTGAACAACCCTTGTTACAAGCTTATTCACAACCACTCTTCCACTTCTTTCTCTGATACATCGATCACTGCATTGGTGCAACAATCTGTGACCATACAAAAATTGAAGATGTCATTGGATTTGGTGCAAATTTTCTATCCTGACCACAGCAACTGCAGAGAGTTGTGGACAGAGATACAGAAGCCTGGATGCACATATGACTAGGCTCAAGGAAAGCTTCTATTCCACTGGTATAAGACTATTGAGTGGATCTCTTGTATGATAAGACCTTGACTCTTGACCTCACAATCTACTTTGTTATGATCTTGCATCTTATAGTCTACATGCACTTTATTGTACATCGTTATTGTTTTACCTTCTACCATCATAAAGCACTGCATAATAATCTGATCTGTATGGATAGTAACGTAAGACAAGATTCTCACTGTACATCAGTACATGTGACTGTACAAAACAAAAACAATTCCAATTCCATTTGCATTATTCATGTGGCCCATCTCTCTGGTACTTCCCTTCCCTTTCTGAATCTCTGATACATCTCAAAAGAGACCCTTCATCAGAACTAGAAATGAAGGGAAAAGGAAAGAGAATAGGAAGCTGAGGGAGGGAAAGGGGTGAGGAGGTGGAGGGGTATCAGAAATTACTGAAAGTTAAGTAAATCACTGTTTATGCCATTAGTTTGGTAGCTACACAGGCCGAATATGAGGTGTTGCTCCTCCAACCCGAGTTTGGTCTCACCATGGCGATAGAGGAAGCCATGGACAGACATCAGAATGGGAATGGCAAGTTGAATTGAAATAGTAACCACTGGGAATCTTTTATCATGCTATGGACAGAGTAATGGCACTCAACAAAGCAGTCTCCCCAATCTGCATGAGGTCTCACTGATGTAGAGGATGTTGCACTGGGAGCATGAGATACAATAGATGACCCCCACAGACCTACAGATGAAGCATGATTCATTTGAACTTCCTCCAATTTAGTCTAGTATATCCAGAGTTCACAATGCATTGGAGAACTCAAACACTGATGGATAGTTGCTTTGTGGAACACTGCACTCTCTCTATGGTGTGATCCTGAGCATCTGATCACACTCCCCTATAATCCTCAACCACACTTCCATTCCATCCTGCCCAACTTTGGCATGTTGGATTGTCATAGTGAGGTCCATTGTAAAATAGAAGTACAACCATTTTATCCTTCATATTTGCACTTCGTAAGCTTTTGTAACGAACACTAAATTTACCAACTTCGGGTATTGTTTCCCGTAATAATGGTTACCGTATATCACACAGTTTCTATTAAATCCCTTGTTAATGGTTAGTATAAAGATTGTTAATAACTTACGGCTGGCAAACAAATAGCTTCTGTAACATTGGAATTTATTAATTTCAATTTCATGGAATATTTCCTTTGGGAAGTATTTCTGGAATATAATTGATTGATACTACTGAAGATGAAGACAGCTCATTCATCCTTTTACAGCAGAGTGCAGAGGGTTTTCTGTGAGTGATTGTATCTCTACATTTTACACTTACGTTTTAAAAATTAGTTTAGTAACATGCATATTCTTTTGCATATTAACAATATAGGTGCATTTCAGAATCATTACCATGAAATGAATAACCAACAATTAGTAGAGCCCTACCCTGTTATATTTTCAAATTCCATAATAGCAGAGATAATTTTATTTGGAACCCCACCTACAAATCATTTCTATAGGTAATGGAAAAAAAAGTACAAGTATTTAAAGTAAGTGATTGCATGTCTGTAGTCATGCCCCAAAGGGCAAAGGCAGATATTATTAGCCATAAATTATTTCTTCTTCTCAAGTTTAAAACTGAATCACCTTTCTCTCCTTTTAAAAAAAGAAATATACCCATTTTGTTGCACAGTTGCATGTTTTAAAGTTGCAAGCAGTTGATTCCTGGATTATGTAGGTCTCCACTGAAGCAGCTCCGAAAGCAACTTATCCAGTACAGTGAACTGCTTTTTGATTGATTCCTAGAAAGCAATCAGCCTCCTTCTCTGATAAGAGCTGGATAAATAATTACACTATCATAATACAAAGGAGTATGTCTTTCACCATTACAGTCTAATAGTTTAGGATATTTTACTTATGATTGGTAAAAAGATATTCAGGACTGGTGCCCAGCATCCAGGCACAAAAATGCTGAGAAGAGGGGTATGATAGACCTTGCATCAAGGCCCAACTGCTTTACACTGGTGACTTTATTCAATTTCTGTGGAATCACTGATTCTTTAGAGAAGTGCATAAAAGTGTTGGGGTAAGTTTGCATTATTTTGTTTAACCTTAAATAATTTTCTAGATTTTGACGGTGAAATTGAGAAATTTAAATTAAAGAAAAAGAGTGATGTAGAGTGGGGTGGTGAAATGGGTACCAGGAAATAATAGAACTTGAAAATGTGAAAGCATGCATCCAATTAGAGTTGGATTAACAAGACAAATTAAGGATTCCTTATCTTAATGCACAAAAAAGATGGCACAAAAGTAAATTGGGAAATTGGTAACATGGTTTATTATTGTCACATGCACTTGTAACGCTCACGCTATCGGCTGATGTATGTCTGGGGGAAAATCTGTCCACCCACCAAAACGTGTTTCCCGTATGTGTGAATGCTGTGAAATGCACACTGGTACAAACTCGCATACACCATATCAGACCACACACCATGTACAGTTACAAAATACACTTTATAAATCTTACTAGAACTAGGTAATTAATACTGATACAACATATAAGAAAGAAAAGGCGCCAAAACTTATCAAAGTTCAGTCAATTCGTGCACAACCGTTGGAGCTCAACTATCGAAGTCTTCGGTCCACTATTCAATTTTCTCCGACCTCCTCGACCCGCTGCCTGGGACCAACCTCGGTGGTCAACCAGAGCACATCCAGCACGTTCGCGTTCCTCGCAATCTCCCCTCCAACCCCCCAAAAGCCCACGCAACACTAGCTTACAGACCCACAAGACAGAATAACATCTACCCTATTGGTTAACAAATGAATACAATTCCCATTATCAGTAATTATAACCCAAACAAGCTGCGAGAGAAAGCACTCTCGCACTCTCTCATCAGTTACCACAACAAAGAAGCATCCTTACTTTAAACATAACAAGAAGCCATTTTGATTAACATACACAGTAACATAAAGAAGAAACCCCTTACACTCTCCCCCCACCAACAAAAGTCATGCACTCATGACCTTAACAGAGTTCCCCAAAGCTTCTTGCAAGACACAAAACCCAACCCAGGAGCATAAAGCAGTGATGTAACTACCCAGGGCGGTAGAGATCACACTCGGTTCTCCCAGCGCTGCATAGGCTAACCACTCGGGGGGGGGGGGTGCTTACTTCTCTGAGACCTCTGTACCTCCTCTGCCAACCCTTCCGGCTCAGACACCCCTGGGGATACCCCAGGTCTACCTGTTGGACCCTCACCCTCTCCCTCACTGGGATCCCTTTTCACCTGAGAGCCCTCTGTCTCGTGTTCGGGTTCCACCCTCTCCCCCACCCCAACTAATGCCGACCGTATCTCTGTCTGCCCCTCAACACCCTCCCTCCTCTCACCTAACTCAGTGGGGGAAGGGTCAGGAGCATCTTCTTCTGGTACTGGGGAATTAGAGAATGGAAACAGGTGCCACACATCTGAATCATCGTCTTCCGAAGCAGTATCCCAGTCCGGGGTGAGGACCGGTCCCGTCTCTTCCGCAGCAGGCTCTTCCCTCACCCAGCGCCCTCGCAGAGTCCTCTCACTAGGTGTAACCTCCCACTCGGACTCTTGATCCACCTGCACTTCTTGACCCAGATGCAACAGGTGGTTCTGATGGAGTACCTTGACAGACCCCTTCCCATCCTCTGGTCTCACCCGGTGATGCACCATCAATAACTCTCTGAGACGTGAGGCGAGATATAGGCTTTTATTGGCTGGAAGAAAGAACAAGCAGCAATTGACCACCACACTTCATCCTGGAGACTGAGACCAGGGCTGTGTCTCCAAATGCCTTTATACCGGGGTCCGTGGGAGGAGCCACAGTCAGTGGGAGGAGCCACAGGAGCAGTCAGCGGGGGGTGGGGGGGGGGGGTGTCCAGACAGGTATATGTAGTTCACCACACCTGGTAAACAGGTAGATTCGGCATTTTGACTAACATACGCAGTAACATAAAGAAGAAAACCCTTACATACTGAAATACAGAGAGAAACTTGACTTGCACACATTTACACAGATCAAGTCATTACACAGTACGCGAGAATACAGTAACAGAATGCAGAATGAAGTGTTACATTTACAGTAAAACTGCAGTGCAGTTGGACAATAAGGTAGATTGTGAGGTGAAGAGTCCAACATCATTCTAGAGAATAGTTCAGTAGTCTAATAATAGTGGGATAAAAGTAATCTTTGAGCCTGGGGCAACAGTCCTGTAACAGTGAGATAAAAGTAGGCCTTGAGCCTGTGCGTTATGCCTTTTCTATCTTTTGCCTGATGCGAGGGGGAAAAAGAGAGAATGTCCGAGATGGATGAGGACTTTGATTATACTGGATGATATAACAGTAGGCAGTAATAATTAATATTTAAAAACTGAATATGGTTTACATTAAATGCATATGGCTTTAAGGCACAAAAATTCCAACCGACAAAGTATACTAGTTATAGCTAAGACTTGGTTAAACCTGGGAGTAGAATATAGGAAAGGTTTATTTCTCATGAAGTACAATAGGCTACAAAACATTAAAATGAAACCAATTATAAAAGTGTCCACAAATCTGTAGAAAGTAAGAAGAAATCATAAAACTTAATGTGAGTTCCCTGAGAGAATGAGATGGAACAACACATTGACAAAATAAGCTGAACAAACATTTAGGGTCCGCTTTCAGAGAAGTTAATAGGATCTAAAGCCAATCAATCCTGCAGACCTGTTAACTTGCGTGCCAAGGCTTAAAAGTGAAATATTTCAAGATAATGGATGCAATGGATGTTCTTCCAAAACTCCGCACACTCCTGGACAATTCCCATTGGATTAGAAGCAAGCAAGATCCTGAAGAAGGGTAGAGAGAGGAAATGGGGAAAATACAAACTAGTTACTCTGACATCAGCAAAATGCTAGAATCTACTATTAAGAAAGTGATAACGGGGCTCTTACAAAATAGAAATTGGATTAGGCAGAGTAAATATGGAAATGTGAAATAGGAATCACATTTTGCAATCCTGTAAAAAATTTTTGAAGTTTTAACTAGCTGAATAGATAAGAGAACATTGGTGGATGTGGTATACACGACACAAGAGACTTACTGTAAGCATCACCCAGGACATTATTAAAGAAGCTGAAAGCACATGGTATTGGGGCTAAAACTGGGTGGATTCAGGGTTATAAGTAAACAGAAAACAGAGAACAGAAATAAGTGGCTCATTTCTGGTGGAAAGATGTGAATAACAGTGCATTACAGGGATTGTTGCTGGGGACTCATTACAGTATTTGGATGAAGAGATCTAGTGCAAAATATTCATGTTTGCTAATGATACAGAGGATGGAGTCAATGTTAGGTGGGAGGAGGATGCAGAAAAGCTCAAGGCGAAATATAAGATAGGTAAACAAATGGAGGAGGATGTGAAAGTGGTAAAATGTGGATAAATATGAAGCAATGGAGCTAAGATGGCACCAAAGGGCAATTTCTTCAAGCACAGCTGCAAAAATAGCTCTTTCTTTCAGGTCCCCTTTTACCTTGTCAAGGTGGCTGGGGTTCTGTCTGAGTCTGTGATCTACAGCTGTACTCAAACTGTGGTTTTCTGCTTTTGAAGCTTACTGACTGGCCATTTTTGATATCACCAGGAGTGGTCTGGAAGACAGGCACCTTCTGGGTGTAGCTCTGTGGCCTGGTGGACTCAATTCCTCACCAGTGTCGCCAGCTAAGATGTCATGGAAGAACAAAACATCGAGACCGTGGGTACGGCTGTTGAGGCCTCTGCATTTGAGCGAGCAATCATTCATTCTCTCTCTCTCATTCTCTCTCTCTCTCTCTCTCTCTCTCTCTCTCTCTCTCTCTCTCTCTCTCTCTCTCTCTCTCTCTCTCTTTGTTGCCAATTCTTGAGTTGGGGAAACTCAGAATAAAATGTGATGCTGAAGACTAACATCATAGCAGTCACATGGCACCCTCTCATTGTGGAAGGGCCGACACCTCTCTGTCCATTTTTACTAATGGAGACAGAGCCTGTCGCATGTTGAATTGTTGGGTGAACAGTGGTTTTTGTTGGACTGCAGATCATGGTCTCCCTTTGGGGGCTTGCTATTGCTTACTTGGTGGGTGGTGGCTGCTGAACGTGGGGGGAGGGTTGATGCTTTGCTGCTGCTTGTGCATGGGAGGAGGAGGGGGGCTTTGGGATTCTACTGTTTTTCTGTTATTCATTCTTTGGGGTTCTCTTCTGTTTCTTGGATGTCTGCGGAGACAAAGAATTTCAGGTTGCATACTACATATATTCGCTGATATTAAATGGATCCATTGAACTATTGAATCATTGAGTTTGTCTGATCCATAACCTAAAGAAAGATACACTTGCATTAGAATGGGTGCAACAAGATCATTTATATTTCAGGGCAACTGTCTTAGAGACTAAACTGAGAATGAATACCTTTACACATAGGTGGAATTCTTACAAACAAGAGAAAATCTACAGACGCTGGAAATCAAAGTAATACACACAAAATGATGGAGAAACTCAGTAGGCCAGGCAGCATCTATGGAAAAGAGTAAAATGTCGATGATTTGGGCCCAGCTATTGAGGCTCACCACTGAGCAAATTTCAAATTAAGATCAATATATTTGTGAGTACTTGAAGGAATCAAAGAAGTCAGGATTAATGTGGAAAAGTGGTTTTAGAATAAATGATCTGTTGAGACTACTTGATCAGACACAAGAGATTAAATGTTTTATTCCTGTTTCCATTCTTTTTGTTCCTTTGGTAGATGAAGGCTTTTGTATCTTTGTCTATGCTCATTCCTTCCATCATTCACAAATGAAACCAAACAAATATAACAGGCAAATAATAGACTTACAGGCAACTATCTATGTCAATTATAAGTATGGCCTTCTCATACGTATCCATGTTTAAAAAACATTTACGTGGATAAATTCTGGAAGTTTTAGTAAATAGCTGGTCACGTGGCATTTGACTGAACAGGCCAATCTACTTGTATCTCTCTCACCAATCAACGCGAAAGACTTTGTAACTAACCTTAGTAAATGTACGAGGGTGAGAACTTAAACAGAAAAAAAGAGAAATAAAGGAAGAAAATAAGAGACAGAGTACAAAATGAAACTGAATTATTTTTTAAATCTCCAAGAAACACCAAAATTTGTTGAATTTAGATTCCACATCTGTTATAACTAATTTTTAGTGCCAGAGAGATAGACATGATGATTAACATCTCATAGCGTACAGAATCAGGTTTATTATCACTGACACCTGTCATGTAACTTGTTGTTTTGTGGCAGCAGTACACTGTAAAATATAAAAATTACTATAAATAACAAAAAAGTACAAAATAGGAGTAGTGATGTTGTACTCATGAACCACTCAGCAATCTGAACAAGACAGTTAGGAAATAATGTTTAAGTCAACCTCTTTGTCATATTTCAAAATCATTCTTGCCAAGTCAGGAAAGGATATATTGTATCTTAATAGTCAGTCAAATATCTGAGGTGCAGTTATCACAAAGTCAAAGGCAGAGTGGAATCCCCATATGGCAACTTCTGGATTACACAATTTAACAGTGCATCACCTGATCATTATACGTCATCTGCATAGCATTAACGCCTGGCTTTGTTTAGTTTGTCAGTAAACTATGGCCCTTACATTTTCTGGTATTAATGCAAAGAATATTTATTACACAACTGGATATCCATTCAAATATGACTTTATATTGAAATTGTGAAGTGATGCAAAAGTGCTGGAAGTCCCGTAACAAAGGGTTGCTTTTGCAAGCCTCACTTCACTTTATTACTAATGAGGTGTTGGTTGAAGTCGTATTAATATTGCTGTACACCATTAGTCAGATAATCTTCAATTCAGCCTGTACTCAGAACCTTGATCCTGCAAATACACAAATATGGTTCATGGTTTTGTGTTTGACTCCTGTCGAGTGGAACTGCCAGCAGAGAAAACAGTAACATAAGCCATGAAAGGTTTTTAAAATTGCAAAAGAAACAAGCATTTGTAAAGATTTGTGAAAATATTAGTAAATTCCTTTGTGAGAAAGATATATCCATGTAAAATTGATGTTTGGTGGAATTTTCCAATATAAGCACACCATCTAACAACCAAATGTTTACTAGTACCATTGAGAAATATAGAAGCACCTTGTTACAGAATAGGAGGGCATAATAACCAAAGGCTATATTGACAGTATCTATTTGATGTTTGGGACTTCTATATACAATGGATTACTTCATTATTTTAATCAGCCCTTTCATAAAGCAGAAATATGCATGATATATTGCATGGATCTAAACTGAATCTCAATCCACAGAGTAATGCATTGTTAAAAACTTCAGCACTGCCAAAAGTGACAGACAAACTTCTAGCTGAGTGACAATTTACAAACCCATGCTCATCAGAGCAATGAACAACATTCATCTCTTCAAAGCTGCTGCAGTGTTGTAGCTTCACACCACGGTTGTTGGGCTGAATCACAGTTGGTGCTGAGTCAACAGACAGCGATGAGATCGAACGTTTGTTTGAATAGCGCTGCAGAAACAGCCTCACACCGAACGTCAGCAAAACCAAAGAGCGGATCCTTCGGAAAGGGAAGGGTGGGAGATCACGTGCCAGTTATCACTGGTGGGTCAGGGGTACAGAATGTAAACAGCTTCAGATTCCTGGGCATTACCATCTTGGGATGATCTGTCCTAGGCACAGCACATAAATGCAACATGTCAGAGAGTAAGTGATGGATTTTCATCACGCCTAGATGAAGTCAAACATGAAACCAATTTTCAAGAAGTTCAGAGGCATAAAAAGTGAGGGGGTGGGGTTGCTGTTGCATGAATGAAGTCACCAGAGAGAAGTTCTGGTAGATATTTATCATTCTCTTTATTTCACAAAATATCACAAATGAGCTGATGACCTTTAGAGGGGAGGGAGGGAGAGGGAGAGAGGGGGAAATGGAGAGGGAGAGAGGGGGAAAGGGAGAGGGAGAGTGAGGGAGAAGGAGATGGGGGGGAGAGAGGGGAAGGGGCGGGAGAGAGAGCGAGAGAGAGAGAGAGAGATCCATGAAATGGGATGAATGATTTCATGCATATGTAGACAATTAGTTAAGTACCTGTTTTCTGGTCTGCAGTTTGCTGTTCTGAGCTGCATTTTAAATTCAATCTTCAATGCATATTCAGATCTGAAGTTTGGTCGCTGAAGTCAATGTTCACCATATGTCCTAACCCCAAGAAGGCTCTAACAAGGGGAAAGAACAAACGAGAAGGTCTGTGATAACCTGTGATTAAATGAAGGATTGTTCTGTATATCATCTCTGCTAAATAATGTGCTTTCCTTCTACCTAACATGCCGTGTACCATGTTGCCTCACTAACACAGACGGGGATACACTGCTCAGATTTATCACTGTACCAAAGTTCTAAAATCATGCACACACCATACTCCATGTTGTTTTATAGCCTTTCTTCAAACACTTGCAGATGTTACTAACATTTACATACAGTGCATAGCATGCTGATGATGCCATGGAGGTCAAGTTCAAGTTTATTGTCATCTGACTGAACCAAAACGAAACGAAACAAAACGAAACCAAACGAAACAGCATTTCTCTGGACCCACGGTGCACCAACACAGCATATATCACACACAGCACATAAACTAAAATGTTATACTATAAATAGGTTAATAAAATATACTTCAAAATGTACGTGATAAAGTGCAGCACTGGTGAACAGTAAACAGTAGACAGCTTGCTGTCCTAGTGATGAGATCTTGGTGGTGGCAGGGTAGTCATTAGTCTCACAGCCTGAGGGAAGGAGCAGTCCTAGTCCTGATGCTTCTGTACTTCCTTCCTGACAGTAATTGTTCAAGGAGATTGTAGAGATCTTCAACAATGTTTTAGGCCCTTTGTCTGCTGTGGTCCAGGTAAATATCGCAAATAGATGGGAAGGAGACACCAGTGATCCTCTCAGTGGCTTTTATTGTCCTCTGTAGGGTCTGGTGATGTGATACCTTGCAGCTTCTGTACCACACAGATGATGCAGCCAGACAGGACATCATGTATGGTGCTGCTGTAGAGTGCTATTAGAATGGGTGTGGGAAGCTTTGCATGTCTCAATCTCCTCAGGAAGTGTAGATGCTGCTGTGCCTTCCTGACTAGTGCGGAGGTGTTGTGGGTCCAGGTTAGTTAGTCTGCTAAGTGTACACCAAGGAACTTTGTGCCCTTTACCCTCTCCATGGCAGAACCATTGACGTGTAATGGAGAGTGGTCAACCTTTGCTTTCCTGATGTCCACAATCGTCTCTTTTGTCTTGTCCACGTTGAGACTGAGGATTAACTGACATGTTGTGTGGGCTGAGCACACAACACTGGGGCGGGGAGTCACCAGTGCTGAGTATGATGGAACTTGAGATGTTGTTGGCAACTTGGATTGACTCAGGTCTTTCCATCAAGAAGTCCAAGGTTCAGTTACAGAACATTAGAGTTATAGAGTCATAGAAAAGTACAGCACAGAAATAGACCTCTCAGCCCATCTAATCCATACCAAACCATTTAAACTGCCTACTCCCATTGACCTGCACCAGGACCATATGCCTTCCATTGCCCTACCATCCATCTATCTATCCAAACCTATTAAATGTTGAAATACAAATACCACATACAAATTTATGCTGATAACCTTAAATCCATCTATGTCTATCCAAATATTCATAAATCAAGCTCTTTAGAATACCTTCCAATTATTTTCCCACTACTAATGTCATGCTCACCAGCCTATAATTTTCTGGGTTTTTTTTAAACAGTAAAACAACATTTGCTATCCTACAATCTTCTGCTACCTAACCTGTCACTAAAGATGATTAAGGTATCACTGCTGGAGTCCCGTCAATTTCTACACATTCCTCCCGCAGGATCCGAGAGAACACCTTGTCAGGCTCTGGGCATTTATCCACCCCATTTTGCCACAAGGCAGAGTCCATGAAGTTAGACCATAAGAGACAGCAGAAATAAGCCATTTGGCCCATCGAGTCTGCCCTGCCATTCAATCATGGCTGATCCTTTTTTCCCCTCCTCAGTTCTACTCCCTGACCTTCTCCCCAAAACCTTTGATGCTGTGTCCATTCAAGAATCTATTAAGTACTGCCTTAAATACAGCCAATGACCCAGCCTCCACAGCTGTCTATGTAACAAATTCCACAAATTCACCAGCCCTCGGCTAAAGAAATTTCTCCGCTTCTCTGTTTTAAATGGACGCCCCTCTATCCAGGAGTTGTGCCCTCTTGTCCTAGACTCTCTCACCATGGGAAACATCCTTTCCACATCTACTCTTTCTAAGCCTTTCAACATTCAAAAGTTTTCAATAAGACCCCCCCCCCCCCATCCTTCTAAATTCCAGTGATTACGGACCCAGAGATATCAAACACTTCTGTATGATAACCCTTTCATTCCCAGAATCATCCTTGTGAACTTCCTCTGTATCCACTCCACTGCCAGCACATCTTTTCTCAGTAGCCTACCAGGCTGCATCACTGTCTGGTTTGGAGGGGCTACTGCACAGGACCGAAAGAAGCTGCAGAAGGTTGTAAATCTAGTCAGCTCCGTCTTGGGTACTAGCCTACAAAGTACATAGAACATCTTCAGGGAATGGTGTCCATTATTAAGGACCTCCAGCACCAAGGGAATGCCCTTTTAGAAACATAGTAACATAGAAAACCTACAGCACAATACAGGCCCTTTGGCCTACAATGCTGTGCCAAACATGTACTTACTTTAGAAATTACCTAGGATTACCCATAGCTCTCTATTTTTCTAAGCTCCATGTACCTATCCAGGAGTCTCTTTAAAGACCCTATCGTATCCACTTCCACCACCATTGCTGGCAGCCTATTCCATACACTCACCATTCTCTGTGTAAAAACTTACCCCTGACAGCTCCTCTGTACCTACTCCCAAGCACTTTAAAACTGTGCCCTCTCGTGTTAGCCATTTTAGCCCTGGGAAAAAGCCTCTGACTATCTACATGATCAATGCCTCTCATCATCTTATACACCTCTACCAGGTCACCTCTCATCCTCCGCCACTCCAAGGAGAAAAGGCCTCACTGTTACCATCAGGTAGGAGGTACAGAAGCCTGAAGGCACATACTCATTAATTCAGAACAGCTACTTCCCCTCTGCCATCCAATTCCTAAATGGACATTGAATCTTTGGACACTAGCTCACTTTTTAAAAAAATACAGTATTTCTGTGTTTGCACTTTTAAAAAATCTATTCAATATACATATACCATAATTGATTTACTTAATTATTATTATTTTTTATTTTATTTATTATTATTATTTTCTCTCTGCCAGATTATGTATTGCATTGAATTGCTGCCACTAAGTTAACAAATTTCACATCTCATGCCAGATGATAATAAACCTGATTCTGATTCTGAAGACTGTTCACAATATTCAAGGTGAAGCCTCACTAGTGCCTTATAAAGCCATGATAGGTCTTGTATTCTAGACCTCTTGAAATGAATTCTAACATTGCGTTTGCCTTCCTTACTTCAGGCTCCACCTCCAAGTTAACCTCTAGGGCGTTCTGTTTGCATCTCAGATTTTTGGATTTTCTCCCTGTCTAGAAAGTAGTATGCACATTTATGTCTACTACCAAAATGCATGACCATGCACTTTCCAGCTCTGTATTTCATTTGCCACTCTTTTGCCCATTCTCCTAATCTAAGTCCTTTGCAGCCTAACTGTTTCATCCACACTACCAGCCCTCCACCAATCTTTGTATCATCTGCAAACCTGACAACAAAGTCATCTATTCCATCTTTTAAACTATTGATTTACAGCATAAAAAGAAGTGGTCCCAACAGCGGCCCCTGCGGAACACCACTAGTCACTAGCAGCCAACCAGAAAAGGATCCTCTTACTCCCACAAAAAGTTGATGCCACTTTTCCTTGCTTGCATAGACTCTGTGTCCATCTCCTGAGTACAAACAGACGCAAAAGATTAATTTAAGATCTCCTTCTATCTCTCTTGTCTCCATGCTTGGATTATCATTCTGATCTTCTAGAGCACCAGTTTTGTTCTTTGCAATTCTTTTGCCCTTAGCATATCTGTAGAGTACCTTGGGATTCCCCTTCACCTTGGCTGCTAGGACAAGCTCATGCCTTCTTTCAGCCTTCCTGATTTCTTTCTTTAAGTATTCTCTTACATTTCTTATACTCCATAAGCCCCTCATTTGTTGCTACCTGTTTATGCCTGCTATGCACCTCCTTTTCATTTCTTAATCAGGGCCTCAATATCTCTCAGAGAGGGTTGTTGAGTCCCAGTGAGGACAGTTTACCCACTGGCCTCTGAGGGACGAATATGTTAAATGCTGAGCTGAAATCGATGAACAACATCCTGGCGTATGAGGCATCAAAACTAAGTGTTTTTCTGGTAGGTAGCCCATTTTGTATCTTTTGTACCATTTATTCCTAGATTTTCTAAATTGAACGACTTATCCTCTGGCACCTAATGCAGGTTGCTATAATTCTGACATAATAGGAAGTATGCATTTGGAGCGCCGCTCAATTTTCCTGTAAACATATGCTTCAAACACGGGAAATTGTTATTCACTCAGGCCTGTGTTGCCAACATTGAGTTTGATTATTGTATGTTGCGAACATTATGAATAACCTTGAAATCACACTGTCGTAGCACAACAAAATATTAAAACCTTTTTTAAAAAATGAGCTAAACTCAATTACAAACGTTCAGTAATGTATTCGTGGGCTATCAAAATTAATTGGAATATATGCAGCTCCACAATGGACATTTAGAAACCAGCCTTTGTCATTCATAATAATTAGGTCAATCTCTCTGCCAGGCATTCATTCTTTTAGGTCAGCATGAGCAACCAGCTAAACTAACCGTTATCAAAGAAGTATTTGTGACTTTTTTTTATTATCTGTCCATAATCCCTTTGCCACACTAATTAGGCCTTTTGTTGTAAAATGGAATGTCAGTGGAATAAAGAAGCTTGCCTCAGTTAATGCATATCAAATTAGCAGCTTGTTGTTTAGAGCACACTTCGTCTGGATTGGTTTCTGTGATCTTAGGCTGCATTTTCTATTCAAGGGGGACATCAGACTGGCATGTAATTTTCTAAACCCAACATCCTTTTGCATACTAAATGATCCACATTTAGCCAAAGCGTCTGACCTTGAAGTTGGCTAAAACTAATCCAGAGTGACCCCCAATGGAGCCAGATCTTAGCAGTTCACTCTCCAGTAATTTTAGCTTATCTTTTATTTTGCTTATTCACGGG